>NW_005841891.1:1387943-1393374 GCF_000455745.1 Alligator sinensis
TAGCTAGTGCATCCAAGGCATATTTCTGCTCCAGGAATCTCCAGCTGTCTATGGATGCAATTTAGAGCAACCCCCGGCTGCTCTAGCTTGTGCCAAACTAGCTCTGGGAGTGAGGATCATAAATATGTCATACAACACCTCTAGTTTTCCTTCCCCCTTAGGTTCTCTTCTGAGTGGAGCCTGGCTTGGCCAAAGCACCACCTTGCCTTTGATGTGTTTTGAAAGTTTCAGACTCGGTCACCATGGTTGTTAAGAACCAGATACTTTACTCTGTTCTCCACAGGCAACTGGTAGGAGGGGCATTGTGGGGGGGGGGAGCACATGCCCCCTTAACATTGGCCCCTGACTCGGCACCACTCAGAATGGGGCTGTTTTATTGCTGTGTGGGCTGGAGGCATGTGGGGGGGGGTGCTAATCTGCGGCACAGAAGTATAGGAGTAGATATGGGGCTTTTGGCCTGCCTCTGGGCCTGCCCACAGATTGTGCCCCCCAGACTCAGGAGGCACCAGTCATTGCTCTGTTCTCCATGCTCCCCACCCCAAGTCCCTGAATTCCACTCCTCAGACACCTTTTGGCTGCTTTTGATGCCTTTGATGATTATATGCTTTTAGCTGTGGCTCCCAACTGCTATAGAGGGGAGCAGTGGGGCTAATATAGGTAAACACAGAGTGATATAATCAAAAGATAGATTACCAGCTCTCCAGTTATAGCGGGTGAGGCTTGAGAAAAGAATCACTCTGATCTCTGCTCGCTGAGTATTATTTATGAGCCTAAAAACTTCATGTAACAAACTTCAAATGCCCTGTTCCTGACAGTTACTCCAGCACTTCCTTCACCGACACAACTACAGACCACTTCCTATTCCTGTTCATTCACATGCAATGCCAGGCCTGGAATGGTTTCCTGCGTTGTACAGCTGTAGGTGGGAACTCGCAGGCAAACCCTTCCTTTCTTTCACAAGGAGGCTTGGGCTGGTTCTTGCTTATCTGGTGCAAGGAATTATACAAGTGCTTGTTAAGTGTTTGCCACTAGGAAGCTACTATCTGAGATGATCTATTGTTTAATAGCAATGACACTCCTTTCGTTTTCCTCCTTTTTACCCACAGCTTAAAAGCAGCAATTTATATGCCTGGCATTTCATAAATGTTCAAAATTAAAAGACTACAAAGTAATCCATGTAATGCCTACATAATGTGACATGGAACATTGCCACTTAGCAAATTAGACAAGAGTCATTAAAGGTGAGGTAAGAATATGGATATAATGACAGTATTATTACCTGAGATTCCTGGAGACAGTAAAGGTTTGAATAAAACATACTAGAGAGGCTGGGATGATTTAAGATTCGCATTTCCATATTAATGGATGCAGGCTTGTGCACGGTTTCCCAGCTTGGAGAAGCTGTGATTTGCAGGCATTGATTTTTCTCTTCATCTGATGTTTGCTTTTGTGTTGCATGTGAGGTGCCCAAACGGCAGTTTGAACATCAATACTGAAGCATTTGAAATGTTCCAAACTGACATCAGTGGGAGCAGAGGCGTTGTGCTGCAACACACTTACCTCAGCCCCATGCACAGACACCTTTATGGGAGGCAGGTTTGCAATCGCACCAGCTCTTGTGGACAGACGGCCAGACAGATTCTGATTCTCTGCTCCCCAACCTCAGGACCCAGAACATTGGCACAGGTCAATTTGGGCTGCAGAAGAGCCCATAGCGCTGTACTCCTACCTCCACAAAGGGGTTGAGCTGCATTCAGGTCTACATTTGTCCCCTTCACAATGGACCCCTAAACCTACTGCATTTCCTTCTACATGACCTCCCCAGTGGTGGGTTACTCTTCCATCAGGCAGAGTACCAGTACTTGCATAGTACCAGTCGTTTGCTCTTCTGTAGCGCAATCCAGCTGAGGTGCTCCCTGTGCATTGCTGACCTCAGGGAACTGAGCCTCATAGCACCCCATGTGAGGTAGGCATTCCCCTTGTTTTACCAGATCATGAAAGCAGACACAAAAAACAGATGGCAAACTTGTGATAGCTGGGAATGGAATCTACATCTCAACTCCCTGTCCTTGGCTCTAGTCGCTAGGTTTGCTTCCTGTCATGCTGAACATGCGAACAGCTTCATCGTGTTATGTAATGATGCCAGCTTTGTCTCACAGGATGTTTGGTTTGTGAAATTTCACTTGCAAACAAAGTGTTCCCGGTTAAGCTGTGATGCAAACTAATTTAAGACACTCACCCTTAGCTCTCCACCTGCCCACCCCTCTGGTTCTCTGGAAATGAAGCTTGCATCGTGCTGAACAATCCCTTAGCAAGGCAACTGAAGCCACGTCCTTTAGTGTTAGTCAAATGCTTTGTGCTGTAAAACATTCAAAACGTTAAGAGTTGCAAGAACAATCTACCCCAAACTGTTTTGAGGAGCTACGTCTTTCTCCAAGTAATACACTACACCACAGGAACAAAAATACCTAGTCCTGCTACCAAAATATACTACTCTATACACTGGAAACCAAAATAGCTCTAATACTGACTATATTGCCATAAAGCCTTCTTGTTGGGGCAGGACCAACTATGCTAGCAAAAGATCTGTCCGACCCTGGAATTTGTTGTCTGTAGGCTGATCTGTGTTAAGCCCGCAGGACTCAATCCATGTGCACTCACTTGCAGCATAAGGGACCCATTGATATTTTGCCTTTACAGAAGAAAACTGTCCATAATGATGCTTTATTGCACCACAGTTAGTGTGGGGGTTAAACATCAGTTTAATATTTTGATCCTCTTCTGTGATAATCTCCTCTGGTCTGCTGGAAAGGTGCAGAAAGATCTGATTTCATCCCTTGTTTGGTGTATCACTCCTGCAGAGTTATGCTGATGGATCAGCACATAAGTGCAATCACTAGGGTTAGCTTCCCACAGATGTGAGTAGAGTAGCCATGCTGCAAAGCCATATCTGATTTGTTGTGTCTTCAGTGCTGCGCTTTTTAGTGTTTATTATTAGGCTTCTGGAAGTTCATTGTACTATAGTAAGCTGAGCTGCTCTAGGATCCTCTCCTAGTGAATTGTGGCAGGACTTGTCTTGTCTTTCTGCAAGGAATTATGGGGCGGCACTGGGGGACTAAAGGTGCTTGAATGATTTAATTTTCATCCTGACTGCAAAGCACTCAGGTGAGTATTAGTGGCACCTCAGTTGTAACTCATATCCCTGGCATGCCAGCTAGCTTGCACTGAAAGCATCATCAAAATCAAGTGAGACTTTTTGGGTGTATATGGGAATGGAGATGGGTCAGCACTGGAGTAACAGCTCAGGCTAATGCTAAAATGTAGATCATCAAGTCTAAACGGAAGCATCTTTATCAGGCATTGCACTGATTTAGACCGATTTCTACTCCATATCTCACAAGAGGGAAAATCACTAAGTAAACTTAATAGTGGCATCAGTTTTCTCATCTTAACAGGAGTTTAAGTATGCATGTCACTCCACATGACTCCGACTACGCTTGTAGAGCGTTGTCTATATTCCACTCTTTGATTAATCTCTCTTACTATATTCCAAGTTCTTCTGAGCCAGAAAATCCATGCCCAGTTGGGATAGTAGATTTGAAAGCACTAATCTTTAGAAATGTATAGCAGGCATCCCTTAGGAGGTGTACTCAGCCTTCCAGCAGATAAGCCACCCGCTTTTGTAACTACAGTTATGACTTTTTCTCTGCATAAGTGGCAGCACCATACCCATCACACACACAGAGAAAGCACATCACCCAAAAGGAGGCAGATGCATAGAAATGCAAGTCATGTTCCAGGCATGAAATGCCTATTTAAAGAAGTTGTCAAGTTTTGCTAAATTCAATGCCATTCGCTAATAGATGTATAGACTCAGATGCCGGGGGCAGTGTGAGCCAACAGAGAGGATCATGGATTGCAGTCTTGTCCATGTGTCCAAAAATCATGAGTCAAGCTCCCTCAAAATCATGAGACTGGCTTTAAAAAAATCACAAGATTTTAAAAAATAATTTGAGCTCCTGACTCACCTTCTGGCTTTGAATCCCTGGTGGCTGGGGGAGGGTTAGTGTCATAATTTCAAGCTTTTTTCCTGAAGCCCAGAGAGTGAAAGCCTTACTGTTTTGTTTTTTGTTTTTAAATCAGAAGCTCAGAATCTCTTAAAGCTTCATGAACCTGGGTGCTGCAGAGTTAAAAACACCAAGGATCTCAAGTCATGAGGTAATATTGCAAGTTGCTGAGGTTGGACTTGGATCTTGGCAGACTTGAGTGCTCTTCTCAGCTTCACTTATGGCCTGCTAGATGATCCTGCATGAGCTTCTGCACTCGTTGGGTGACAGCTGCAAAAGGACTTAGGCATCATGATGGCTAATTTTGAATGGAATTAGGTAATGGGGCTCCCTATACAGTGCATGGGGGCAGTAAGGTGCCTAATAATAAAATGCAGAAAAGCCAGCATGGGGACTGGGAAGCCACCTAAAGTGCCTAACAGAAAAACTTGAGGGGAGGAGTGTGACAGGTCTCAGCCGCTGAGGAGCCTAAGGCAGACCCAGCCTGAGGGGTGGCCAACATGGGCAACCACCCAGGGTGCCGTGGTCAGAGGGCACCACACACACACACACACACACACACACACACACGAGCAGCCTGTGCTCACAGCAGTGCTCTCCCCCGACCCCAGCAGATCTCTGCCCCGGGCAGGAGAAGCAGTGCCCAGCCCAGCCCAACCACCACTTCCAGCCACTGCTCAGGAGGAGTCAAGCCAGGCATATGCGAGTGAGGTGGCACTTGCTCCAGTCTGCCTGCCTTGCGGTAACAATGCCCACCATGCCACTCCCTGCCGGACTGTGCCCCGAGCCCCTGTCCACATGCCTCTGCCAGCAGTAGCAGTGTTGACTCAGGGGGCACCAAAATACAAGTTTGCCCAGGGCACCATTTTCCCTAAGCCCAGCTCTGCATCTACATGACATAAGTGCAGGGTAGATGTGCTCCAGCTAGCTTTAACTTGCCAGCTTGCATGCAAGCAGCTCAGTGCAAACTAAGTTACCCTACCGAGAAACAATTATCCCTGTTCACGATTCACAGCCATGAAGCCAGGTTCCTAAGCTAGCCCTTTCTCACAGATCAAGGAGGAGAAGGCCCAGCCAGCAACTGATGGGCTATTCTGGGGTTGGGTCTCTCTCAGTCAGTACTCATCCATGTTGTCTAAATGATGCATTGTTTCTAGGCTGAGAGAGAGAGAAACAAGTAGCTTTCTGACCCGTAGTAAGACCACTCATGAAGGCACGGTCTTGGTACCAGTGTAGGTTTATGTACTTTGGAATAAATATTCTCTGGAACTTGGGCTGAAAATCAGGTAGCTCCTTGACCCTAGAAATGTTCAAACCACAATGCTAAAACCACTGTCTTCTCCCCCTCCCTCCCTCCCTCTTTC
>NW_005841891.1:1393384-1409615 GCF_000455745.1 Alligator sinensis
TATGCTGAGTGGAAAGCTTCTAAAAAAGTGGCTGAGAGCAAGCCCAACCCCAGAACAATGGTTAATGCTAACATTTAGAAAGATACTTGCCCATTGGGCTGAGAAGTGCCAGGAGAAATACCAGTCCCAAAAATGATGCTCAATTCAGAAAAATCAAAACACAGGCTAATAAACAGGAAACGCATCTTGTGCATGAGACACAGGTGAGAGATTTAGGAGACCTGGGCTTGGTGACTGCGTCTGTCACCAAAGAGCTCAGCTCCCAGTGCCTGCTGCCATGATATTTGTGGCCATATATTCCAACAACTCAGCGTGCACCATGCCAAATTCATCTGAAGATCTGATCGCTTGCCTTGGAGCATAAATGGGAGCTGAACATTCTTAACAATTTGGTCCTGAGGCTAGATGCTGAGCTCTTGTGAAGGCCTGTTCCTTAATTTGTCAGTCCATCCATAAAATAGGTATAAGATTTCCATTTGGTTACTCTTTTCTGCCTTGTCTATTTATATTTATAGGCTCTTTGGGACTCGTCCTGTCTTTTACTATGTGTCTATGCAGTGCTTAGCACAAAGAAGCCCCAGTCTTGCTTGGGGCCTATGGAATATAAATCACAAAAGAATCGAATTTGCCTTCCCAGTCATTGCTATAGTATAGTGATTCTCAATGAGGGTGCTGCAGGGTGCAGTGCAATGTTATAACTGCTGGGTTTGCAAACTCCTACACATGATTCACAAAATAAATCAGTTTCCAAGTAGGAATCCAGTGTGTCAGAACCATTCTGCCCTGCCGTGGTCTTTCTTAGCTCTTTGTAGCAGAAGAAATGCTCAGATATTTTCTGTAGTCAAAAAGTCAGTGAAAGCTAACAGTTGACATTTTTTGAGGGGGGTCTTGAGTATAATCAGGGGTGCCTTTAATCTGTAAAGGTTGAGAACCACTGTTCTAGCAATTCTATTAAGTATTCACAAAGCCAGTAATGTAACTGGGGAGGAAGGCTGGGCAACTGAGGCATTAGCCCCAGGAGCCATCTTCTGGGGGATTGACACAAAAACAGTCACTCCTGCAGCTGGCAGCTGGCCAAGCTGCTGTCACCATCAGCAGCACAGCAGCTGGTGTTACCCCATGTGCAACTGCTGCCCAGTGTGCAGAACTGCCCAGAACAACCTACTATAACCCTGTCTGACTTCTAAGGGAAGATTTCCTTATTCTTAAGCATTCCCAACCCATACCCAATACACCAGATTACAGCAATTTACTGACTTTGACCTTTTGGAATAACATTTCTTTGCATTTCTTAAAAGACTTTTCAAGTTCCCCCCACATACATGAGATTTAGCAGCAGCTTCGTTTCTCATGCAGGGCGTAGATGATTATATATTGTGCTGAGTGAAGTTACTAGAGAAGTCCTGATGGTACAAAAATAGTTCTTTGTTTCGAATATGGTATTTGTAAAATAAGAGCCAGAAATAGCGCTGGGATGGCTGGCTTCAAGTGGTGCTGACCTTTCAATTACACCAGTGGAAACTGCCAGCACAGAAATCCTTTCACGCAGGTTGTGCTGTGCGCACTGTATTCCCCAGTTGCCCAGAGGGACTATGAATAATGCTCAGCTCTAAACCTCTTGTTAATCTTTTCATTCAGCTGAAGTCAGTTTTAGTCACATTAGCTAATGTGCTGAGGAAAAGGGTCACATTAGCTGAACCTGGGAAGGCTTTTCCCAGGAGAAATACAGGATTGGCCACAGGGTTGGAATATAAAATGGCCACCTACCATCTCCTTACAGAGGATTTTAGCTACTCTGTGGCTGCAACCCCAGTGGGCAGTTAGTGTTGAGGGGCACATGTACAGGGAAAAGGACATGTCCAGTTTCCTATCTATCAAACCGGTGGTGAGAGACAACTGGACATGTACAGTGAGGTAGCCTGAAAGCCACCTGGCTCCTGCAGAATTAAGGAAGCCAGGTGGTCATAAGGGGAGCTTGGGAAAAACGGGGAGAGTAGGTAGCAGGCAGAAAAAAGAGAGAGCACACTACAGAAACTATATCATGCAGCACATCCCTTGTGGGCTTGTCAGGGCTGAGGACAGTTGGGCAAGAATCTGCACTACTAAATAAATTCAGTCTTAATGGATGAGGTCTGGAATGAGATAACCTGTCAGATACTGCATGTAACAAGCACCACTGGGGTCAATATTTTCCCAAAGCTTCATGCTACTGAGTTACCGCCTCATTTCTGGAAGGGTGTGAACATCTTGGTGACATGTGCCAACAGCAACCCTGTGTGCTCTTCCCCAAGATCAGAGTATTCCTCTTCTCACTATATCTTGCCCACCACAACTTAGCTGGAAAATAACAGGAGGAGTTGTTCAGTCCGGGAACAGTTCGAACCCTTGGGTCAGAACACAGCTAATACTGCCAACCCCTTCTTTTGGTTGCAGCAATCTGGTTTGGATATTGGGCCTTAAGGGCCTGGAATGGGAGCTCTTCCAGCCCCTACACTCCCGCCTCAAACCTCCGTGTATTTATTACAGTCTAAAACCTCAGCAAGGGTATTCATCCATACACCGTCGGGATGCACAGTATTGTCCATGCCTGGGCTTCTAGCTGAAGGCACCGGGCTTTGCCCCTGGGATCCCTAATAGTCCATTTGGTATAAGTATAAGAAATGGGGAGCATCTCTGCTGCCTCTCACCAGTCGGAAGGTCAAGTCTCTCCACCTTCCATTCCCCACTGTCCCTCAGTACCGGGGTCTCCTTGTATTTCCTGGTTGGCTCTCTGGTCCAATCAGTGTTTGCATCTGTTGAACAGCTGGAGTGCATCATCCCTGCTGGAGAAGTTGCTGGGTCATGAATCACTGGCTGGCTGTTTTCAATCAGGGTGTTATGGTGCGGGGTCCTCAGGGATGGCTGTGATGCCCCTAGGGCTCCATGACTGTGCCAGCTCCGCCCTGAGGGTGCCTGTCACTCTCACCTGCCACATCTTGTTGGTACAGATATTAAGTAGGGAGGCTGCCTACAAGTTTCTGTGTGGCCACAGTCCTGTTGAACTTCACTAGACCCTACAGGTCCTTGGAACCCTTGCCAGGTCTCTTTCCAAGTTGGTGCCTCATGGGACACCCAAGTCTTATGGGCTAACTGCGTGGCTCTAAACCTCCCCTTTACTATGCCCCATGGCCTGTGGGTGTTACCTGAATATTGGTCTCTCTTTTGGGGTCTCGCCTACTTGGCCTCTGCCCCTTTAATGTAGCTAGGCCTTCTAGCCTAGGCCCACTGTGTCGGGTCCAGCTTTGAGGCACTAGCACTACACAATCGTGTGCCCCACTCTGGATACCAATGAGGTCTCCACCTCCCCTTCTAGCCTCATCCCAAACCACCGGTGCAAATGACAACACAAACATCAGCCCCTGGGCTATAACATAACAATAATGATGGAGACGCGCTCTGCCCCTTTAAGAAGTCAGACCTCTTCCCCAGTCTAGGGTGCCACTCAGCCCAAGGTACCTTTTAAGCTCTGTGAACCATAGGAGTCCTGCAGGCAGCAGACCAGAAAACCAAACATCTCAGGGTGGCTCTTTTGTGCTGGAGCTCCTCCCCTTGGCAAGTGCCAGAGAACTAACCCCTGCCAGCCCCAGCCCTGGGGCTCATGTGTGCCCAGGGCCCTGCCCTCTTTGCTCAGCTGATCACATGCATGTGCCAGCTAATTCCCTCATTAGCCTGCTGCTCAGGCAACCTGCAGATGTGGAGCTCTGCCTAGCCTGCAGGGCTGTCCAGCTAGGCTGCTTCTGCCTGTAAAGGAGCAGATACACCTTAGTGTCCTATGACACAGGGCCAGGGTCTTTCTCAGGCCCCACTCCCAAGCATGGAAACTTACTTCCCCTGATAGCAGCTTCCCTCCTGGGGCCCTCTGCGGCTGGCCTGGCTGACTCCATCTGCATGGCTGGAAATGTGAGGGTGACTTCACCTGACGTGCTCCGCTCCCGGCAGAAGCAATGGTTGGGCAAGAATTCTGATGTCCCGTAAGTAAGGGGGGAGGTCCGGTGATTCTTCTCCCCTCGCCCCAGCTGCTTTGTCACACTTCTCTATAAGTTACTATCACTGAGCCAACTCAGTTCTAAAACCCTCTTGCCACAGCTCGACCTTTCCAGGACCTTCAACTAGTATCTCGTCTTTTGGAAGGAGCCACAGGAGCCTTCTGTCTTGGTGCAGGCAGCAGTGTATAGCTTCTTGGAGAAAGACTTCCCCTGTCCAGCAGCAAATTCTTAGGAGCTTGGTGGCTTGCTCTGCTACTTTCAGCAGCTACTTTTCATGAGGTGAGCATGTATAGCCTCTTGCTCAGCTGGAGAATCATACAAATATAGTGCTGGAGGGGACTTCAGGAAGTCAGCTTGTCCAGCCCCACGTTCATGGATGGAACATCTCTGGCTAAGCCACCCCAGATGAATGTTTGTCTAACCTACATTTAAAAACCTCCAGTGGTAGAGATTTCAAAACCTCTCAATGTAACCTGTTCCATGGCTTAACCACCCTCACAGTTACACAATTCTCTTTCTCATACCTAATAATCTAAATCTTTCTTGCAATTTAAACACATTACTTCTTGTCCTGTCTCTGAGGTTATCAAGAACAATAGATTTCCACCTTCTTTAAATACATCCTTTATATATTTGAAGACTGTTATCAAAGTCTCCCTGAGTTTTCACTTCTCTAGACTAAATAATTCCATTTCTTCCAATTTTTCCTCAAAAGTCATGTTTTCAAGACCTTTAATAATATTTGTTCTTTGCACTGCACTGTTGACTGATGTTCAGCTTGGGGTCCATTGTAACCCTCAGGTCCTTTCTGCAATACTGCAGAGTAGACACTCTTTTCCCGTTTTGTACTAGTACATGTGACTGTTCCCTCCTATGCATAGTAGTTTGCAGTTCTTCCTATTGACCTTCATCCTATTGACTTCACACCATTTCTCCAATTTATTAAGGTGAGTTGGAATCCTAATCCTGTCAAAAGACTTGCTGAAGTTGATGGCCCCACCATCCACAAGGTCAATTACCCTGTCATAGAGGGAAATTGGGCTGTTAAGCCATGACTAGCTCTTGGTAAATCCATGCTGGCTATTCCTTATCACCTTTGTATTATCTCGGTGCTTACAAATTGCTTGTTTGATTTGCCTGAGTATCTTTCCTAGTATTAGAGGTAGATTGACTGGTCTGTAATTCCTTGGGTCCTCCTTGTTCCCTTTTTTTAAAGATGGCTACTATATTGCCCTTTCCCAATTGTCTAGTACCTCATCCAAACTCCCTGAGTTCTCAAATATAATAGCCAATGGTTCTGCAATTACTTCAGTCAGTTCCTTGAGTACTCTAGGATGAAGCTCATCAGGCCCTGGTGATTTGAAATATCCATGTTATCAAAGTAATCTCTAATTTTTTCTTTTTCTACTCTAGGCTGATTATAAAGCTTCCCATTCTTGCTGCTAACTGTACTTATCATCTGACAGTTTATCTTTATGTGAAGGCTAAATTGAAAAAGGCATTAAACATTTCAGCCTTCTCTTCATTGTCCATTATAAGCTTTCCTTCCCCATTCAGTTACGGACCTACACTTTCCTTGATCTTCCTTTTATTTCTAACATATTTTTGTTGCTTTTTACATGCACTGCTAGCTGTGTTTCAGTTGTCTTGGCCTTTCTGATTGTGTCCCAGGCACCTATAACTGTGTTCTGGGGTGGGATGGGGTGTGCATTTAAAGTAGAGTGGCTCTCCAGAGCCACTCTAATTAAAATACCCTCAGTGTCTCGTGTATTCAGCGTCCCATGTTTCAAAATGGCAGCAGCGGCACTTTAACTAAAGCTCATTCAACGAGTTTTAGTTAAAGTGCCTCACCACCATTTTAAAATGTGGGGATGCTGAATACACAAGAGGCTGCAGCATGCCGGAGCGCTCTGATCAGACTCTATCTGCTCTGATGCATTCCAATCAGAACGTGTCAGTGTACATGGAAAAGTGCCCTATGTGTCTACCCTATGGATTCATAGATTGTAAGGTTGGAAGGGACCTTAGAAGATCATCGGGTCCAGTCCCCTGCACCAGGCAAAGACAGGTGGGGTATAGATTCATAGATTGTAAGGCTGGAACGGAAAACTATACTTATCCTTAGTAACCTGACCAAATTTCCACTTTCTGTACAATTCCTTTTTTAAGTTTCAAGTCACTGAAGAGATCATGGTTTAGCCAGGCTGGTCTCTTGCTGCTCTTCCTATCTTTCCTTAAGATCATTCCCTCATTTCCTTAAGATCATTCCCTCATTTTATGATCACTCTCTCCCAAGTTGCCTTCCACCTTCAGGTTTGTCACCAATTCCTCTTAAGAAGAAGCAACCTGGGGATCAGACCCAATGTCTCTTCTCTTTCTTGAATCCTACAACAACCAAACCCAGAACTTTTTCCCCTCATGTCCAGCACATCCCAGGTGTGAAGCTTGTGTTAAGACTTATAAGAGGATGATTCTTTCATAATTCCAGTCATGCACACTCTACCCTTCCAATGCAGTTATGAAGGTAAATGTTTCAGCTTACCTTCCATAATATAAGAAATACTTCAAGTCAGAGGGTGAGTTAATCAACCAATAAAGATTGAGAGAAAGAAGCTCTTAGTTTGCCAGACTTAAACTACAGCCATTTCAAATTGACCTGCAGCTATAACAATGCTCAAACAGCCACAGGGCATGATGACTCACTTCTGAGACAGAAGCCAAAAAGGTTTACTGTGACTACTCATGGCTGAGGCAGAAGGTAAGTGGCTCAGAGGCTGATCAGGACCATCTACCTGCTGAGCATTTGTAACAGTAGACCCAACATGATTGATTCATGGAGCATCAGGGGCAGGAATTTCACCAGAATATAGAAAAACTCTCAAGCCAGCCCTTAATGCGACTGCCTCTTGCTCCTGTGGGGTGTCCTAACACACAGTGATGGTTTTACATGTAAAAAGCAACTGAACATTGAATTATGCAGTTTCTTCCTCAAGACCTAGAGCATGCTTAGGGAGGATGGAATCTCTAAGGAAATCTGCAAAGCTCCTGGAAGTCTCTACTCTGCAAACTCTGTTTTTTTCAAAGGTTTCTAACTTAGCTTATTTGGAGTGGCTTTTCAGAAGGACAGAACAAAAACAGGTGACCTGACACAAACCAATCACCTCTGCCAAATTCCAAGCCCCTGCTCCAATACACTATGCTTTCCCTAGCCTTTACTCAGGAGATTAAAAGAAAGAGAGAGAGAGAGAGAAACTCTTTGGAAGACCCCAGTATGGAAAATTTTGGTTCAGACAGTTTAAGTTTTGCAAAGTGACAAGCAACTGAAAACAGGGTCTTATAACACATTACAAGAAGTGTCAGACAAAAACAACCTTAATAATACATAGTGCTAGCAGTGCTGCCTGAAATAGAACAGTGATGGGGCTTTCCAAAAAAGATGTTATCTACAGGAACACTGCTAAATTTGAAGGGGTCCAAGGGTAGCAACCAAAAGTGCAAAACTGATTAAATCCAATAAGATTCTTCAGCTACCTTTGATTACGCTTACTGCTGCAACTGTGTTTCTGTAAGTGTGCATATCAATCAGATACTAGGCACAATTGCCCACTCTCAGCCCACTGCTCAAGGAAGTGCCTAATCATGAAATCAAATTAGAACCTAACACAACTGTCAGGATCGGACAGACTGTTTCAATAAGGCCCCTTACTAGCAACCAACCTGCCCCAAACCCATCTCAGCTTTCTTTCACTATGTAATCTCAGTAGACCCAGCTGGTTCTGAATTTTGTCTGAGTCACCAGTGATGGGGATCAGCACTGTCTATCAGTTGCTCAGTCTTCACTGTCTGTGTGGGAACCCGATGGACATCAAGGGGCATTCTGCCGGCAGAATTTAAGCAAGATTATTATGAACAAACTGGTGCATTATAGATGAGAGAGATGAAGTCTCCCCATGCTCTCCATTAACCCTTTCAGCAATTAGGACCTATTTCTTAGGGCTGTGCAAAGCTTTGGTCCCTGATTCGATTTGGTGGAGATTCGGCCTGAGTTGGTGGCCAAATCTCGGAATCCAAATCGAATCAAAGGACCCTTTAATCTCTCCGAATCGAATCAGAACCCTCTGAATCGATCCAGAGAGATTTGGAAAGATTTAGTGATTTGGACATAGGCATGGCATTAAATGTTTTTTTCTACATACCTCTAGGTACCAGGCAGCTCGTGAATGCTGTGATGATGGGGCGGATGGAGTGTTCCACAGAAGCACGGGGGTGGGGGGGTCCCCAGTGTGCTTGTCGGCAGAGCTAGAACTGGAACCAGAAACACTTTCAGTCCATTTCCAGGTCCGCCAGGGAGCATGCTGGGGACTCCCCTGCACCCCCTTGGCTTGGCAACTGGTGGCTCCTGGTTCTGGGGGGCACCTGGGGTCCCCCTGCAGCCAATCGCTGAGCCGGAGGGTGTGGGGAGTCCTCCGTGCACTCCCCAGCGGACCCGGAAGTGGACCGGAAGTACACTTCTGGGTTAGCTGCTGAGCACATGGAAGGCCCCTCTGCATTCCTGTGGGATGCTCCATGTGCCCAGCATCACAGTGTTCATGAGCCGTGCTGGTAACTTGAGGTATGTAGAAAAAATGTTTAAAGCAGTGTCTATAGCCGAATCGCTGATTTTCTGAATCAGCACCGAATCTTCAGATTTGGCCGAATTGAATCAGGGACAGTGATCTGAATCAACAAATTGAATCACTGTCCCTGATTTGGGCTGAATCAGAATTGAATAGGGCCCGCTTCGCACACCCTTACTCTTTCTGTCTTGATTTACATCCCAGTTGAGTAGGGCCGCCTAGATGCTACCTCTAGTACAATTTGGCCCCAACAGCACCACATTCAGATTGGAATGCCTTGACTTTTGTTGGTTCAGGTCCCAATTTTAGCATTAGAGTATTTAAAAATAATTTCATTCTGTGTGTAACAGGACAATCTTGCAGAGAGTTAGCATACAAGGGGCAGATTATGGCAAATCAAGAGCTAAGCCTTTTGGGATGCTTGTGCAAACTGCAGCTGAAGCAGATGGTATTTAAATAGAAAGTCCAGGCACAATTAGAGATAGAAGAGGGAAGCCACAGAGGAACTGGAATCTAGACTGACAAGATCTTGTAACCTTGGCAACAACTTCTTGTGATTGCCAGTGTCAAATGCAGGGGATATGGCAAGAAATAAATAGCTAATCAAGAGGCATCTTTCCCAATCTTCTTCTCTGCCATTCTGCTCTGAGACTTTTGCCTTTCCCTTAAGTTTAGTGAGACTTAATGTAAAATTATGTGGAGAAGGAAGGACCAGAGAAGTATTGCAGTCCCACAAAGGAGTTATAAAAGTTGTGCCAAACAGGACAAAAACACAACTGCAGTCTGGACGTTTTCTCTGAAAACTTTACTTCCACAGAGCATATAGTTCATCCGAGCCTGGGAGCAGAGGATCAAACTCAGGTTACAGGCTTGGCAGTACACTGCGTTCTGGAGGGCATCAGGTAATCTGTAACCATTAGTACTCAGCAGTGACTGAGCTGCACAAAACCACAAGCAGGTGAGAGAGCATTGCTGGATGTTCTGCTTTGGGAATGATTCATCACGTATGGAAAGCTTAAAATAACCAAGTAGAATGAAATTGGGCTTAAGCAAGCATTAAGGGCAGACAAATAGTTTGCTCAAGGCCTGGGGTCTTACAGGTTTGCAGCAGCTTCCAAATGGGGTACTTTCCCCAGAAAGGCAGCCAGCACCTACCCCAGGAGTGTACAGTCTAATCAAGGAGGAGCTTACTCAGGTCAAGTCATCTGGGAATGCCTCAAGGCTCCAAAAGGAGCTTGCTTATAAAAAGGACACCATTTTTAAAGGGTCCTTGTATGAGAGATTAGCTCAAGTGCCAGCATTCAATGCTGCATAACCAGCCTCTGAGGGAGAGGAAGTGACTTGGGGAGATTAACAGGTGTAGACCTTGTAGTTAGGCAACACAAAAGGGCCCAGTCTTAGAAGCTGCCGAGCGTCTCCATCTTCATTGAGCTGAGTGGTTTGCAAAGACTCAGTAACTCTGGAAATCAGAACTGCTGTGTCACTACTTGGAGCAACCCAAGTATGTACCTGGTTTCTCACACTGGCTCACACTGAGCCCCATAGCTAGATTGCCAGCAGTACCCAGGCCAGCTACTTTAAAGCTATCTTGGGTATGTCTACTCCCTGCTGTCAGCCCTGCTAGTACTGTTTTACGTAACTATACCCCAAACTAGCTTTAAACGCAGTAGTGACTGCAGCACAATAATGTCTGTAGTTAAGTGCCTCAGTTATGTGCCTAAAGTGAGAGTTGGGAGTCTGACTAAGTAGCCAAGTTTGAAAAATGAGTCCTCCTGACAATGTTTGTGGTACTACACACTGCGCTTCCCTATTAAGCCATCTCCTCTACTGCTGCTAAGCGAACAATCCACACAAACAACAAGGGAAATTGTCTATCCAGGATAAACAGAACAACTGCCTGCAAACAAAGAGCTGTCAAAATCCACAGAGCAAAACAACGGAGAAATATCTGCTCTCTAAGCTCTCTGGTGTAGGCATCTTAGGCATTACTTGTAGCAACAGTAAGTGAAAAAAATGTCAGAGGAATGCAATTTTTAAGTCATCAGTAGCCTTTTAAATTTCAAAATATTGCTGTGTGTTATCTGCCTGTATCAGCCAAGCCAGCCATGGAAAATTCACAGAGCAAAGTGTTTTCTTAAAGCTTTCTCTCCTGAATAACTTAGTGAATCAACAGCCTCCATGCTAGAGTAAGCAAATCTCATATTACCACAGGATGCCTGGATGAGTGAATAAACCAAGGCATTATTAGTGCCACACTAAGTTCTCAGAGGCTGCAGATAAACAGGGCACGGATGAAGCTGAGGAAGGTGGGAGAAGGACTTGACTCTCCTTGGAAACTGCCTCAGCTTGTTACACGGGTCCAAATCAAGCATGGCAAGAAGCTGTTTCAGAGGTGTTGGTGGCTGGGACCGTTCTCATCGCACCATGATGTATCCCGTCGCACAGTCCATTCCACAACAGGACGGTCTGCCCTGAGATCAGAGGTGGGATTGCAGCACGGATAGGCCTACCTGAATCAGCTTTAATCCAGCCAACTCAGGTACAGAGAGCAGAGAACGTAGGGTAGCAGTATGGACTTCATTATGAGCTGACCACCCAAATCAGTCTCCAGGTTCCCAGAGCATCTGTACAGCCCACACAGAATCAATCCCCTGCTGCCACTTCTTCAGGTCTATTGTTTCTTGAGCTGATGAGATTACAGCTTGTTCAGTTATGCCCCTCTAAGCTGCATTCTCAGTTCTGGATGCCATGTAGGCATACACCGTGCCACTTTTCTATACTTCTGCCCTTGCAATGCCCCACTAGTTCTTGGCTAGTGCAAGAAAAGCCACCTGGCTTTGGCCTCATCTGTATTTCTTCTCTCCCTGGCAGGAGCAATGGCACGTATCTGCCTTTCCCCCACTGAAGGCAGATTTTTATCTGGAGACCCCATTAGTACCTGAGGTAGCACTCATCCACTGCATAGCATCGCTTTGTACAAAACTTTTTGTGTCTCCTCTGGAGACTTTTGCAGTTTTGAGTTTTACAGGTGCCTCAAATGGTTTGGGAAGCTCACATTGATACACACTGCTACAGGAAAAGAGGCACACTTTAATCTTAGAGCCCTGCTGGCTTCAAACCTTTGTTACCAGCCAGTGTGGCTGTAAACAACCTTTTTGCCTTTATAGACTATTGACACAGCTGTTCTCTTTCATGTCCTGCCCTGTGCAATTGAAATATCATTTAAATATGAAAAGAATGTTCATTAGCTTTCTTTTCCCCTCACTAGACAGCAATTCACATTTGAATTATCTTTAGCATTAAAATGCAACAATCATTATCTATGCTGTGTCTGGAGATCAGAAGAATCAGGTAGCTTTACTTGGGGTGAGGAAACTAGAAAGTAAGGTGATGTGAAAGCAGCTGAAGAGGTATCTCCTTGGAGGCACAAGGGCTGGGAAGGATCTACCGTACTTTACTGCATGGGCAATACAGAGTTTCACCAGTTTAACTCAAGGTTTCATGTGACACAGGTCTACTATGTACACAGACAGGTTTAAAACTGACTTACAGCGGTTGAGTCTGTCTTTGCTACTGGGCAAACTATAGGTCTGTCTATATGAAAAAATGAAAATGTTCCTCCTCAGTTTACAGTGAATAGAGCACTCTTGCAAACTAAGACTATCCAAACATAGGCTTTCACTGAAACAAGCAGAGAAATTAATTATGATAGTGGTTATTTCTATTCCAGCCCTAACTAGGTAAGGCTGTGTGTAGACAAGACCTAAGTTGAAAAGTAAGAAGTTGTAGAGTATATAGGAGTGAGTGAAACATCACAAACCTTTTCTTCAGCACACAGTATAGCAAAGTTGCCACCTATTTCCATTTCCCATTTCTCCTTTTCATTGAGTGAATGCTAAGAGGATGTCTTTTCTTGCTGATTTTTCAAACATCCGACAAGAGAATAAATTTCATTTCACCCCTGTTTGAAATAGTCTGGGTGGGTTTCGATTCATGTTTCTGGGAGAGCATCCAATGTACTTCTCAGTGTTTAGAAAGGGTGGATCCACCTACACTGCACTGCCTATAAATTGATTACACTGGCAACCCAGGAGGTGTCAAAGAAGGTGCATTTGGCCTGAGATACTTGCTCTCTTGGGGCTGATTTTCAGCCCATCTCTTATTTCTTTTGCTTGGTCTCCTCCCTTAAGGATCAAGATACGTTTCTCTCCAATTGTTTCACTCTCTTTCTTTTACCCTTCTTCCCACTCTCCCTCTGGCACCTGTTGCCATGTGCTAATTCCTGTGAGCCTCTACCCTTCATTCACAGTAACTGCCTCTGTTTTCAGAGCATGGTCCAAATTTGGGGAGAAAACTGAAACTGGAGGAAGTTCACGTCTATGCTGGCTCCCATCTATGAGGAGCCAAGAGGCTTCTACTGTTATCAGCTCTCTGCACCACCGTGGAGCTGAGGAAAATCCTGAGGCTGCATCTCACAACAGAGATTCAGCCTAATGCATGAGCCCCTAAGCTCACATTTGGCCGTAGCCTTGGAGTTACAGCTAGAGCTAAGTTAGACTCTCGCCTGTGAACAACAGCAGGAACGACACCCCCCATCACAAGGGAGGAAAGGGCAAGGATCAGCCAGAGCCATAAGGTATGGCTAGTTGCCAGCCCTGGCTAGAGGGTACTTAAGAGTGGGTAGGAAGCCTCAAGGTCTCCTGCCAGACCAGAAACAACCAACATTAAGGGCTATCAGTTGGGGACAAGGAGCAGGCAGCAAACCTCCTGTGGTGAAATTCTGCCAGGAGAAGCTCTTGGGAGATATGTCTCCATGCACGCAGTGTAAAGAAACCCCAGCCAGACTGCCGCAGGTATCCAAGCTAGCTCTCAGAGCCAAGTCACGTATGTCTCCACTGCTCTGCTGCCCAGAGAGTACTCACTGGCCACCCTGGGGGGAGACTCCAGGTCATTCACCTCCACCCCAGACTTGTCTTTGCACATGGGATGGTCTAGCCTGATACCTTCGTGTCACTGGAACCTTTCCTCAGTCCAAACCACTTCCCTTCTTGAACTTTGCGAGATCAAAGGCTTCGCTCTCTAAATAAGAATCTGTCTTTGACCTTTCATTTTAATTTTCCCTAAATATGACCTATAGCAAAATGAATGCCAAGTAGACAACCTTTCCACCACTGCTGTCATGCCCCCCACATCCCCATGCCCCCCCACTTCCTCATTTGGCTTCAATATGGGCCTTCATCACTGGACCCCTTTTCAATTTCTGCCCTTTTGGTAGTATTACACTGGTTGGTGACAGCTTAATATCTGTTGCTACTCTGTGCTCCTTTGCAGATCTGTGCTCCTGTGCAGCACCTCATACTGTACCACCAATGCCCAGCATTTCAAAATCATGAGCCAGCCACTCAAAATCATGAGATTGGCCTAAATATCATGATATTTATAAAAACAAATTGACATTTTTTTTTTATCCTTGAGCCTTAAGGTACATTGGATGCATGTCTTAGTACCATATATTCTCTGTAACCATGAGGGACAGAAATTTGCTTTAAGAAAAAAAAAAGCAAGCTGAGATTTTCAGCTCCAGGGCCCAGGGCTTGAAGAAAAAAACAGTAAATATCACAAGACTGAGGATAACACCTTGGGAGCTGGCAAGTCTGTTCTTACAAATCAACAGTGCTGTATGGGTGCCACAAAGAGTTGGGCAGTCAAAAGGCCAGATTCGGATCTCAATTTCACCAGTGTAAATAAGGAGTAACTCCACTGACTTCAAGACATCTCCAGCATGGACTATGCATGTCAGCATTGCAGAGGAAGACTGGTTTTATGATTACAGAACTAAATTGAGGGGAGCAGGAGATTTGGGTTCAATTCCTGGTTCACCACTCTGGACCTCAGTTTCTTCCTCTGAAAACTAGAGCTTTCAGTGTCTTCCGGGGGTGGCAGAGCTGACTTCACTCATGTTTTCAAAGCACATAGAGATTTACATTTAGAAATGCAGCATTATTGTTTACATAAGCTCTTTCTTGAATCAAACACTCCCCTACTCCTAGTTATCGCTAATTGTCACTGACACGTTCTTTCCCTCATCTCCTTTTATAATTGCTTCAAACTTCTGTAAATGCAAGATTTAGAAAACTTAATTAAAATGTAAATTAAATAATAGCTTGCAGGAGGATTGCAATTATAGCTATCTCATCTTTGACTATTACACCCCACAGAACCAACAGGTCTAACTAAGCAACAGGTGAGCCAGCTAATGGCTAGATACGGAGATGGCAACACAGCACTTCCCTTTCCAGTATCGCTGTTTATTCAACAAGCACCGACTTGTATAATGATTATACTAATGCCCATTCCTGAGCCTCTGGTTATATGGCAGTAAATATGTAGTCAGAGAATGATAACTTTATTTAACCACAAAAACCAGATAAACCTTTAATAAATCTTTAAAAAAAATTCCACATGACAAACAGATGGTTGGTATGATAGTTAAATGAAGCCGTGCCTTTAAAGTTTTCCCTTTTCACTGTGCCTTTAGCATCATTTAAGGATGGATCAGTGTTTCCATTATGAACCCCCTTTAAGAAGTGTCAGAATTCTATATACAAGAATTGACTTTAGGCTGAAAATTGCATACAAAGTATTTTAAAAATCTTAGTGATTCACTGGATTGCACAGAACCAAAAATAACTGGTGGTTTTACAGACTTTTTTCCCTTCCTATCTAGAAATAAAAATAAACAGCTTCTTTCCCAAGCAAAATGAAGAAATCATTAAGACATAATTGGTGCTTGGATATTTTTTAAACACTCTTAAATATTTGCAAATAGAACTCATTAATCATCATCATAAACAAATGACAGACTGCTTTAGAAAAGAAAACTGACAGTTCTGCATGCAAAGGCATTGATTGTCAACACATTTCCTAGCTGCTTTTAGCAACTGGGCTTTGCTTGCTGACACACTGGATTCCCCCAGGGGATGTAATTACTGAAGAGTTTCCTTGGGTTAGCCAAGCCCAGGTATGGGCATCGTGTAGAGCAGTTAATAACTAGAGAGGTCTATTGAGCTACAGGGAGACTGTGGAAAGTTTGTCCTACCGTGGCACCTGACAGACCTTGATTTTCTCTTCCATGAAAAGCTCTCTAGCATCATAATCCAGGAGTGGGCTAAATCTTGGGTGAAAAGAAACAAGACACTTATCTCAGATGCAGAAGCTTGTTTACAATAGATAGGTGTTTGTAGCCCCTCACTTGCCATTGTGAATCCACTCCCATTAGATGGATGCAGACAAGCAGCACTGAAAGTGCTCTGAACTCAGTACAGACCAAGGTCATGAAGTGGGACTTAACATCTAAACTGCCTTGACAATGCCTTCTTATCAGTGTCTCTGACAAAGATCGTAATACATGATCAAGGGAGCCAGTCCTTTTTTGCTGGGAGAGGTGAATTTGTTTCTCTGGTTTTTTGGTGGTTTTTGGTGGAAATTGTACCTAGCAGAATCTGTTTGGGAGTAGGAAAGAGACTTTGCAGCTGATGGAGGAAGAAAGGCTCTCTGCTTTGGATCACCGCTGATGGACAGGTACCTGCT
>NW_005841891.1:1409625-1431637 GCF_000455745.1 Alligator sinensis
AGACAAGGAGACATGGCTGATCTAGACAAAGGGCTTAAAAAGCCAAGCAGCCTGTGATCAGAGGAGCCAGCAAACAGGCCAGTAACCATAAAAAAAAATGATGGCAATGAGGTGGCAGCAAAATGAAAACAATACTTTATTCTTAGTTGGGAATCTGACAGAAGTGATAAATACATTAAGGGTGTGTCTATACATGCGATTACATCACTGTAGCAATGTGCTATGGCGATGTAGCATCCACGGGTGTCTACACATAACCAGCAGCTACTTCACTGTAGTGGAGCACTCCCCTGTTATAGTGTGCCACTATGGCAAAGTAGCTGCTAAAAATAACCGTGCATTGCATGTACGGTGAAGTATGGGTGGTTAGTGCGCTGTGTTTTAGTACTTCCAAAAGTGCTTCTATCTTGTCCTCAAATCCCCATCTACCATTGTTTCCAGGTTCATCTTTAGACCTTGGATCTTCTCTTCTGTGAGTTTTATCAGACACCACTTAGGGTGCATCTACACATTGACCTATGGTGATGTTGTTACTGTGCCATGCTTTAGTACTTCCTTTAAGTACTAAAGCATGGCACAATAACAACGCTGCCATAGGGCAAGATGTAGGTGTGCCCTAAGTGGTGTCTGGAATTCTCCAAACAACTGGAAGAGGCTGTGAGAACATGGGATATCGTCGCCATGGGCAACTTTAACTACCGAGACACCTCCTTAGAACAGGCTTGTCCAACATATGGCCTGCGGGCCGCCATGCGGCCCACCAAGCCATTTTATCTGGCCTGAGGTGCCTGCTCCATGCTCCATGGGTTGCGGCCGCCACCGCAGAGCGCAGAGCCACAGCAGCGGTGGAGCATGGAGCCATGGCGGTAGAGCACGGAGCTGCGGCGGCGGCAGCAGCGCAGAGCTGTGGCAGCAATGGTGGTGGGGCCACCGCGGAGCATGGAGCCGCGGAGCGTGGAGCTGCAGTGGCGGAGTGCGGAGCCATGACAGCAGCGGGGGGGCACGGAGCGGAGAGCCGCGGCGGTGGCAGCAGCGCAGAGCTGTGGCAGCAATGGTGC
Source organism: Alligator sinensis (assembly GCF_000455745.1). Taxonomy (NCBI): domain Eukaryota; kingdom Metazoa; phylum Chordata; order Crocodylia; family Alligatoridae; genus Alligator; species Alligator sinensis. The sequence continues at coordinate 1,410,684 of NW_005841891.1, forward strand.
AGGGCAGCAACTGCGGGGCAGCGGCAAGGCAGGCAGGGTCAGCCCATGGGCCCCAGCCAGCAGCAAGGGGAGGGGAGCTGCTTACCCCCGTGGGGCCCGGCTCATCAGTGAGCCAGGTCCTGCCGCAGCTGCCCTGAGGGCTGTGCAGAGTGGGGCTGGCCCAGCCGGCCCTGGCAGCAAGGGGAGGGAAGCTGCTTACCCCCGTGGAGCCCAGGCTATGAGAGATGCTCCTCAGTCCAGGTGTCCCAGTGCCCTGGAGATTCTGAAAGCCACACATGCAATTGAGCTGTCTTGGGTCTGGGCCAACAATCAGCTCGTTGGACCTGGCCTCAACAGTCCCAGATCTGGAACATTGGGAGGAGGCTGGGATGGGATAGAGCCACCCACCACCTGATCTTCAGGATCTGGAATGATGAAGAAATCCTGGATTACCTCAGATTTGCTATGATTGTGAAACTCTTCAAGAAAGGAGACAAATCTGACTGTGGAAACTACAGAGGGATTGTATTGCGGTCCACCACAGGAATGATCATTGTGAGAACCCTCCTAAACCATCTCCTTCCAAGTACGGATGCTCACCGAAATTTGTCACCATTCTCTGCCTGCTTCATGATGCTTTGCAAGTGGTGTTTCTCAGTAACGGATCTATTACAGATCCCTTTGAGGTTAAAATGGGAGTTATGCAAGGCTGTGTCATTGCTCCAACAGTCTTCTTAATATTCCTCACCACGATGCTACAACTGGCCACCAAAAACCTTCCAGCCTGAGTGGAGTTAAACTACTGAATGGCTGGTAAGCTGTTTAACCTCAGCTGACTCCAAGCCAAAACCAAGACAACCCCAACCTCAGTCACTGAGCTCCAGTACACTGATGTTGCTATAGCGTGTGCTCATCCAGAATCAGACCTTCAGGCAATCGTTGATGTCTTTACCAAGGCATACAAGAAAATGAGACTGATGCTTAACTTTCAGAAGATTAAGGTCCTCCACCAACAAGCTCCTTATGAACAGTCCCCAGCTCTGGTAATCCAGATCTAGGGTGAGACTGGAGAGCATTGAGTATTTCCCATACCTTGGAAGCCATCCCTTGCAGAAGGCTCATATTGATGAAGAAATCCAATATTGCCTCAAATACGGAAAAGCAGCTTTTGGATGCCTGAAGAAATGAGTGTTTGAAGATCTCAACATCAGATCTGAAACCAAGCTCATGGTTTATCAGGCAGCTGTGATCCCCACCTTGCTGTACAGAGCTGAGACATGGACAACATACAGGAGACATCTAAAGTTATTAGAGAAGTACCACCAATGCTGCCTGTGGAAGATCCTCTGAATCCAGTGGAAAGACAGATGCACCAATGTTTAGTGTCCTCCTGCAAGCAAACACCACAAGTACTGAGGCACTAATCATGTGATATCAACTTTGTTGGGCTGAACATGTCATCTGGATGTCTGACTCCAAATTCCCAAAGCAAGTTTTATTCCCCTAGCTCAGCTAAGACATATGTTCAGGAGGAAAGCAGAGAAAACACTTCATGGACGGACTCAAGGCCAGCTTAATAAAATGCAACATCAGTGTCAACTCATGGGAGACTATTGCCCAGGACCACCCCAAATGGAGGAAGAATCTGCTGCAGGGATCTCAGTACTTTGAAACCTCACAACAACAACAGACTATGGAAAAGTTGGAGTGGCAAAAACAGCATAGATTCATAGATATTAGGGTTGGAAGGGACCTCAGCAGATCATTGAGTATGACCCCCTGCCCCAGGCAGGAACGAGTGCTGGGTTCAGATGTGGTAAGTCAGGCATGTAATGGACCAAATCAAGAATCCAGTGCCACCCACCCAACACGGAAATACATGTCTGAGCTGCAGTAGAGTCTGTCAGTCTGTCAATCCCTGATAGGCCTCATCGGCCATCTTCAGACACAGATAAAATAATCATGGAAGACAATCATCCTCAACTGTGAGGGATTGCTGAAGGATTGCTGAAGATTGCCTGCAAATATATAAAACTGGACTCAATGACCCTGGAGATCCCTTTTGGTCTGTGCTCCTGTGCTTACCATTGATTGTGGCCACAGGGAATTAAAAAGTTAAAACTGAACTTGGCAGGGAGAGTGGAGTGTGAGGTTGCCCACAGGCCAGAGAAAGTTGGGGATCTTGGGTCAAGTTGCATATGGGGGCTTCCAGACCTTGGGTCTATATATAAGTTTTTCAATAATAAATAGAGTTCAAATGATGAGGACTACTAGGAAACAAAAGGCTTTAATTATTAGCAATATCTGTATTGTAACTGTGGCCTTATGGTATACATTATACACCCATCCAGTTGTAAAATCTAAGAATAGGATGGGAAACAATAGGTGGATATACCTAGCAGATGGGGCCCCTGTGTGGATCACGATGTAGCAGAGAGACCTTTATAAACAGTGTAATGGCCACAGCTCACCCGCTACTGGCAAGTGAACTGTAGGCATCAGGGCAGAGGTAAGTTTAAGGAGAGATTGGAAGGAGGAGAATACAGTCATTGGATATGTTTACAGAGTGAGATGCCCACCCCCATCCTCAGGATGAGGGTTAATGATTTCATTGGATGTTTTGTGACCTCTCAGTGCTATGCGACAAACACAACAGGTTAATGTGGGCCTTCAGGTCCACAGGTGTAAAACCAAAGTGAATTCCCTGGAATCACTAGCTGATTTACATCACAGTATTGACAACAGAACTTGTCCCAGTTTATTTACCATTATCTTTTATGTTTCTTTAGAGGGCATTTTTGCTTTAATTTGGAATAGCTTTGATATCATAAGCTTCCCTGATCTCTTTATTGAAGTAGAATGGAACAGGAGGGAAGATGAAAGTATAAAAAGAGGCATAAACATGTTTCAGTGAAACTAAAATAAATAGCTGGCTTCTGTGTATAAAGAGTCTTACTCATTATAAGACAGCACTTCAGAGCAGTGCTGAGAGTTGACAATTAACTCCAGATTGCTAACTTACATTCTCTTTTCCCTTGCATTATGAATGCACAGAGGTCCTTAGTTATACAGGTATTTCCAGACAGACTAAAATAGTTAAATAGTTGGTGCTCTGTGCTCTTTAGCTTGCATCAAGGAGTCACTGGATTATTTTTAATTATCCATTAAAAATCTATTCTGCCCACACTGCAGCAAATACTATACAAGACACAGGTAAAGACAGCTGCTGTCCCCAGGGACTTAAAAACACAAGAATACTGGGTCAACACCAAGAACCATTCAGGGCAATTCCAGACCCCACTTCTGTAGCGGTGGGAATCACCTTGCAGTAGAACTTACTGGGGTGTGCTATAGAAGAGGTGGAGTAAACTGAGGGAGGAGTTGGACTCAGGATTAATTACTGCAATGATCCTCTAGCCTTCTCCTCCATGACGAGTGTAACAGGGGATCAATACCAGCCCCTGTTTGACAGAAAAATGTAGCAAGTTACTTACCAGAGACAGATGCACAGTCCGCAGTGCAGCCAGATGTTGTCACTCTGCAGCGGGCTGTTTTAAAGGTTTCTGAAATAAGCAGTGCAGGAGAGGTCCCTGACTGGCCCGGATGGCTGCAAGGACCTATAAAAAAGGCAACACCAGAGAAGGTGAGCCTCTGGAGAGTGGATAACTGGGCAACCTAGAGGGTTGCAACAGTCTTCATGGAGATGTAGAGCTATATGGACTTGAACGATCATGGATGCACAGTGGTGCAGGCAACACAGCCACAAGGTAGCCGAATGCCAGAGGTGAGGTACCAGGAGCTGGGAAAGTGGATAGAGAGTGACATAAGAAGGCCATCTTTGTGTTTGTGGCTCTGTTACCTGGAGGTACTACAGGAGGAGGGAAAGATAGTGGGAACCAGGGGTGGCAGAAGCCCCTTTGTCCCTCTCTCCTTTCTAAGGACTACTGAGGACCCTGTTGCATGTAACTCAGTGATGTAACGGTGATAGACTGTTTCTTGATTGAGTTGATAAAAAGAGCTGCTGGCTGAACAATCCCACTGAAGCTGCAAACTGGGTGAGGAGTTCACAGCCACCAGAAAGACAGATCTCTGAAACATTAATTGGTTGGGTATGGACAGGGTATGAGGGGTGGAGGAGCCCTGTGACAGAGGCCAGTATGCCGTGACCCTATCTTACTATGTGAGTTGCTGATTCCCTTTCCTTTGGTATAATTTTTACTTTCTCCCATTAAGGCATGGCAGACCAGTCCAAAAGCGGACAATGACCAGCATGAGGACTAAAGACCAGGAAGGTTCCCTGTAACCAGGAGACTATAGCAGCATGGAGAACTACTTCCATCTGTTTATACGACACCCTGTAGTCCTGGAGTACATTGAACTCACAGTCATTGAACTGAAGCAGGCTCCACAGAGCAGTTCTGCACCTTCCCTATTAACCATGGGAGTTAGGAAGAATTCTTTCCCAATTGAAGTTGTTCTAAGATGCCCACAGCTAGACACATGGGGGTATTTGAGCCCCTGCCTAAATGCCACTTCAGGCACCTACATGCAAAATGCATATTCTCAGAACCCTCCTTAGCTGCTACCTGAAGTTCAAGGGCACCAAAGTTTTCAATATTTAAGTCCTCCCCAAGTGCATTACCTTGATGGTACTGAGCTGAGTACCTCTTTCACTCCCATTCTGTGAGGCCTCACTACAATTTAGAGACTCAGCATAACTCTGCTCATCTCACCTCAGGGGCTCAACCCAGTAAACATGCTCAGAATACACCTATAGGGTCATAGCCAGAGGAGTGCTCCCTCCCGCCCCTTATACAATAGCTCCAATAGCTCACTGATTAAACCATTTGCCCAAATAGCAGCCCCTAAATTCAATGCCTTCCTTTGCCTGAGGGGATTTGAACCTATGTCTTCTAGAAAAGTGGCCTAACCACCATGTCACATGGTGTTTTCAAAGGGTATGGGGCATTTTCATTCCTTTCTGCATGGGAAAATTAAATATTCATTGTGGGAGAGGAAGAGCAAGGCCATTACTCTGTGGTCTGAGGGTTGGTGCACCCACCTCAGAGGATAGGATGTGAGGACAGATCCCCTCAGGTAAAAGAGGGAAATTAACCCATATCTCCTACAGCTGGGGACAGTGCTCTACCTGCTAAGCTATTAGGTACAAGGGCAGGGTGGCACTGGCTTCACAGCTGTGAATCCCAAGTGGAGGGAGGTGCCTAATTCCCAAAGCAGGGTGGGATTTAAGACAGACTCCTCTCTTCAGTGTTCCCTAACAGTTTCACTAGAGGGCTCCCCACTTAGTGTGCTGGCTTTTCCATTTCTAGGTCCATAAATCTCCACAGGTTTTGAATAAGGACTTCAGATACCTAAACCAAGGTTGTGGGTTCCTGTAGGCACCCAGGTCCACTCCTCAATCCAGCCCCCAAGTATGCAGCTCAATGCTTGATCTGAGCACCTGCCTGCAGTTCAAACAGTAGAGTGAACACCTTGAAAATATTATCATCACAGGGCTTCACATATATTTTCCCTATGTATTTTCCAGATCAAAGGCTTTTGGTTTGTAAGTATATTTTTTGTTCTGTTTTTAACTACCAGACATTGGATCTAAAAGTCTAGCTGGGCTTCTTCCTTCTCAGGCACCTACATCAATAGCAAACACGTTAAATAATGGGCCTGGGTGCAAGCCCATTCTCTTCAATGGATTCGAAATGATATGGGGAGCACTCTCCGTTATCTGACCAAGAGGAGACCCTTTGGGACCATGGTACCCACGCTACTTCAGGAAGATGCTACAAAAAGTCCATAGAGCAGAATGGTGAAGATCTCTCCCTATTCATAGATTCATAGATGTTAGGGTCGGAAGGGACCTCAATAGATCATCGAGTCCGACCCCCTGCATAGGCAGGAAAGAGGGCTGGGTCTAGATGACCCCAGCTAGATGGTTATCTAACCTCCTCTTGAAGACCCCCAGGGTAGGGGAGAGCAACCACCTCCCTTGGGAGCCCGTTCCAGACCTTGGCCACTCGAACTGTGAAGAAGTTCCTCCTAATGTCCAATCTAAATCTGCTCTCTGCTAGCTTGTGGCCATTATTTCTTGTAACCCCCGGGGGCGCCTTGGTAAATAAATCCTCACCAATTCCCTTCTGTGCCCCTGTGATGAACTTATAGGCAGCCACAAGGTCGCCTCTCAACCTTCTCTTGCGGAGGCTGAAAAGGTCCAGGTTCTCTAGTCTCTCCTCGTAGGGCTTGGTCTGCAGGCCCTTAACCATACGAGTGGCCCTTCTCTGGACCCTCTCCAGGTTATCCGCATCCCTCTTGAATTGCGGCGCCCAGAATTGCACGCAGTACTCCAACTGCGGTCTGACCAGTGCCCGATAGAGGGGAAGTATCACCTCCTTGGACCTATTCGTCATGCATCTGCTGATGCACGATAAAGTGCCATTGGCTTTTCTGATGGCTTCGTCACGCTGCTGACTCATGTTCATCTTAGAGTCCACTAGGACTCCAAGATCCCTTTCCACTTCCATGAAAAATATATATAAAAAAATAAAATAAAAATGATCCTTCCGCAGGTCTATATTGAAGAATGCATTCCCTATCTCACCAGTTAATCAGAGACTATCTCATTACCAGCCTGAAATGTAGAAAAAGACTGCTCCAGAGCCAGTCCACTCACTCTATGATTGTGGACAAACTTAAGATGGAAAACACATAGTGGAAAGGGCATACTGCCCAAAAGGGCATCCCAGAAGGACTTACCAGGCTACACTGGTGAGCCAGATGCAGCTAACTGGATAAACAGAAGGCAATATACACCTCAGCTTTATTTTCAATTTTTATTTTTTTGCATCAGGAGAGTTTTTTCTTATTGTAAGGACTTTTCCAATATATAAACTGGTGAGTGTTTGTACACTTGTTTTACTTTTGATTTGGAAAACAACATTTTGCACAGTTTACCAGATAGGATTTCAGGTGAAGATCCTTGAAGGTATTTAGGCTCCTAATGCCCACTGAAGTTAAGTGCCTAATTATTCTTGAGAATCTGAGTCTCAGTATGCACTTAAAGAAGGGGAAATATTATTTGATGAGAAGTCAACATATACAAAAAGAAAGTTTGGTTTCCTCTGCCCTTCTCCAAATACCATAAAACTTGCCTCCTGCCTCCCAAGTGTACAAAACAGAAGCCATTTTTAATTCCTTCGGAGTCAATGGCTTTTGTTAGGTTGTTTTTCCTAACTAGAGAATCCTGAATCCAAACACACTCGGCCACTGAGGAAGTTTGGATCTGATTCTCAATTTCCTAGTTCAGCTCCATCTTGAATTCTTAAATTCAAGATGTGTTTCCTGTCGAGGTACCCTCTAAGGGCAGGGCAAACAAACTAGCTTCCTCGAGGTAAAAAGGGTAGGGATTTACCATGAATCAGCAGCATTTTCATGGAGGGCAAAGCTACTGCAGCTCAGCGTTCATCTGGTGTGGGGCAAGTGAGTCAATGTGAGAAGTTACAGCAGAGCAACTGATTTGCAGTAAATACCCATGCCCTTTTACCTCATGGTAACTAGCTCATCTGCCTGTTAACTAGCTGGGAAAAAAAGGGAAAGAGAGCATTCTAGGCATGTGATCTGAGGTTGTAGGAGCCAGGATAATGCTGAGAAATACCCCACAGGTAGTGGGGCTCACATTCGCCCAGTTTACCTCTGCTTGGAGCAAGAATATGCTGCAGTGGTTTAATCTGAGGCTTTGCCTGTCTGCAGCAGAGGTTTGTACAAATGCAGCTACACTAGTAGCTAACTTCTGATTTTCCACTGTGGACAAGGCCTTTCCTCCCCTCTGTGTTAAAGTGAAGATTGTTTTTTTGACTTTTTGCCAAACCCTTTTAACAACTTTTGCTACTTCCTTTAGTGTGACAAGTGCTACATCCCAGGAAAGTCTGCTGCTTTATAGCTTTCTGGCTATATATGCATTCACAGCCTCCTACAGCACATAAAATTAGTCGGCCTTGTCAACAGCAAACGGCTAGGACCACATTCTCGGTGGGTCTCCAAAAATAAGCTTGCGGTATCGACAAGTACACCCATCCGTGGGAGTGAAATCGATGCTTATGCCTTGGAACTCCCCATTTGTGCACATATTTGTCCAATTTTCTCATGCAAATGAGGGGTAGGTTAGACCTATATTTTTTGGCTTGCTGGAAATGTGGCCCTTAATTACTGCCTGTGATGGAGAATGGGATTGTTTAGTGGATGAGATTAGCAGCCCTTTGCTTTCTGGTGGTAAAGCCTGCCTGAGTGGATTCTATGGTGAACGCTTCTGTTCTGAGTCATATTTTGTGCCCTCTCCAAGCATAATAGTGCTGTGTTTTTTTTAAAGTTATGGAAGGATTTGTCCTTTGCATGGTACAGCCCTTTCTTGGCAGTTTGCCTACAGCAGGGATGCTTTTGAGATTGCCTTGTGCACTGTTCTATAGTCCATTAAAAAACCTTAATACTACAGTGGTGTGGGGGAATGTATTTAGCCCTATGGAGAAAAAAGGGGGGGGGGGGCAGAAAAAGAGAGGACAAATGCTGTTTGTCACTTGGTGGCAGGCAGCCCACCCAGGAAGCTGAACCAGAATGAAGATTTGCAGCTTCTGTGGACCAGAGCTGCTCAAAAAGAAGGGGGAAAATATGAACAACCTTTACATGTTGCATTTATTTCCATTTTACAGGATTCGAAATGGAATAATTTGTTTCCCATTTTTATAAGTAGTTTTCAAAAGATGTAGAAACTTTCATTTCCCCCCTCTTTCTCCCCTGTCTTTGTTTTTACAATGAAATGTATAATGGCTATGGTTCATATACACACATATGCACCACTTATTCATTTTTTTCCATGTTTCCTTTTTTCTACTCTGTAACATGTCCGAACCTGAAACTGTGAAATATCACATAACAGAAAAAAGAAAAATTGGAAAGAGAACTTAGACATTATTCCATCCATGGCTTTCAGGGGCAAAAAGGTAGCGCCGGGGAGGAGAAAAAAACCGTAATTTTATGTTTTTGCTTTTTACAAATGAAAACTTCAACTGGAAACAAAATGAGCTAGTTTAGTTATGAAATTTCTCATCAAAATATTTTCTTTTCTTGTTGAAAATGAAATTTTTCTATCATTGTACCCCTTTTGAAGCCCCATTTCTCAGTGGGGCAGTTTATTTGGTTGAAAGATTAAGATCAACGCTAATGTGAAGTAAAATATCTGACGTGCTCAACTTTAGACCAAGAATTGGTATAATCAAAACACTCTGTTCAGGTTCAGACCTGCTGCCATATTCGGGCTTAGGAAGGAATTTTACTCCATGGTCAAATATGTATGGACTGTCAGAGATTCTCCTTTCTTTTGTAGCGTGGGGAATGGGCCTCTACCTAGGATCTTTTGACTGTATATTAACAACCTTTAATAGAAGCAGAATCTTGTCTGCCATGGTCCTCCTGCTTTACCTGTGGCAGGTAGGGTGCTATGTCTTGTGTCATGTCAGGGTTGATAGTAGTTTCATTAATTAAGAGCTTAAATTATGGGTTTGTATAGGATGGTTTGGATAGGGCTGATCCTTCCCCAGGTAGGGGGTTGGATTAGATGACCTCTGGAAGTCTCTTCCTACCCTACTTCTATGATTCTATGATCAAGGGTTTGCAATTTCAGGGGGGAAATGGGAATTCACCACCGCTGAGGATGTGGGCAGGTCAGAAGAGTTCTGTCAGCCTGAGATCCACAGGGTGTGAAGAGGCCAGAAAAGTTGGACCAACTTCATCTTTCAAGATTGGCAGCTCGTAGTAGATCAGTTACTGGGGCAAGCTGAACACCAGTTGTTGCCAACAGGGGTACCAAGTGGGTTCTTGCCTCCCCATAGAGCAAAGCCAAGCTGTGGCTGCAAACAGGTTAAGTTTTGAGAGCTGACCCTTTTGGGAAGTATTATTCAACTCCAAATGTAGTCTCATCTGCTCAGTCTCCAGGAGTCATCGCTGGGCTCTGACACTGACATGTCCTGTATGAACCTAGACTAAATACCACCAGGTAGCATAAGAACAGCTCTATATGTCATCATTTTACCTATTTCTAAGTGCTTGGAGCCTGATCCTAAAAAATTTTCTTCATTCCCAAGATCCTTCACGTTCCCCACCATTTCTTGTGATTTCAGGGGGCTGAGGCATGGAAGCTCTGGCTCTTACCCTGTCTAAATGAACATTCACCTTCAAACATTGAATTTACCTTCCAGATAATGCAGAGGTTAGGTGGATATTTTTAAAGCCACCATTCCACAACATGTAACATTTGCTCTGCGGTAGATAGCATGCTCGAAGAAATAATGACTGGCTTTTTATCCAAAAACTATTATAGCCAATGTTTAAAGCTCACTAGAAAACATGTTTCTGTGCATTTGTATGGGAGGCATATTTAAAGCAAACCTCCCTCAAACTCTCCTCACTAAGCAGAGTGCACACAGCAACACTCCTCTTGACATTTTTAAAAGACCTCTGATGTTCTTTTCTTCTTTGAACAATAGGACCAATTTTCCTGTTCCTGGCTGTGAGCCTTACCTCTCTTTTCCCATCCCCACCTCTTGATTCTTTTTCTATCCCCACCAGCATTCACTAGTAAGAATTCACTTCTCCAGGACACTGACTTGGGAAGGGGGTATGGGGGGACTGATGTGGATAGAGAACTGAAAGATGAAATATTAACATAACTGGGAGAATATCACCAGTGCTCACAATTTACTTTAGCAAGGACCCAGTGAACTCCCTGGGGTCATTAATACTGATCTGCCTTCATAGCCCTCCTCTGTGGCCTGCTGATTCCTGTGTCAGCCACAGAGTCATGCCAAGAACACAGGACATTAGAGATGCCAGAAAAGCAGCAAAACTTTGAGGCCTACTTGTTTGTTCCTGTCAACAGAGGACCGTTGTTCATATTTTTTCCATGGACGCTGATATTCTACATAAAGAATATTGGCAGCTACAATGCAGATAGAGTAAGTGTTTTCTAGTGAACTTTAAACATTGACTTTAATAGTCTTTGGATAAAAAGGCAGTCACTATTTCTTTGAGCATGCTATCTACCACAGAGCAAATGTTACATGTTGCAGAATGGTGGCTTCTGAAGGTGAATGTTCATTTAGACAGGGTACGAGCCAGAGCTTCCATGCCTCGGCCCCCTGAAATCACAAGAAATGGTGGGGAACATGAAGGACCTTGGGCACCCTGTGAGGTGTTGACCAGATTAGTTGACCAGATTTTCTTCCTGGATCCTGATATTAGCCATTACCTCTTGTGATTAATGCCACATACTATCAAGTTTCTTGCCATTTGATACATGCCAGGAAGGAGACAAAAGCTGACTGTCACGACCAGGCTGTCCACCAGGCTTAGTAGAGCAGTCGCACCTTAAGGCGAAAAGCCATCTCTGACTGTCCTTCACCTGCACAGCTGTGACTTGCCACTAGAGGCTTGGTGAGCAGGGGCAGGACTAGGAGCCTATGGAAAATGCTTCTTAGGCAACTTTCACTCTGTCACCTTAATTGTAGTCCTGTCCTCTCAGTATTAGACCACCTTGCTTGCGCTGTGTTTGTTTGGGGATAAATACAAAAGTCCAGAGGATCTTTTCCATTTCAACCATTTAGAACATTCAAAAATCCCAACTTTTTTTTTTTTTGCTATTTCTTTTTTAGTTTCTATAGGATCATTTGTTTAAGACAGAACAGTCAAGTGCACACATCCAAAATGGGAATGGCAGCAGCAAAGGATCTGTAGGGTTACAGTAAACTGCAAATTGAATGAGGAGCCATAGGACCAGACACCTCAGAGCTCAGGCAGGGGCTGCATGGGTGAGCAAGCTTTGGAATAAAAAAGGATTGGGCCCCTTGGAGCTCAGGCCTGATCCTTTTTTCTCTGGAGCACCCCCCACACCCCACGTTGCCCCTGTCTGGACTGTTAGCCAAACAGGCGCTGCCTGAGCTCTGAGGGGCCCAATCCTTTATTTCTCAGGAGCCCATCCACCCCCATGCTACCACCAGTGGCAGCAGCATGCCAGTCGGGACAGCAGTGGAAGGTACCATGGCCTCCAGGGCTGCAGTTCTTGTTCTGCCTGACATCCTCAGGGGATGAGGCTATGTGCCCAGTCCTGCTGTACCCCAGCATCCCCACTCACCCTGACTCAGGAGGAGCCATTCCAGGCCTGGAGGCTGGTCTTTGCCTCCAGGTCCCCTGCAACACTCACCCAGGGTGCTGACCTGCTCATTGAGCCCCTCCTCTGGAGCCTCCAGCTGGAGATGCTGACAGCAGAGCCACCCGAGTTGCAACAGAGGTTGATCCTGGCTGGTGTCACTTGTATCAGAAACCTCCTGGACTATGATAGGCAGGAGTGGGTGGACCTCGCTGCGCTGGCCTGGCACACGGGTCTATCCATGACACGTGTGACCTGCCATCTGGTCTAGGAGGTGAAATCTGACCTACCTCCTGATGCCCTTGCCTTTGTTGACCAGGTCCTGCATGGTGGCAGTCCCCATCCCCCCTGTGTCTTCCATCCCATTGGAGTTTGTCGTGGGGCCAGTGCCTCACCCAGCCTCACACCACTCCCCACTCCACCACCTGAGTCAGATGGACTTTTCCACCATCACTGCCACCTCTACACGCTCATGTGCCACACTGTCCATCATGCCGCCCTCTCATCCTGCCCAGACACCAAGTGCCCTTTTCTTCCTTAGTTGTCCCACCAAAAAATAAATAAAAAAATTAGTTGTATCTTTCAACCTTTGGCCCCACACAGTGGGGCTATTAGTTAACTAGATGGGCCTTAAGGCCCACGATCTCTGGAAGATACAAATAGACAGGAGGAGCCATTGAAACCTGGGAGTGGCGTAACCTTAAAATGAACAATAACAGCTTTAAATCGTTTAAAGGTGTCAACATGCAGCCAATCCAGGGGTTCAGAGCTCCAGAAGCTGCCTAAACTTGCCATGTAACCAGGACCTAACACTAGCTATGGACTCTTTTATTCCAGAATAAGTGACTCATTCCAATTTAGTTTCATCTGCTTTCAAAGGGCTTTCACCCACCCCTGCTTCACCTGCGGCAAGTTAAAGGGGTTTTTTGATGTTTTGGATATTCTGCCTGATAGCTGTACAGGAGGGTTGTTTCCTGAGTTTTTAAGAGCAGGTTACAAAAACATTTGTCTAGGCTTGTTTAGTCAGGGAAGATCCTGCCTTGAGTGTGTGGCTGGTCTAGATGGCCTACTGTGGTACCTTCCAGCTCTACTTTCTTACATTGTACTGTTTATGAGGCTGCTTTCTTCAAAGAAACTTAAAATGAAGTTTGGAGCTTACAGCAGATAGGCTCTCCCATTCTCCAGATGACAGGCAGAAACCTCCCACCATGGGCCAGTCTTCTTCAAACATCCTCTACAGTCAAGTAACACACTGTGTTCTTAAAGGGACATTCAGTAAAATTAAAAATAGAGCCACAAAACACTTTAAATCAATTTGCACATTCAGTTGTACAACATAGAAATGGTTCAACTCAACAGTTACAGTTATTTCAGGGGGCTCACATCCCTGCAGGGACTATGATGCCTCTGGAATAACAACAAGAGGTGGAACACACCCTCTGATTTCTTTTTCCTCTACTACAGGGGTTTTCAACCTTTTTTAACAAGTGTACCCCTTCTGCCTCAAAGTTTCAGCTCATGTACCCCTTTATATTTTTTCTTGTTTTTAAGGGACGGGGGCAGATCAAGGCCCCCGTGGTGAGGAAAGGAGTGGAGCTGGGGCTGGGGCAGGGGCAGGTGCTGCACAGCCGGGACAGAGTGTGGGACAGACCTGCAAGAGTGGTTTGTCCAGGGATTGCAGGGGGGGGGCTCCCACCTTTGTGCACACCCTGGCAGAGGCCCAGGGGCCATGTGCCCCCTAGATCTGTGTGTGGGGTGGAGGCAGCTGCTGCTGCAGGATGGACTCTGCACCCTGATGCCGTTGCCCCAAGAGCCGTGCAACGCTATGTGCCTGCTGCTGCCGGGTGGGAGGGAACAGACACATACACACACAAAGGTGCAGACACAGACACAGACACACATGCAGATGCAGGCACAGACACACACATGCAGACACACGCACATGTGGATGCAGACAGGCACACACTCACGCTGATGCACACACAGACATGTACACAGAGACACAAGCAAACACAGACACATGCGGACACACGCACACACACGCAGATGCAGACAGACACGCACACAGAGATGCACACAGATGCAGACACCCCCCGCAAGCAGGTAAGTGTGTGGGGGGGAAGGGGCGGGGCAGGGCAGATGGAAGGAGCTGGGAGGGGCCAGATCGAGAGCGGCGGGGGTGGGGAGTGTGTTTTTGTGCCCACTCCCAGGAGCAGGAACAGGGGCCAAGGGCAGCACACTCTCTGTGGGTGGCACACATGCCGCCTGGCCAGCGGGCTGGACAGACTGTGGGGTTTTCACATGGTGTTGGTGGCAGCCCTATGCCACCTTATGCCACTGCCCTATGTCACCACTGCTCCCGTGCCCCATGCCACTTTCCCATGGCCAGTCACACATATGGCTTTGCAGGCTGCTGATGGGCCTTGCGCCTGCCCAGTCGCGCTGCCTGTCATCAGCCCACGGAGTCACACATGCAACTGGCTGTGGGAAAGCAGCATGGGGTGGTGTGTGGCAGTGGCAGCCACCATCTGCAAGCGCCTCCCACCCCATCCGGTCTGCCAGGTAGTGCATGTTCAGCCTACAGAGGGGTGCTGCTGCCCTCAGGCCCCCTGGCCCCCTGGCCCTGCTCTTGGGAGGTGCTCCATCCCCACCTGCCTGCCTGCCTGCATACCCCCTACGACTTTTCTAAGTACTCCTAGGGGTACGCGTACCCCCATTTGACAACCCTTGCTCTACTACACAGGCCATGGCTTACAGCCACCATCTTACCCTTCCCTTCCACTGGGCTGCTTCCATCTTTTCTTACGTGTGACTACTGACTCTCAGTAAAGAGGTGGAGGGGGAACACTGTTCTCTGTGTCACGTACGTCCGCTCCCTCTAGTAAAAAGCAGAGTGTAGACCCTATTCCCCTCTCAGATACACCAGTATCAATCAGGACTTTAATAGCTGGACCCAACTGAGTTATACTGATTTAAAACTCATGGGATATCCAAAACAGCTCCTTTGACTGTATGGTGCCAAATGGCCTATATGTAAATCCTGTGACCTCTGCTTACTGTTGTTTCTATACTTCTATAGCCTTGCTGCTTACTGTCGCTCTGTCTCATCACACTGCTCAGCAGAGATTTGAAAAAAAGGTATTATCTGTGAACACAAAGCAAGATTTTTTGCATATTTTTTTCAGTACAGCAATACATATAGTAGTTACAGTGAGTACTAGTACATACACATGGTTTCAGTGAACATAAACTATATCAGTTTAGATCCAGCCCATAGATGTAAACATGTTTTAATCATAGCTAAAACACAGCACTGTTTGGGTTGGAACAAGATTGCCTTTCTTAGACAAAATGTTGAGTTTAGACTAAAACTATTTCTCTAAAAGTCTCTTATCAGAGAGCATAACAAACCCAGATGAACTCCCACAGGATATTTACTGCCAACTTCCTGGCTACTGGCAGTGTGGTCTTAGCTAGACATGGCTCTGACCCCATGCTCTGAATCTAAACAGCCCTGATTTTCCTTTAGGAGCGTGGGCTGGAGGAAGAGACAAAGGAAGGGAAGATTCAGAATCCAAACCTACATATGATTTTCACAAGCTGGAAAATGACTACTGATTATGGGCTTGGCTCCCACAATACACTTGCTGCTGTTGGAGGCCCAAAAGTACATGAAAGCCCAGTTCCAAGGAACTGACAGTCTAATGGATGCTTGGAAAATAGACCATAGAGATGCAGAGGTGGGAGAAGGCATGTTGTAGGTGGGATATTTTGTAGCAACCCCAGCAGAATGAGCAGTCACAGGCAGGTTTGAAGGAGGAGACATCTGAGGCTGGCTGAGGCATTTCTCTGTCCAACAGACTGGCCCAACACGCTGATCTAAACAGGCTGGGGCCTGGGTTTCAGCTTGGCGGATGAATCAGGAAAAATAACTGGAACAAACTGATCCTTTTTTTTTTCTTAAGTTTGTATTTTCTTGCTGAAACAAAACCTGCAACATATCATGTCAGGCTGAACAAAATGGGTGGTCTGAGCCACCATGCTCAGCATAGTTTTTGGGCATTGGTAGTAAAAGCTAAGAAAACAAAGAGGTCTAGTCACAAAGCTGGGGCTCATGATCCTGCTTGTTACCTACAAGCCAAGGGGTTTGGGCATTTGCCCAGAATAGTGGAAACACAGGTTGCATTCCCTCCTCTCATTTCTCTGGAGAAAACACTAACCACCAGGCTACAGTGCAGGGCTATCCAAGGGCCACATGCAGCCCGCCAGCGATTAAAATGTGGCCCCCAGGCTCTAACCCACTCACCATGGCATTCAAGTGCAACCACATCTGGAATCTCTTGGCAGCCCTTCCCTCCTCTGGCTGCTGCTTCTTGCCCTTGCCCCAGGGGATGGGCGATGGGGCTCAGCACAGGAAGCTGAGGGGGAGTCTTGGCTGCACACAGTCGGGGGAGAGGGGAGATCATGCCCGCATGGGGCAGCAATGTGGGGGGGGCGGGGGAGATCCCCACGCAGGGTTGGGGGGAGTGCTTGTGTAGGTGTGTGAAGCAGCTGGGGGAAATGTCCACCTGGTGTGTAGCCCAAGGCTCACTTGGTGTAGCCCCCACTGGTGTGGCCCCTGGGGGCTTACAAGTTGGGCAGCCCTGCAGCAGAGTATTCTCATGCGGGTCGCTCTCCTTTTTTTTTCCTGATGCCATTCCAATTTGTACAAACTTCTTGTGCACTACAACTAGGATTCTTTGCCACAGACAGTAGACCCTGAGAAGATGAGGGTTTGTATACTGGCTTGGTGTACAGAGCCATAGCAAACGGCTGCACAAGTCTACTGAGGTGCTCCAGCTAATTGCTGCGGCTTTTACTTCAAAGGGCACTGCTGATGAGCTCCAGCTGAGTGGAAAAGGGGCATCCTTTGAAGAAAAAACGGCCGCAAACAGCTGAACAGCCCATCTTTAATTTGGTAACCTGATGTGAATTAAGTAGGTTGGAAATCACCCAGGCACACATGATTTGGGTTCTATTGTATATTCACTGAGCAAGGAAGGGAAACTTCCTTCCTGCATTAGTGTCCTCACTACAATGATATAAGCATTTTATATCAAGTGGAACAGCTTCAGCACAAGAGACTGAAAGAGCAACCTGAGTGGTTGGAAACATGCTGAGGTGGGCTTCTGTGCTAGGCAAGTGCCCCATCCACTGGATTACTGCAGAAACAGAGGGGGCATGGACAATGCCATATTTATTCCAGCCGAGACTAGGGCCCCAACCCACATTATACTTAGGAAGGATGTGATTAACCACTTAATTAACAGTTATGCCACTGCCTTGTGGATACTCCTTGGTTGGAGAAAGGCTAAGGAACATCACCCTGACAGAAACATGCCCTTGCTGAGGTGTTAGGCACAGTCAGCAGAAGTTATCTGTTGCTCTTTGCAGAAGCTACAGCCATCGAGGCACCGAACATCTGGACTCGGACTGGCCTGTGGATTCTGTCTCAATGGTCTAATGGGGGGGTTGGTAGGTCTCAGGCAGCCTCCACTCCTCCATACTCTTGCCTATTCATATGATGGTTGTAGGACTCTGGATAGATTCATCAGGCACCTGACTAGACCTCTTACACCATGATCCAGAGGATTCAGTTGCCTGCTATATCTTAGATTGTAATCCAGTCACACGTTAAAACAATTAATGGTGTCATAAAACAAGGAATAAGCCACAAACTTATTCCACAAAAAAGTATAATAACTTTTTGGCTGGTTCCTATGACGGCATTACTTCAATATATAACCAGATGCTCCCCTATGGAAGCCCCTCCAGCTAATGGGGCTCCCAGATGCAGGGGTTCACCATGGGCTCCTGAGGTTGGGAGCCTGCAGCTGACAGACTCCCAGGCTTCCAGCCACGCGGGTCCACTGTACATGCCGGAAGCTGAGAGCCCCATCTGCTGACTGGGCTCCCAGCCACAGGGGTGTACCTGGCCACGTAGGCTGCTTACAGAAGTTAAAAAAAAACAACCCAAAAATGTGCTTCATCAGAAGTGGCAGCATGTTAATTCAACCCAGTTCCATAGCATCTATATAGATTAGGTGCTTCAGTGGGGCTTTTTTGCAGTTTTTTCTATTCAATAAGTTACTAGATAGAAGTGCCAAAAAGCCCCCCTAAAGCTCCCAATATATACAGACGGTGGATGAGCTAGGTCCAACTAATGCAATGCCTCTTCCAGGCGGAAGCGCACCAAGTTTAAAGTGCCATTTTTTAAAATGTCTATAAGCAGCCATATTTAATTAACAGCATCATAGGAACCAGCCCCAAAGGTATTACCTGAGTTCCCCCTTTGCCAGCAATGGGGTATGATGGGATCTGATGCTCAGTCCCACAATCATACTTCCTGCTATGCATGTGTGGCATGCCAGGATGTGTAGTTATGTGGATTGCATATCAGATCCTATCACACTTTTACCTGCGCATCTGGCAGGGGCCTAGTTTTGGCCAACTCAGCACAAATAATTCTGGCTGCACCAAAACTGCATTCTTCAGGGAGTAAAGCACAGGAAAAAGACACTGCCCAACTCCACTAAAAATGTGAGGAGTGGCGGCTTAGAATCCTGTCTCTGCCGTTAAATTAATGTAAACTTGGCTCAGTTACTGGGGCTTCAGTTTTTCTATTCTGGATACTTCAGTTTCTAGGTAGCTCAGACTAGGTACCCCAGAAAAGAGAGAGCCTTAACTTCTCAACTCCTGATACTCATCTGATTTATGCTGCCCTAATTCAGGAATACTCTGTGAATTCAATGAGTTACACTGGTATAAAGCTGGTGTTGGAATCAGAATCAGATCACCTGCATGTCATTTCTTCATGCATGAACTGGGGAGAGTAAGTATTATGAGCTATGTAGAAACGGAGTTCCTGATTTGCATGACTGAATTTCCAAATTTGCTTTCATTTTGAATCGAAATATCATGCTTTGAAATTTCATGTTGGGTCAGGTTTTTGTTTTGATGGGGGCATCTACCATGCTTTAGTACTTCCTTTTGGAAATACTAAAGCACAACGCAGTATGGGTGATTACTGTGCCAAGTGTGCAGCGCATAGGTAGATTTTGCTGCTCCATCATCGTAAGTGGCGTGCTATACCCGGGGAGCGCACCACTACGGCGATGCAGCTGGTGATCACATGTAGACACGTGTGATCAAAATTTTAAAAATCAAAATATTCTACGCTTAGCAAATCACTTAAGACATACTTAAATACTTAGATGATTTTTCTAAACAAAAGTCAGTCCAAATCAATGAATTCCTGTGTATCAATTCCATTTTAACAAGTAGCATTTTCTGATAGAAAAATATTTTACTGGAAAATTTTCAACCACTTCTGGTGCTATATATTGTTTGTTGCTATATATACTGAATGTACAGCATGACGGAAGCCCATGATAAATGTATGCATAAGAGATTGTCAATAGGGAAAAATGTGCTATTAAAAAGATAAAAAGGTTGTGCAGGCAAAAAAAATATAGGTCTGTGTTTTGTTTGTGTTATCAGTAGCTGTGATTATTTGTTACAGAGTTGGAGAAATGCTGACAACTTGAAATTTTTAAAACTGACTAATTAAAACAAAAATCCAGTTTTTTATATAGCCCCCTTTAATGAGTATGCCCTGAAATTTGTTCTAAACAATTCCTTTAAAATATAATTGAGTTTTTGGCTTGCCTCTGGGGATCTAAATGTCTTTAGCAAGGGAGAATCTGAATAACAAACTGATTATACCAGGGAAGCAGAGAAGCCAGCAACATGCAAAGTGCTGTCAGATATACAAAGTAAACAAACTGAAAAAATAGATTACCCCCCTCTCCCCCAAACACTTACTATTCATTTCTAGTAATGCTGAAGGTTATTTGTAACAACAGAAAGTATCACACGAGCTCTTTGAGATTTATGGAAGAAAAAAGGCTTCCCATCAACACTAGGCATTATTATTTTCTGACAAATGTGATTTTCAAGTTGTCAGTACCCCTTTTATGTCATCATGCAAATTTCAGCTCCATTTGAATTTTACAGCCACGTTGATGAAAAGATGAAAGGAGTCCCCCTCACTCCATCTCTTCTTTTCTCAAATCCTGAATGGTTACGTGAAGCTGGGTGAACAAAATGTCATTTTCAGAACAAAAATATTGTTCTGGTTCGGTAGCCCAGGGTTATCACTGGCTTTCCATCCTATTTGTCTATAGCAGGATTTACAGTTTGATCACATAAACATCCTTAGGGAGCTCTTCTCAGTTTGGCACCTTTTGCGACCTCCTTTTCCAGACATGCCTAGACACTCAAAGAGAGTTCCATCTCTATGATCAATCATCCTGACACACATACATTAACACCTCCGTTCCACTCTGACAGTTTTAATTGTCCATGCATTTTCATCCGCAGAGTTTATTATGAACTCATTTTCATCAGAAGTCTGCCATATGCTGCAACAGTACAGGCTGAATTACGGATAAAGAATTTCAAATTAAAGAGGGAAGAAAAATATTTAGTAAACTTGTGTCACTGAAATACAAAAATAGACCATTGCCATCTGGCTGTGCTATTTTTAACATAAATCAAAATTTATGCAAAATTTGACTGCTGTTTTGTTCCGGCGCTGTTTCAAGCGTTTCGACACTAGAAACTCTAAATCCGAAATGAAACAGGAGACATGTTGAAATGGTCAAAATGAAACAAAACAGGCTGAAATGTTTCGAAGATGTTTCGGTATTTCGAAGCTGGGCTTGCAGGGAAA
>NW_005841891.1:1431647-1455694 GCF_000455745.1 Alligator sinensis
AGGGAAGGGGGAGAGGGGGAAACAGACTGACATCTGTAGCTGGCCAGTGTCTGCCAAATGTCTATGAGGTCTCTTCCAATCCCAGTGCTCTGGGGGAGGGACCTAAAAGTTTAAAAACAGCACATAAGCCTGTGAGTGCCAAAGCTGTCAGCCTCTGTCAGCCTGTCTCTCGCCAGAGAGCAGCATCTGGAAGGCACTAACTCCAACTGCTTCCTAGCTGCTACTGTCCAGCTAGGGAGTGTGTCTTCTACTTGTAAAGGATTGGATAGGATACAGTTTACACAGACAGCTTAGCTATACTAGCCTAACTTCAATGCTAGTATTGTTATAATTTCTTTTTTTCCTATATCCATTCCTTTGAAATTATTCTTTTTTTTACCTGAAGAAAAAGAAATCTGCATTTTGCCTGACAGTGTGATCTCTGGACACTGTTCAGGAAAGCACAGCATAGATTAGATAGATTGCACACACAAACACCTACATATACACACACCATACACAGTCAAACACCTTTTCTAGCACAGGAAAACATGAAGCATGCTGGAAAGGCTGGTGCTGCTAAATCTGGGAGGGGAGCAAGGGGAGGCAGAGGGAAAAATGTCAGTTCCCCACTGCCCAAGCTGAGATGCAGTCTCTTTTCAACCAGCCATGAGGCTTCTGCTGGTACTGGGAGCAAGGTCACAGCAGTGCCTGAAGCTGCACTCCATCTGACACCAGCTATGATAATAAACCCCAGCACCAGCAGCATGACAACAAGCAGCACCAGCAGCACAGTCTCCTCCACCCTAATTGCAGGTCCCAGCATGAGCCTCCCACTCCCAGTCTTAGAGGAGCTCAGTCTTGAAGTAGGGGACCTCAGCTTGATAGTACAAGAAATTCTGAGGCAGGAGGGGGAAGCAGAGTTTGTGCTCCACCCTTCAAAGTTCCCCTAGAGCCAGGTCCCCTTCCCTGGAAGGGACTGCGGAGGAGGCTATGGGGGCAGCTGGCTCAGCTCCTCCTGTTGTTGTGCCTCTGCCTGCTGAAGAGGTGGGTAAGGTAGGAGCTCCACCCACACCCCAGAAGCAAGCGGGCAGTGTGGTCTGGGATCATTTTGAGGTGGCAGATGATCCTGCATATGCTACCTGCTTGCACTGTTGAGCCAAAACCAGATGGTGGAAAGGAGTGAAACACATGAGCACCACAGGGATGCTGATGCATCTCCGCAGGCACCACTCCCTTGCCCTTGCTCCTCCTCAGCCTGGCACCAGTGGGAGCATGCCCCAAAAGAAGTCCCCCTCTTGTTCAAAAGCCCCTGGCCCCCGAAGCAGAGGCAGGTCACCCTGGAACAGTGGGGGAAAGGCAGGCACACAGGGGGGTGCGTTCACAAGGTGAGCAAGGTCACCCAGAGCATTGGGGAGATGCATGCTGTCAATGGCCAGCCCTTCTCCTTTTTTGAGTGGCCAGGGTTCAGACAGCTCATGGCGCTCATGGCCCTATCCTACCAAGTGCCCGCATGCACCACGGTGGTGCCCTCCCTGTATGAGGCATACAGGGAATACTTGAGGGAGGAGCTGTGCAAGGCAGGTCTGCAGGTGGGCAGGCCAACATTTGGAGCAGCTGGGGTCGAGATCACTCCTACATCCCCCTCACAGGGTACCGGTGTGATCAAGGCCATCAGTGGACTCTCCTTCAAGCTGAGGTGATCGATGAGTCCCACACAGCAACTGAGATCATGGCGGCCATGAACTGCTTGATGCAGGGGTGGCTCATTGGGCAGGGTGAGCTCACCTGAGGGTTCATAATCACTGACAATGGGGCCAATATGGTCAAGGCGGTCCGTGATGCCAACTTTGTTGGCATCCGCTGTGTGGCACATAAGTTCCACCTCGTTGTCATGTATTCCTTGGAAGGGGACAGGGGTGCTGGTGATGGTACCAGCACCACCAGCAAGCTCATTTCCAAATGCAGGAAGGTGGCAGGCTACTTCCGCAGGAGCATCATGGAGGGCAAGATGCTGTGGGAGAAACAGGCAGAGCTGCACATCCCGCAGCACAAAATCATGCAAGATTTGGAGACTCGGTGGAACTCCACATGCCTGATGCTCGAGAGGCTGGTGGAGCAATAGAAGGCCATCCATGCTTGGGGAGATTGGGATCAGAGGCCCCCTTAACAGAGCTGAGTGGGATACCATCTCCCAGATCTTGCTGGTCCTCAAGCCCTTCCTCGAGACCACTGAGACCTTCAGAGCTGCTGATGCCCTCCTTAGCCAGGTGATCCCTGTAGTGAGGGAACTTTAGAACCAAATGGAGAACTTCCACGGGATTGATGTTCCTGACTGGGGCAAGCCGCTGTCACCAGATGTGGAGAAAGGCAGGTAGGAGGTGCCTTATAACCTCTAGCCACCATACACACGCACAGTCCTGGCTGGGGAAAGCCCAGACCCCTAAGATCTTTGAGAGGCCTGAGGCTTGCTGGTTGCATACTTCCATACTCAATGGCTACTGATGCCCCTTTTCTCCAATAATTTATCCAATCCCATTTTTGAATCTGTCTAAACTAACAGCTTCTACAACATCTGGTGGCAATAAGTTCAGCATTTTTATTGCATGCTATATGAAAAAGAACTTCCTTTGGTTAGTTTTAAACTTACTACCTACTAGTTTCATTTTGTGACCCCTAGTTCTTGTACGGTTAGGTACAGGAAATAATAAATCCCTATTTACTTTCTCCTCACCATTTAGTATTTTGCAATCCCTTTTGTCCCCCTTCAAGCACCTCTTTTGTAAACTGAATAGGCCTAGCCTCTTTAGTCTCTCCTTCTATGTAAGCCCCTCCGTACCACTAATCATCCTTGTTGCCCTTCTCTGTACCTTCTCTAGTTATTCTATACCCTTTTTGAGATGTGGGGACCTGATCTGAAAATGATCCATTCACTTCAGCAGCAACACTAGAATTTAAGGTTACATTGATGGAAGTTTCTTTTGTTAAGAGCCCCTGGGAAAACAACTCTTAGCTGAAGCACTAGAAAGTGATCAGATCTTTTAACTGTTGCCTGCTGCATCTGAGGGAGCAATGGTGTTGCCTTGGCTGTCTACAAGGCTGTAATTTGCACTACTGGCTCTGCATGGTGTTTTCTCCATGACTGATAGCAGCTATTTTGAGTGTGATGGTAGGCGGCATGGCAGTTATTAGTACATATTCTCCTCCTGAAGCCAGGCCTGGTGTTTAAAAAAGAAGCTTTCTATGCTATCACAGATGACATTGATATGTCCGGGACATCAACCTGATGGCATGAGGTCATCTAAGGAAGAGATGGTTAATTAGGTCACAAGCCCAAAAATGTGTACTGCACATTGAAAATGCTTTTGGTGATAGAGAAAGCTGGACTGTCTCTGAGTGACTCACCAGGGCTAGGCACTAGGGCTGTGTGAAGCTTCGGTAGCCGATTCACATTGGAGGAGATTTGGCCCAATTTGGGGACCGAATCTCCAAATCTGAATCAAATAGGGAGACCAATTAAAAGCTCCAAATTGATTCAAAGCATGCTAGGAGGTAGGTTCAGAGAGAGGAAGCCCAGCATTCGAGAGATGAAAAGCAGACTACTTGATCCAGTTCTGGGTAAAAAGCTTGCTAGAACCAGGAGCTAGCTGAGGGCTGCCCAAACTCTGGTAGAAAGTGGGACTAATTTGGGCTGGTGGCTTGATGGAAGCCCAGACACCTGTGGCTGACTTTTGAGATAGTCCATTGCAGATGGCAGGGTGTCAAAGTCTATTTGGGCAAACTAAAGCAGAGTAGCTACACCAGGGATGGGCAAAATGTGGCCCACGGGCCAGATGTGGCCCACTAGGCCATTCTATCTGGCCCATGGGATCCCTAAAAATTTAGAAAATTAATATTTATCTGCCCCTGGCTGCCTGCCATGTGGCCTTCCATGGCTTGGCAAAACTCAGTAAGCGGCCCTCCACATGAAATAATTGCCCGCCCTTGGGCTACACTGATAAGCACCCCATGATGGCATGTGCTGGTATGACACAGCTGCTGATATTGGGAATTTCAGCATTTCTATCCAGAAGATGGACTTGTTGAGAGATCTGAGACCTGAAATGGTCTGCCTGCCATTATGTATTCTAGTATAATAAATAATTTTATGCCATTTCTAAAATATGCCTCTTTGTAGAACTATTGTTTCGGTATGCAGGAGATGGAATCTTCACTGTCTGGTGCTACAAATGGGGAATGAATAAACTACCTGGAATAATGTGTGAGTTCTACAGGATATCCTTCCATTTGTTTTGCAGCATCCATTTTGTGATGTGCCCCTAGTCTCTTGCAGGGATAGGGAGGAATCTGCCAAGACCTAGGAAAACACAAAAGCAAGAGAAGATTTTTGGAGGTTGGATGAGTTTCCATAGAGTCCTAGACTTTGTCTTCCACTCTTAAGAAGGCAGTAATGGACTCCTAATGTGCAGTCTGAAAACTAGAATTTGTAAGGACAGCAACTTCAAAGGTTGTACCTATGGACAAGGCATTTTGAAGAATTTTTCACAGGAAAAGGCATAGTTGTATTTTCCTATCAGATCTTCAGTGACTCCTTTATCTCTCCATTTTATAAAGAGCTTGCTTATGAAATATTTATAGAACATTGGCATCTAGACCATAATTCCTGTTTCTTCCAGGGGAGCCTTAGCTGATTTGCAACATGTCTTTGAAAGTGTGGGAACTACAACAAATAAATGAGATGAAGCACGAGCCATGAAAAAGGTGCTGGGGAAAAGTAATTTAGAGTCAATTTTATATGAGAGACCTTCTTTTTGTGGGGAGAACAGGAAGAGACATTGTGAGTAAGAGGGAGATAGCTGCATTTAGTTTCCTAAACATGTAAGTGTGGATAAAGTTAAGGACTACTTGTGTTCAGTTCTGGGAAGTTCAGCTGAGAGTGTGATGTACTTTGCTAGAACCCCAGTTTTACAGATGTGTCCTCTTGAGCATGGGCAACTGGTGCTTCTTGAGTCAGAGGGGGCATATGCCCCCCCGACACCAGTTAGTGATGGGAGGAGGGGTCTCCTGTCGGCCAATCACGCTCACAGGGGAGGGTCCCCCTGTAGTTTATCTCACTGACCAGGGGGAGAGGGGTTCCGTGGCCGATCTCACTGACTGGGGGGGCCAAAAAAGTGGTCGCGCCGCTTCCGGAAGTCCCACGGCCACTTCTGAAGTGGCACAGCCGCTTTTGCTGGCATCCCTGCTCCCCAGCCAGCGCTCACAGGCGGGGCATCGGTGCTGCCGCCTGCCCTCCTGCCCGTCACCTAAACAGGGAGCGTGGCCTGACAGGGGGTGCACCAGTGCTCTCAGGAGGTGCACATGAACCCCCGTGCACCCCCTACGCATTGCCACTGCTCTTGAGAGGATCTAGGAAGGGGACTCACAAAAGGTTGTATGACTGATGGTTATTGAATTTGTGATGCAAATCAATCAAAGATTGCAAGTTTTCAGTCCAAATGATGAAAATGTCATCTATATATCTTAGGTATAGCATGGGTTTGATGGTGCAGTTCTTAAGGAATTCTTCTTCCAAATGGCCCATAAGAAGTTTGGCATATTGTGGTGCTATTTTGGTGCCCACAGCTGTGCCCATGGTCTGGAGGAAGTTCTGGTTATTGAAACTGAAGGTAGTGTGTATGAGGATGAAGTGTATAAGTTCAGTAATATCTTTAGGTCTGTACTCTGAGTTGTAATCTTGCTCTTGTAGATATGTAAGGCAGGCATGGTTGCCATCCTGGTGCGGGATGTTGGTATATAAGCTGATTACATCCATGGTGGCTAGGAGGGTATTTCAGGGAAAGTGGTCCATGCTTTTAAGTTGTCATAGAACGTCTGTTGTGTCATGGATAAAACTTGGTCTTTGGGTGACAAGAGGTTTTAGGATGGATTCAATGAAACCATCAGTTAGGGTTCCATGGTTAGACATTATAGGTCTTCCTGGGTTTCCTTGTTTGTGAATTTTTGGAAGCATGTTAAAAGTCCCTGGATTGGGAGCGGGGATCAAGTTTTGTAGTTTTTCTTGTAGTTTTGGTGGAAATGATGCGATGGTGGTTTTGAGTTTTAAGGTGAAAAGGGGAGTTGGATCTTCCTCTAGTTTTTCGTAGTAGGTGATGTCAGAGAGGTGTCTGTTGGCTTCTTTTCTGTAGTCTTCACAGTTAAGGATGACTACGGCTCCTCCTTGATCTGCTGGTTTTATTACTATTTGGTGGTTGGATCTTAGAGATTCTACAGCCCTTCTCTCTGAGAGGGAGAGGTTGTTATAGTGGCATTTGTTGTTGATTATTTCATTGTTCATTCTGTCCCTGAAGCAGTCAATATAACGTTGAGGTTTGAATTTTGTCCACTGAATCCAATTTTTTTTTTTAATTTCTTGGTGTTAATCCTTTCCTCGATGTTGTCACAGGATAAAGTATTGTTGTAAGTGGATTCATTTGGGTTGTGGAAATATTCCTTGAGATGGAGGCATTGGAAAAATTTCTTCCACTTCTCCACATTGTAGTAATTTATTAAGGTATTTTTCTGGACAGAAATAAAGGCCTTTAGAGGTGACAGATTTTTCAGCCCTCAATATTTGAGGGTTGACTGGTTCCTTCAGTTTTATCAGGCATGAGGCTGCAACGTTGTTTGGTATTGGTTGTTTGTCTGGTGGTTATTTAGTGGCTGGGGAAGTTGCTCCTGTAGTAATTGGTTCCATTTCTTCTTTTTATGTTGGCTAGATGTTGTAAAAAATCTTTGGTAGTCTTTTTGTATAATGTTTGGGAAGTTATATGGATTTATCTCTTTTAAGTGGTTGTAGCATGCATTGATTTCCTTCTCAAGTTGATCTCTTTTGGAGTAGGTTAGGTGAAGGAGGTATTTGATAAGTTTTTATTAAGTTCTCCTGCATAGTTGTGAAGCATATTTGGAGTTGTGTGTAGTAGTCAGAGAACTGTAGATGTTCAGTCCTCCGGGAATGATGTTGTGTTTCTTGCATAGGCTTAGAAAATATATGTTGCTGTTGAGTTTGTCTTCTTTCTTCTTCATGTTGTGAAGTTTCCATTTCAAATGGCAAAATAACCCTAATAGGCTGAATAGAATTTGCCTTTTGCCTGTAGTCCATTGGGAGCAAGAACTTCTTCCTTCTGTTTGCTATGGGGAGGGGATCTTGGCTTCTCCTGCGATTCTGGAACTCCAGTGAACCTTTCCTGCTTGATCTACAAGCCATGGGGAAAAAAAGAGTGCTCACATATAGAAATATAGCAAAATATAGTGGGTTCTGAAAAAAAATATATGCCTTTTGTTTCAGGTCTCAGGTTCCCATCTGAATGATGGGAGTTTCCATATAGCTTGCACAGCTCTTCTTGGCTGACAGCTGGATTTGCTGCAGTTTACTTAATTGCCTTCATGTAGCCCTCACTTACATGCCTACTGAGAACTAGTTTCCCTGTGGCCTATTCAGTTGTCTCTGTGTCAGCCTTGCCCACATAGTGGTTGGGGGGCTGTCCATTGCTGTCTGTTCATTGTCTCTCTGTGGCTCTTACCCACACACTGACTAGGAGTCTAGTTTTTCAGGTCTGCTCAGCTATTCCAGCGTAGACCTCACAGTGAGAGCTGAGGTCTGGTAGTACGCACAACTGCCTTGATGTTGTCCTGGGAACTGAGTCTTCATGAGCTGCTGCCCCATCCACCATTTCTGCAGGAGAGGAGAGGACCGCTGTCCTTTAAAACCTCTTCACAGAGCCAAAGAATTGGGGGTGGGGGGTAGTGCTGCACACACAAACCTCAGAGCCTACGGGTAAAAATGTATAGGCATTTAGTTATAAATATTTATGAATCCTATGAAATCTTGGCTAGGAAGGGAACCTTCAATATGCTACTGGTTGAAAAGTTCCTGAAGTCTCCTAAAACCAGTTTCAAAACAAAGATCTGGCGTGACTTTAGGTGCCATGGGACCTGAGAAGAGTGGGAAGGCTGATACAGAGCAGACTGACAACTCAGTCCTGAATTAATGAGAGCACTGCTAAACACAGCCTCATATTTGCTCCTGCTATTAGGCAGGAATGGAGGAATTTATAGCTATGTGCCTCACCTGAAGAAGATTATGCATCAAGGCCATGTACAACATAAAAAAACCCACTTGTTCCCTGTTTTGAGTAACTATCGCTTATAACAAAAGCTGGAAATGTTTTCTTTTCTGCTTTTTTTCACATTTTAAAAGTATTGAACACGATGTCTTGTTTTGCCTTCTAAAGTCTCCTCTGAAGGCCAAGAAAAGTGGAGTGGAAGGATCCTCAGCGTTTACTGAAAGAGAGACTGAGTTGAACTGCAAAGATTTCTCTTCCAACTGTTGGTTATGAATCGGAGTTGGATCGCTATTAACTGAAAACAGACTGCTGTAAACATTCTGTATTAAATAGCATTCCTCTTGAAATTCATCAGTTTTTACTTGCACTGTCATAATACTATTAGTTTGCTGGTGAAGAAAACACAAACAAGGGAGACGAGACTGGAATTTCTAATGCGCAGCGAGGATACAGCAGCCAACTGATTTCGGGGCCTTCTTTGTGCAGTGAAGAACATATGAAATGCACATTATCCTTCTGCAGCTCACCCTTAACCCCTGCTTCTCTTCCCCCCCCCACAACTTCCCCATGTTTTGCCACTTCTTATCTTGCACCAAGGACAGAAAGGGGAATGAACATGCATAGGGCTCTGGGCTTATCTTTCCTGTGTCCACACACAACCTCCATGGACCCTCGTGTTAGACAACAATGGCTTTGTCCTTCCTGCTGCACATTACACAAAGGTCTTGAAGGCAGGGCTTAAAATAAAGTCATCAGTCATCTGATAGGGAACAAGAGCAACTGGGTGAGACTGAAGTTGCTCATCACAAACCCAGCGCCTTAAAACCAAATGAATGGAACTGGTCTCCTCTGTGGATGCAACCTTTCTAACCATTCCAGTAGGAAGTGGTTTGAACCAATCAGGAACCTTATGAACCGGAGGCTGAACTTCGTGACTAAATCCTAGCTGGATAAACTAGATATGTAGATACTGGCTGGCCTTGCAGGTTCCACAGAACATCCATTTTAAAACGTTTAGACTCAGTCATGCCCCAAACCTGAGAAGGTCCATTTTGATAATGTTCGCCATTAATGACAGTGTATTAAAAGGTCTTTGCAATTCATGAAGCCACTTAACCTACTTAGTTAAAAGCCCCATTTTGTACCAAAATACATTAAATGTGATCTTTTCTTCTTCAGGTCACTGCACTGATGTTGTTTTGATTTGTATCATGCATCACTGTATTAGCCTCTGGGAATCAAAGAGAAACTATTCTTTTTATTGAGTTCAAAGAACCTTCTCTATACAAGAAATATGTGCTAGAAAGGTAATGCTGCTCAATGAATTGAGACACCCAAGTACAATGCAGTATTGCAGGTTCATAGACATGTAAGCTTTTCAGCAAAACTAACAGTAAATCCAAAATATGGTCTGTTTACCTCCTCGGATATCTGTGGAGCTTTGCCAGTTTATGGCAGCCAAGAATGTGCCACTCATCTCTTTCACAAAATAATGTAAGATTTTTTAGTAAAAAATTGGTTTAAGTAAAAGAAAGAGAAGTTTCTCAGAATGACACACACTTTAAAACAGTGGCTCCCAACCTCAGGTTGTGACCCAAATCAGGTTCACGGGGGGTCCACCCCTTGCTCTGCCCCTCCCGCCTACGGGGCTCTCCCAGGACACGGTCCATGTAGCTCTCGCCACCGCTGACCCCTGTGATCCCAGCCCGGCCTGGGCTCTGCTGGCATTGCTGGGCACAAGTGAGTCGGCAGCAGGGGTGGCAACCCAGATTTAGGGTCGCAGCAAAAGAAAGTTGGGAGCCACTGCTTTAAAAGAAAATATAAAGTCAGCAAAATTCCACTGACATCTGATTTCCGCAGGGATGTGCCAACCACCAGGGTGGCCACCATCTAGAATCAGTCAAACCTGATGATGCCCCCAGTGAAAAAAAAGCCTAAATCCTCTGCTGTGAAATACCAGGATTTGCAACTTCTCTCCCACTCTTCCTCGTACCTCCTTCAGATGTCAAGAGGCCCCTGGTGCTTTTGTAGGATAAAAACTTTTCTTGAATCCAGATGGTTCTGGCACACCACAACTAGGATGTGAGCCTGTTTGTCTGGAATTAGTCCCAACACAAGGGTCTTTCTCTTATCATGGACAGGTATAGATGCATGCAGTGGTCACATTTATTAGCTGACAATTATTTGTGCTGTGTGTAGGGCTCCTATTGGTACAGGGGACTTTGCACTATATCTACCCTTTATGTGGTCACTTACAGCCCTGCAGAGCGGGTATAAATTGCTACTACTTTGATTTGGGTACAGATTTTCACATACATTTTACACACGTGCAAATAATCACTTGAGACTTCAGTTCAGCTTCTACTTCGGACATTAAAGAGGCAACCCAAGACAAACAGTGTAGTCCCTCCAGCCATTGTTGCACAATATCAGATGAAGGAAGCAAGAAGATTAAATGCTGCTCTTCACTTGCAAAGCTAATAAAAGCTATTGTCTGCTTCACAGACAAGCAAACCACAGCTCAGTGGAGGAAGTTAAGACCCAACCAAGCCTCAACTATTTCTGAGCAAAGTAAAAAAATTCCAGCACTGCTAATGCTGAAGGGTTCAAAATTCATGAACCAAAAGTCTCAAACACTCATGAGATAAGAGCAATAATTGTAGGCTTTTCGGACCTGCTGTCTGATTTTTGGATGCTCCCTTTCTATCTCCTGCCTGTGGCTAGCAGTTGCAGCATCACCACACTTCTGAGTTTATAGAGAAGGGGATTTTGGACCCCAGCCCTCAAGAGCCCTGGAAGACCCAACTAGGATCAAATGACAAAAGGCGGTAGAAGATGCTGCTATGGCGCAGGACTCCCTAAGCCCAAATATTTTAATGAATCCCTGGCATGAGACATCACAAGTAAGTATGTAGCCCTATGCCCTCCATATTAACTGTGTTGCCCTCTCCTTCAGTTTTGTCTCATTCTTTGCTCCACTTCCCCCAAGTACAGGGTGTTGCTTATTTTACAAAGTCCTCGCCCTGCCCCAAACAGGGCTTTTCACAGCAGCCCCAGGGTTGAAGAGAGATGGGGGGGAGGAAGGAGGAGCATGCAGGAGGAGAGAAGGGAGTACAGACTCCTAGAAGCTGTTGTCTCCTTTTGCTCCCTCCTCTCTTGTGAAAATCAAAACGCTTTTGAGGTGCTTCCTTTTTTCTCCACTAGCTGAAAACACCTCTTCTTTGTTCCTAAGGGAAGGAGACAGAAATGATTAGCTGCCCATCTCCGGGAGGTGGGCAAGAGAGAAAGGCATCCAATCAGAGGGAGTTTCTTCAGAGCAGGGCTGAAAATCCCATAAGGACTCTATCTTTTTTCACTAAGGAGCCTATGGCTCAAGCAGAGACTAAAATGGTGTTATACTTTATTTAGCGGAGACAGTTAACTCATGTGGGTCTATCTCCAAAGCTTTCTTGATCTGTTCACAAGGAAGCCGTATGTATAGAAGTACTTGGTTCACCCTAATCCCAAGATCCTAAATGGGCCATTGCAATCACTAATTTTGTAACAGTTATACAGAATTAGGAAGAAGATGCCCCTGCCTTCTCACAGATATCCTTTCACCCTGCTGGGATTATAGCCACCTGTATAACAAGCAAGGGGCTGTCCACCAAGCCACCCTGCTTTCTCAAGTACTCTTGCTAACTCAGACAAAGCCGCACCAAGAAAATGTTAACTTTGGAAGATGAATTATAAATTATTGAGGATAAGGAGGGATAGGTGGGTCATGGAGGAGTTGTCATGTAGTCTGAATCCAAGTCAAGACTTCGGTGGAATAGGGAAGATGTCTTTCACATGTGGTTGTTTTTGCTATGCAGCACTGGTGCTGGGAAAACAGTGGTCTCTGGGCTGACCACAATTAACTAGCTCCCTTTACGCTACATATTTCTGCTAGAAAGCATATGCTTCAGGGCAACATTTATTTAATATTCACATCAATTAAAAATCACCCTATGGAGATATTAGTCATGAGCACTTTTTCATGCGGAGGTTCAAGCTGCTCGTGTTACATCTTCCCATCCAGAATCTATGTGTATGAGTGTGTGTATGTGTGTGCGCGCACGTGTGTGCGCGTGTGTGTGGGGGGTAATTAGCTTTGTCTGCTTAGCAGAACCAGTCATGCCCTCCTTTACCTGCAACCACTTTACCCACAAGTGTTTTAAAGATTCCTCCTCTCATTTCTGTTTCCCTTGAATGAGCATAATGCTTTCTTGACAGGCAAACTTGGTTATGAAGTCCCCAGCTGTGCTGCTGCGTTGCCACACTGTGAGATACCTTGTCAGCTAATCAAATCCCTCCATTCATAGCACCCAGTTCACATCTCAGGGGCCTGAAATATCACTACTGTCACTTGAAGGCAGTGGGGCTGTGAACACATCTGTGTTACACACACAGTCTATTCCCTGGGCTATGAAATGGAATAATCACTAAACTGAGAAAGTCAAGCTCACTTTTGTTTGCCACCCACACTATCACTTTGAATCACCATCTGGGTGGCGCATCATGCTTTTCAGTGTTCTCATGACAAACGGACCCCAGGAACTTACACACGACTAAATACAGAGTATTCAGAAGGGCAGGAGGAGGAGCCATTACTCATCTGAACCATATTGTGAATTTTCTTTTTGCATTACTCTGGGGCTCTCACAAAAGAAACCAGGTACTCTCGTTTTTATAAACCCACAGTTTCTCCCCAAGGAGACTAAACCCACACAATCTGCGAGTTGTCAGGCATGCCACCACTCCCACATGTAAGGGCTGGAGATACGGGGCATTAGCCCCCGGTTCTGTCCGCCTGTTTACATAATGAGGCAGCAGGATCGAATACTTTTTTGATCTGCAAGTGTTCCAATTTTGTGCAATTATTTACCACTGTTCCCGTGCTATGTGGTGAGTAAACACAGTGCCATGAAACATCTGCTTCGCTAGACAGTGGCATCTTGCTGACGTGCCTCTGGTACAGAGCTAGAATGCTCCAGGATTTGAAACAGGCAGGCTGCAAATGGAGCCTGACAGGCTCACATTTACACATCTCATTTGGAAACCCTTGAGCAACTCTCACAAAATGGCTTTTGCCTCAGTCTTTCTTTGGGACACAGATAAAGAAACAGGGAAGAGAGTGAGTTCATGCAGTCAATGCTTTTGCCTTTTGATAGCCAGTTTCTCCGGCACACACAGGAAAGATAAAGAGAGCTATATGGGGGAGAGTTATGCGCTGAAGAATATTTCTGAGTCACTGATCAGTAAAGGAAATAGAGGGCCAAAGAGCTCTTTATTCTCTTTAAAGAAAAAACTGGATCAATGAATTTAGTGAAGCTCCCTTAGGCAAAGCAGTTACCTGAAGCACAATACAGTTTTTATCGTGCTCCTGGGGATTGGCTATTGACATTTATAAATCCTGCTTTTGAAGAAGTTATTGCTTAGCCATTTTAAATGGCTTGGTTTGCTATGGAAGTCTCTGCACCCTGACGTTCCTCATATTTTAAACTAATTAATGAAGAAAGACAAGAGCCTGCACTTGGGAACGGAGCTGCCTGGGCCTGTGAATGAGAGCAGCAGAGTCTCCTCTCCTCCACCCTCTAGCCCTCACCTGGTCTCCTTCAGCAGATTCCCCATCCCTGGCTCAGCTCCATTCCACCCTAGTCCTAGGGTCTCCGTTCTTCCCATCCCCTCACAGCCTCAATAACAGACAAGAGAGTCTGGGAGATTACATCTGCAGCAAGGAGGGAAGCAAAGGGTGGCTGATCGAATTAGACTGCATAGGCTTTTGCTAGAACAGATATCTGCCCTGAAGCTCCCTCATGCTGGTCTAGAAGGTTGGCTACCCCCATCACTGCCACCAGAAACCACAGGAAACAGATCTGGGTGTGTGGATGGGGTAGAGTTAATAGGAACAATCACACTGCACCTTAACGCACTAGGGAAGACAAGAGCTTAGAAAGTGTCATAGAAGTGACTGCAGTGAAGCACACTGATACTAGCTATCTTTGAACTAGCCCTGGCATCCTGTGAGAGCTGTGTACTTAGACAACTCTAAGCTGGGTATCAGTAGCAATCTTGAATATCTCTGTATTATATTACAGTCACTTCTGTGACTGTCGTGTAGACATACCTACATTTAGACTGCAAATTTATTGTGTCTTCTAACACACAGTACTGCTCAATGCATGAGCTCCCTGACTCTTCCCTAACCAGAAGCAGCATAGCCACATGCATATGGGTATTCAGCAGTGTCAATTAACTCAGGCTATGC
The DNA here is from genome assembly GCF_000455745.1 of Alligator sinensis. Classification (NCBI taxonomy): domain Eukaryota; kingdom Metazoa; phylum Chordata; order Crocodylia; family Alligatoridae; genus Alligator; species Alligator sinensis. The sequence continues at coordinate 1,446,018 of NW_005841891.1, forward strand.
ACTGCAGAAAAACAACCCCACTGCTTCCAGTTGGAAGGCAGGTACAAGCAGTCGCTAATATGGACAGGCAGGGTATCATAGATTTCATAGATTTCATAGACATTAGGGCTGGAAGGAACCTCGGAAGATCATCGAATTCAACCCCCTACCCCAGGGGCAGGAAGTCAGCTGGGGTCAAAGGATCCCAGCAAGAAAAACATCCAAATGTTTCTTAAAGGAGTCCAGAGTAGGTGTTTGCACCACCTCTGGAGGCTGTCTATTCCAGGCATTGCGGGCTCGAACAGTAAAGAATTTTTTCCTTATGTCCAGCCTGAAAAGGTCTTGGAGGAGTTTGTGACCATTTGAGCTTGTCATCCCTTGAGGCACTCTGGTGAGCAGGCGTTCCCCGAGATCCTAATGTACACCCTTATATACTTGTAGGCAGCCACCAAGTTCCCCCTGAGCTTCTTGTGCTTTTCCAGGCTGAAGAGTCCCATGGCTCTCATCCTCTCATCATAGGGCCTGTTCTCCTGCCCTCTGATCATGCACGTGGCTCTCCTCTGGACTCTCTCAAGCTTTTCCACATCCTTTTTAAACTGAGGAGCCCAGAATTGGATGCAGTACTCCAGCTGTGGCTTCACCAAGGCTGAGTACAGTGGGAGGATGACATCCTGGGATTTATGTGAGAAGCATCTATGGATGCAAGCCGGAATTTTGCTCACTTTACCAGCTGTGACATTGCATTGGTGGCTCATGTTCATCTTGTGATCAATCATGACCCCCAAGTCCCTTTCAGCCATGGTGCTAGCAAGTGTAGCACTGCTGAGCCTATAAGCGTGCTGTGTTCGTCCACCCTTTTTCTGAGCCTGTCTAGGTTGGCCTGGATCAGGTGTGGACGCTTTACCCCAAAGTTTGGTGTCATCGCAAACTTGACCAGTCCGCTTCTGACACCAATGTCTACATCATTAATAAAGATGTTGAAGAGTATAGGCCCAAGGGCAGAGCCTTGGGGGACCCCACTGGTCATGGCACACCATGATGATTTACTTCCATTTATTACCACTCTCTGGATCTGACCTCTGAGTCAATTCACCAGCCATTGGACTGTGATTTAGCCGAGGCTGCAGTTGGCCAATTTTTCCACGAGGAGATCATGGGATACCAGATGGAAGGCTTTTTAAAAGTCAAGATATATGATGTCAATCTCCTCTCCCTTGTCCAGGTGATATGTCACCTGGTCATAGAAAGAGATGAGGTTGGTCAGGCAAGACCTACCTGCAACAAACCTGTGCTGGATATCCCTCAGGATGTTGCCATCAGCCAGTTTGTCAGAAATAGTCTCTTTGATAATTTTTCCAAGATCTTCCCTGGGATAGAGGTCAGGCTGATGGGCCTCTAGTTCCCCGGATCTACTTTCCTCCCTTTCTTGAAGATAGGCACCATATTGGCCTTCTTCCAATATTTGGGCACTTCGCCTGAGCTCCGTGAGTTCTCGAAGATCTGTGCCAGTGGCTGAGCTATGATGCCTGGCAGCTCCTTGAGTACCCCAGGGTGTAAACTGTCTGGGCCAGATGACTTGAAGGTGTCCAGTCTCTCAAGGTGTTCCTCCACATGGTCTACATTGATGTAGGGTAGCAATTCTCCCTCCCCCTGGCCATCCGGTGCCATATTGAGCAGGGCTGTCCCTTGGGGCTGGTGAAAAACTGACACAAAATACCCATTAAGCAGGCTGGCTTTTTCCTGGGCATTGGTTGTCAGTTCTCCCATTTGGTTTAGCAGGGGTCCAATGTTACTCTTGCTTCTCCTCCGGCCCCCCACATATCTAAAAAAGGACTTTTTGTCTTTGATATGTGTAGCCAGTTGGAGTTCAGTCACAGCCTTGGCTTTCCTGGTTCACTCCCTACAGGTCCGGACCAGTGTAGAATACCCCTTTGAGGTGGATCCAGTCTTCCATCCTTTATAGGCCTTTCTTTTTAGTTGCAGGAAGTCCACTAGTTCCCTGCAGAGCCAAGGGGGCTGCTGTGCCCATTTGCTACCTTTCCTCCAAGATGGGATAGACATTGCTTGAGCTTTCAGGATCGCTCCCTTGAGGAGCAACCACTCATCCTTAACTCCCCTCCCCTTTGGTTCGTGGTCCCTTAGGGCCTCACCAACAAGCCTCCTAAGCTTGTCAAAGTCAGCTTTCCTGAAGCTGAGGACTTCAGCATTGCTGACTGACTTGCCAGCTTTACGGTGGATAGTGAAAGTGATCAGCTCATGGTCACTGTCACTCAGCTTCCCTTCGATCATTAGGTTGCTGACTAGATCATCCCCCTTTGCCAGTACCAGGTCAAGCAGCGCTTTGCCACTTGTCGGACCACAGACTTCTTGAGTCAGGTGGAGTTTGTTCACGCATGTGAGGAAGTTTTGTGACCATTTGGATTTGGCTGAATGCTCTTCCCATGAGATGTTCGGGTAGCTGAAATCTCCCATGACAACCATGCACCGGGAGTGTGCAACTTCAGCCAGTTCCTTGGCAAATTCCTGGTTGATCTCTTGATCCTGGGCAGGAGGTCCGTAGTAGACTCCTATCATTGTGTCTCCTGTGCCATTTTCACTTTGGATTTTAACCCAGAGGGTCTCCAGTCATCCACCCTGGATGCCAATGTCAGCTTGCAGGGACGTGTAGCTTTCCTTGACATAGACAGCTACACCCCCGCCCCTTTTGTCTACTTGATCTCTTCTGTACAAGGTATAGCTGTCTATACCTGTGGCCCAGTCATAGGTGGAGTGCCACCAGGTCTCCATGATCCCTATGAAATCACAGTCATTCTTATTTAGCAGGAGGACCAGTTCCTCCTGTTTATTCCCCAAGCTCCTGGCATTGGTGTACAGGCAGGTAAGTGTCCCATTGGAGGCCCTAGTCTTCCCTATACATCATTCCGGAGCTGGGGTAGGGGTGGGTTCCCTTGAGTGCGTTAGCCTTCTGGATTTGCAAAAGTTGCCCAGTGGGCTTTCTGTGGCGGTAGCACCCCCATCCCCCAGCGGGCTTAGTTTTAAGCCTGGTCGAGCAGGTCAGCCAGTCTGGCTGAGAAGAGCTTCCTCCCCAGTGCAGTGTGGTGGAGGCCATCTCTGCCCAGCAGACCTCTGCTTTTCTCCCCAAAGAGTGGACTGTGATCGTGGAAGCCGATCAATGTGGCTTCTAGTGGTATACTTTCTTTCTGTAAATTTAGGGGAACAAGATGTATTGATATAAATCACATATATACTTGCATAGTACCTTCTACCCTAAGGTTGGTATTGGCTCAGCTATACTGGTAAATATAGGTGGATCTAGGATTTTGAAAAGGTGGGTGCAGATGGTGTGGCACATCACCTATAACACAACACATATTTTTCCTCATTTAAGGGGAAATGAGAAGGTTTACTGAAACACTGAGGAATAGTACTGTATTATTCAGTTTATGATCAAAGCAAAAACAAATATATGTGCACTAAGTTTAATATATTAAGTTTAAAAAAATAAATGAAGTAAAAAAGAGTAAAAAATAGTCAAAACATACTATCATTAGTGCCATATTCATTATAGATAAATGTATGTCTCTTATTCAGATTCATAAAACAAAATCTAGACTTCTTGAATGTCTTGACAGTGCCTCCAATACTGCACTGTCAGTCGTTTCTACATCGGAGTAAATATTACCATACCTGAGTTAAAGTTTTTAGGTAGAGCTAAAAACAGTCTGCAGGGCTGTGGAATAGGAGAAAGACTTTACCAGGAATGGCCAACAGGCAGCAAAACTGCAGAAGAAAGAATAGTGGAACATCAAAACCATTGAAAAAGATAGAGGGTCATTAACACCTGTGAAGTGGAGAGAGATTAGGAGAAATCAGGGAGATGATAATGAGCCGTGAAGTCAATTGATTCTCTCAGTTATGCCTGAATAGAAATGCCACTGCATTTAGTTTGAAAGCTTGCATAGGGCAGGAATCAAAGGTTGGTGCAACTGTATCACGGCACCCCTGCTGCACCTGTCTTTGTTGGTAAGATATCACTGCCCTAAACCACAGGATTACAGTGGGTCCAACCAGTGTGTAGACTAGGCCAAAAGCAAGAGACAGTAACAAGAAAGGAGAAGGAAGGATCCCTCCCCATAGCCAGCACCTCCCCAGCACTCTAAAAAGCAGAATTTTCTCTGGGAATTGGACAGTTCCCTTCCACTTGCCTTCCCAAGCTCTGCTGCCATGGGCTGTGAGGATGGGACACTCACTACCTGCTCTCCTTACCTTGGACCAACCTCACCAATCCCCAAACACTACAAGTCACTGGGGCCATCAGAAAAATGGAAGGTCAAGAAAAACTCTCTTTTGGGTTAAAAGCCCAGACACTTGAGTTTCTAACTGCCCCCTCCCCCTCACACACCTGCTCACTCATTTAATTAATTAGTGTTTGCTGTCCTGCTAAAGGAATAATGAGGTAGCAATACACAAGATACAACTGTACAGGTAATCCTTTGCCCCAGACAACATCAAAATAAAGCAGCAGGTTGAGATTTTTGCTTATCTTGAAAATGGCAAACAGTTGTTTATAATGCAGTCATTTCCAATCTGGGTTTTATTTAATAAACAGAGGGAAGTCAGCACTGCTAGCGCTTGCAGGTGAATGCTCTCATGACCATTTAGGCAGCACCAGGGGGTATGTCCACCCCAGCCCTGGCACTTCCACACTAGGAGCAGAGCCAGTCTCCCCAACTCCTATGCCCCATGAGCATGCCTGAGGCACTTCATTCTTTATGATTCAAGTGCTGCGGGTCTGCAACAGACTCCCCGCAGAGGTGGTACAGTCACCTACCCTGGAAATCTTTAAAAAATGTCTTGATGTGCATCTTGCTGGGGTCATCTGACCCCAGCAGTCTTTCCTGCTCAAGTGCGGGGGGGCTGGACCTGATGACCTTGTGAGGTCCCTTCCACCCCTAACGTCTACGAAACTATGAATCTATGTTCTCTTCATCTCTGGCTGGTGTATAGTCTCTAGGGAACCACTGCTCGCTGATACACACTGCTGTTGTCTAGGTTGGGGCAAAGAACTGGAGCTCTACCATGTTGTAGCTTGTCACATTCCCCTCTCCTGAGTTGCCCTCCGTGGCTGCTTAGAGCACATGGCCTTTTTTTGCTCACACTCCCAGAGGTGGAGGTGAAGTCATTTGAACTTGTACCTTGCTTTCCATGCAGCGCAGGAGCACAGAAGCCAATAGAGCAAAGCTTCTCCGATAATGGATCAGGCAGCCACGGGGGAGCTCCTGAGCCACTGGCCCAAGGAAAGCACCAGGGTTACTCAAAACAGTCCTGCTGCACATCACAGCCACTGCTGAGACTCTAGTGTAGGAAAAACGGTGGGAGGCAAATGGAGAGGTGAAACTTCCTCCCTTTTTCCTATAGCAATTCCAAGGTGACATGCAAATGAGGAGCACAGGAGGGAAGAAGACACAGTGGACATATCCAGTCTGTGGATGGTTTCTTATTCCACAATTTTGTGTTCAAGTTGTTTTTTTAAGTGTTGTTGTTTAAGAACAGCTACTCTGAGGGCAGTGATGGAGGGTCCAGGGAGGTTAAAGTGTCCTGCTACTGGCTTGTATGCCTTTCTGGAACTGATGTCATATTGGTGTCCATTCATTTTTTAACATAAGGACTGCCCTGTCCATCCAACGTATACAGCAGAGAGGTCCTGTAAGCAAATGATGACATACATGAGGTTGGCAGAAGTGACTGAACCCCAGATGTTATGATCCAAGATATTTGTCCAGTGATGATGTGGTCTGTTGACAAGGAGGCAGAGCTGGCATCTGGCTCTGTTGCAAGGCCTGGTGGCTTGGGGAGAAGTGGTGTTAGGCAGTCGGTTGCTGGAGAGATGTTGTTTGAGGTTGGTGGTTTGCCTGTAAGCTGAGACAGGCTTGTGCCCCAGGGCTGCCTTCAGATGGTTGTTATTTTTCAGGAGGGGTTGCAGGTCATTTATGATGTGGCCAAGATGTTTCATTTAGGGGCTGTAGGTGACACCCAGAGAGATTCTGTTGCTCTTGTCAGGGGTTGGCATTGTAGCAGGTCACAACGGGCTCTTGCGGCACTGGCATATTCGTGTAGGACCCTGCTCTAACTCATGGTGCTTTGTAGCTGGGTAAATCAGAGTAGTCCCTGTTGAAGTGCTATTTAAAAAAAGAGCGGTGGCCCCAGAATCAGCATCTAACTTGAATAAATCGGTCTTATCCAGGACTCCACTGGCTGAGGCCATCCTCATCAAGAAATATTGAAATGCATGGCTTGGCAGGAGCTGGCTGATGTACTCTCTAGTGGTCAAGTTGCTCAGAAGTATTCCTGAGCCAAGTCAGGCCCCCACAGACACTATTACACTTCCTCGGGGAGGTGTAGGTACTCAGCACATTTTGGGATCCGGCTTGCATGTTTAAGGAGATGAGAAACACTAACAGAGAAACAAACGGTCACAGGAAAGCATCTTCCTAGGGGCTGTTGACAATATTACTCTAGATCAGGAACCAAATTCTGCGTGTTAGTTACTTAGCAGATGAAGTTGCCATGCCAACTCATATGCTACCTTTCATATTATTATTATTATTACGAGAGTAGGCAGCATTCCCTTGAGATTGTACAAAAGGGGAGGGAAAATGTCAAAGTGCCAATAACACAATAACATTTCTAGGCAGCGACCCCCCCATAGATTTGGTTTTCAATGTTGCTCCTCTCCCCGCCCCCTCACTTACTTTCCAGTGGTTCTCACTTCACTAACAGGGGCAAATCAAAAGACTTCTTAGTAATAATTTAGTGGACAAGGAACACTGCCATGCCTTCCTCACATTTAAATATCGGTAACCCACGTTTTTCTGCCTCAGTTTCCCACAATTCTGAGAAATAATGCACGATACCTAGGCCTCAGTATGTAGTCTCTCCTCCCAACCACCCCTTCTGTTCTCTCAGCCCTCTCTTTTCTTCACCTGCGGTTGTTTCTGCCCTAGCTTTCCTTCCATCTTTCTGTGTCCTCTTTTCTTCTACTGTTTTCTTTCCTCCCAAACATTTCCTTTCTTTTCTCTCTAATCGGTTCTGCCATTACTGTTCTCCTTCACCTCTGACCTCCCCTCCTCGGCTTCAGGAAGTCCAAAGCAGAGAGGAACGCGTTGGCTGCAGAGAGACATTGGTAAGTAGCTAGTTTTCCATGCCAATCATTATTTCAGATAGAAAGAGCTGCAGCGCGTATGCGAGAGATCCTTTGTCTGCCAGAGCAGAAGCACGGCTGTACCTAACCTTGCTGGCTTCTGTGGGCAGGACTGAGCATCAGCCTAAATTTAGAACATGTTGCTTTTCCTTCAGGACTAAAAAATACCGATCTAGGAAGGTTGAGTGTTGTGCTAGAACCAGCCATCATGCTGCATCCTGGGGGTGGGGGGACAACAAATCCTTTTCTCACTTAGCCTGGGATAAATCTAGAGTGGCTGCATTGATGTGAATGGAACTGCTCTGGATTCACACCAGCATGAGACTGGAACCTGGCCCACATTCCTGAAAGAAGATGTACTCTTGATGCTATTTCTAAGTTAGCAGATCACCCATGAGAGCTATTGCCAATTTCTTGTCAGCAGCTTGGGTCCTGACCAACCCTAAACACAGTGCTCACTTATTCATGTACCAAGAAGTGAATGGAAGGGGGAAGATTACAAAGAGAGTCACGCAGAACAGCCAGACGGCGGACAGACACAAGCTGGTCCTTCCTGAGGTATGGGTCGCTCTGGTTTCAATTAGTGTAGGGGCCATACTAGTCAAGCTCTCACATTTTCCCCACCTTTGCTCACAATACATATTCAAAACCCTTTGGACTTTTTAATATTTGTTTAGGATCAAATCCTCATACCATTGCCAGTAGCTGGGCTGGCCCGGGGGAATCCATGGTGACAGAGTGAGAGAAAGGATCCTGGTTACCCAACCCATAGCACAGTAGAAGGGCAGCTGTGCAGCCCTCATTGCAGCCAGTGCTTCTGCTACATTTACTCTCCTGCTTGAGGCATCAAAAGAGCCCGCTGGCTCCCAGCCCTGTTCCTCCCTGCCCCACGCTTGAGCCCTGCTTTGCTAGGAAATGGAGGCAGCACGCAAAGAGTTGGGCTCCATGGTGTGGGGTACTACATGGTCCCAGTCACCACAATCTCCCAAAATCTTGCCTATGGAGGCAGGGCTCTGCCCTCTGGGAACAAGGTGATATTTACTCCTCACCTCATGGGAGTGCTTCCAGGAGCTTAAGCTCAAGCTTTTTGCCGAGGCTCCTGGTTTCACGTGGCTGAGGAGAATGTGGAAAAAGAGGTGATTTCAGTGAAATGCAGTCACTCCTGGCAACACCTCCTGGCATCACTCCCTGAGTCCTTGGCACAGCTCTCAGCTGGAACACTGCAGAAGTGCCTTGTGCCCATACATTCAACTGCTAATTGTGACAATATTGCTGTTTATTTGGAAGGTGTATGGCAGCCACTAACTAAAGGAAACCTGGCACAGCTTGTCCACTGAAGCATAGGTAAGGAAAAAGGGGGAGTGGGCTTGTGGTTGGCTATGTAAATACTCTGTTTGCTATGGTGTGGGGGACAGGAAGTCCAGGCATTTGCTATTCTGTTAGTGGAGATGGACTCAAGCCACAAAGTTCAGTTCTTGATCCAGTTTTCACCCACTCAAAAGGGAGGACATTTGCATCCAAGATTCTGGTACAGGTCAATCCCTGCCCCTTAATAAATAAAATGAACAGAAGCATATCCTGTTCCCCCCTCTCCCAAACTATCCTTGACACCCTATCAGCTCTATTAGCCTCTGGACACACAAAAATCAATCCTGGATAATTAAGCACAACATAATGGCTCTTTTAGGACTTGCCTCTATTACAGCATTTTATCAGGTTTGTTCATAGTCCTGTTCAATTGAGCGAGGTAATATGATGCTGAGGATTTATATAGTAGAAGACAGGGCAGTGTGGCACCTTAATGACCGATTTGTTCACAGAGGCATGAGCTTATATACTTTATCAGATGATATGAATGAACTTTCACAGAGCAAGAGTACTAAATAGAAAGGCAGAAGGCAGGATAGAGAAAAGGATAAAGTCATTTAAATACAAAGCTAGTTCAGGTAATGGGATAAGAATCCAGAGTCTCCACTGAGACCATACATAATACAATACAATCCGCCTCTGTTGATCTGGAGCAGGGGATTCCTATACTTACAATATAATCCCCAAGGTGTAGCCACTCAGATCAACAGAGACAGTCTCAGGCACAGACAGAAGTTATGTTTTTCATGTGATGGGCCCCCTGAAAGCGCTCTACAGCTATGCCATGACACATGTGCATGACTGCAGAGTGCTTTTAAAGTGGCAATTTGTGTGCAAAATTAAATCTTCTCAAGTGAGATATCATATGAAGACCCTCCACTTCAGAGTGCCTTAGGGAATTTGTGTTCCCTAGGGTTAATTTGTCATACAATCAGGGCTGGGCTGATGCAGGGGCTATCAGAAGGGAGGAGGAGGAAGCCAGCAGCAGTGAGCTGCCAGCTGGGGTTTGAGCTGGAGGATGGGCAGGTGGCTTGGAGCCCCCATGCCTCATGGTACCCCCAGTCCCCATGCCTCCCTTCCAGCTTGCTGCTGCTGGCTTCCCCCTCTCCCCTCCTCCCTCCCTTCCTGC
>NW_005841891.1:1455723-1459314 GCF_000455745.1 Alligator sinensis
GTGAAAAGCCGCTCCTCGGCTGGGAAGAGGGACCACTCCTTAGATGGCTGCTCACCTGCAGGCAGGCTCAGTCCCCCTCTGACCCAACAGGAAAACATCTGTGGGTCAGGGGGCATTCTAACTCATGGCACTTTATGTGAAGCACCTCGAGTTAGAGCAGAGTACTGCACGAGTCTGTCAGTGCCCTCAGAGCCCGTTCTGACCTGCTACAATGCCAATCCCTGACAAGAACAACAGAATCTCTTTGAATGTCACCTACAGCCCCCAAGTGAAACATCTTGGCCACATCATTAATGATCTGCAACCACTCCTGAAAAACAACAACTGTCTGAAGGCAGCCCTGGGTCACAAGCCTGTCTCAGCTTACAGGCAACCCCCCAACCCTAAACAACATCTCTCCAGCAACCGACTTCATAGTTTCATAGTTTCATAGTTGGTAGGGTCAGAAGGGATCTAAGCAGATCATCAAGTCCGACCCCCTGCCATGGGCAGGAAAGGATGCTGGGGTCAAACGACCCTGGCTAGGTGATTGTCTAGCCTCCTTTTGAAGACCCCCAGGGTAGGGGTGAGTACCACTTCCCTTGGAAGTTGGTTCCAGATCCTAGCCACCCTGACAGGGAAGTAGTGCCTCCTGATGTCTAGCCTGAATCTACTCTCAGTCAACTTATGGCTGTTGTTCCTTGTTACTCCTGGTAGTGCTCGGGGGAACAGGGACTCTCCCGTTGCCTGCTGGTCCCCCTTGGCCAGTTTATAGGTGGTCACCAGATCCCCACTCAGCCTTCTCTTGTGGAGGCTGAACAGGTTCAGGTCCTGTAGCCTCTCCTCATAGGGCCTGCCCTGCTGCCCCCTGATCAGGCGAGTGGCCCTCCTCTGGACCCTCTCGATGCTGGCCTCATCCCTCCTGAAGTGCAGCGCCCAGAACTGCGTGCAGTACTCCAACTGCGGCCTGACCAGTGTTGCATAGAGGGGGAGGATCACCTCCTTGGACCTGCTCATGATGCATCTATGGATGCATGACAGGGAGCGGTTAGCCTTCCTGACCGTGTCCCCACATTGGCGGCCCATGTTCATCTTGGAATCAATAGTGACTCCAGGATCCTTTTAGTGACTGCCTAACTCCTCTTCTCCCCAAGCCACCAGGCCCTGCAACAGAGCCAGATGCCAGCTCTGCCTCCTTATCAACAGACCACATCATCACTGGACAAATACCTTGGATGATAGCATCTGGGGTTCAGTCACTTCTGCCAACCTATGCCATCATTTGCTTACAGGACCCCTCTGCTGTATACGTTGGATGGACAGGGCAATCCTTATGTTAAAAAATGAATGGACACCAATCTGACATCAGTTCCAGAAAGGCATACAAGCCAGTAGCAGGACACTTTAACCTCCCTGGACCCTCCATCACCGCCCTCAGAGTAGCTGTTCTTAAACAACAACACTTAAAAAAACAACTTGAGCACAAAATTGTGCAATAAGAAACCATCCACAGACTGGATTCTGTTAACCACAGTCTCAACAGAGATTACGGATAGTTATCCAATTACTTGGGTTAACCCCTATGTCCCTCAGTGATTTAACTGCTTCAGCTCACCATCACCTATGTCAACAGTGGCGCCTCTTCTTCTGTTCTTTGTATTTAAATGACTTTATTCCTTTCTATTTAGTCCCCGCTGCTCTCTGCAAATCCATTCAGAGCACTAGATGAAACAGGCCGCAGTCTACAAAGCTCCTTCCTCTCTAAACAAGTTGGTCTATGAGATGCCACCTTACCCTGCCTTCTGCCTCACTTCAGATTAACTCAGCAAACTACTTCTCTGTAACAGTGGTTAGCTGGCACCTGCTCAAATCATGAGATGAAGATTTGACTATGACTTGCCAATATAAATAGTCATGATTTACACCGACTGTCAAGCCGTGGTCATCAGTGCAGCCCAACTACATCCAAACATGACTAAATATTATGAAGCTGGGCCCCCCTTAAGTGCTCTATGAAAGGATAAGTACAAACAGTTAAATGCACCTTATACAAATACCCTATGCAAATTGATTGATTTTTTTCTCCCTGTTTTTCCCTCCAGATCTATTGACCTGTATAGTTGCAAATGTACTGGAGCTGGGTCCTACCGTTCAGACTGGTGTAAAATCTGACTGAACCTCTGGTGGCCTAACCCTGCTCCTACTAAGGTCCCTGAGATTCAATTATGTCAGCGCAAAGTGTTTTGAAAATCTCACCCCTAATTTCATAGATGTGTTAGAAATGGCAAGATGAAGACTAAGTACTCTTTAGATTTTCAGAAGGTGTACTTACAAGAGTAAGGCCTACTTGTGTGAGTCAGTGCTGCAGTGTAGCACTTCCGGTTCTCAAAATTGTACAGGTGTAATTACTGATTTGCACATAATGCTCTGAATCACCATTTGTGGGGGATTTGTTTTTATCCTTGCAAGGTTCTGTAGTGTGGTGGGCTGTACAGCGTGATACAGTGTGTAGTAAATCTGAAATTGAACTGCATTTGTACTGAATAACAGAGAACTAATAATCATACCTTTAGAATAAGGCAAATTGCTTTTAAGAACATAATATTTTTTTTTTAAAGAAGAGTTTTCTGGGGTAGCATGAAATCGCTTGATGGTTGTAGTCAAACTACAAGTGTGGTTCAGCACTAGATAAAGATTCAGATTAAATCAATAATGTATTAAACAGAAGTGTTTACTGGCTCAAATAAGAGGAAATGACTGACAATTCTCTGTGATATGACACAAAAGTAATTACAGTTTTAAATACTTTTCAGCATCACTTTGGCAAGGAAAAACAGAGATAACATTAAAATGCAGAAATGTTATCAGTATGATGAAGAAATTTAGTCAGATGTTAAATGATATTTATCATCCAATTACTCCTCTTCCAAAATGTTTTTAGTTTAGATTTGTGGATTTAATAAACATTTCTCCCCAGTTCTGTACCAAAAAAATTCGAACTGATAAAATCCTAAATGCTTGATTGAAAACAAATCAGTACTACACAATAAGAGAGTAGCCTTTGAGCATGGGCAATTTTAGCACACCTGCAGTTTGTGCGGGCTGGGAGCGGTCCGGGCCCTTTTTCGTGCCGCGCGGGCTGTGGCCAGCAGCCCGGGCACGCTGGGTCGGAGAGAACAGGCGACACGCTGGAATTAGGCACGGACGCGTAATGGTTGATTCAAGATTGTTTACTTACACCGAAGATGGTCGCAGTGTAGGCTGGACAGTTTCCCAGGCACAGCTCCGCTTAAATCCTCGTTTGAGGACTCAGACAATATTCGGATCATTCCCACGGCGTTGTCGAGGCTCCGTGGATCCTTTTGCGCGCAGGGAGAGGGATACGTCGAGGTTTGCGATCGGTGACGGGGAGAGGCTAGAGGCTGATCAGACCCCTGTTGCCTGCTTGAAATGCACTGGGTCCAATAGGCTCCGCAGCGCTTAGAGATCTTCACACAGCGTGAAGTCTCCTCCTTCTGGTGTTCGTGAAGTCCTCCAACTTGGGCGGAAACCACTCAAGCCTTTTATACGGCTAGCAAGACAATCGCTAGCCACCACGTGTGAATAATTTCA
>NW_005841891.1:1459653-1485059 GCF_000455745.1 Alligator sinensis
TAGAATACGAATGGCGGGAACTCTTTGCAAAGTGCATTTCTGTGCTGCAAAGAAGAAATGCACACTGCAAAGAAAGCTACAAATTGGCAGGAATTCTTTTACACTGGGGCTTTCCTCTGCAGCAGAAAACTCCACCGTGCAAAGAAGCTGCAAATCAGCGGGAACATAATTCAGTGGTGCCAAAGCACACACAAAACAAAAATCACAACTTTGGGTTGTGACACAGTTGTCTGCTGTGGCTCTGATCTGGAAAAGCGTTTTTACCAGAAATGAGATAAATCACACTTCAGCTTCAGCGAGTTGGGAACCTGGATTTAGAGCTTGATTTTACTCCTCGAATCGATTTTTATTCCTCCTTGTCACAGGGTACCCCGCAAAAATTTGAAATGACCCCGCCCTAAGGGCAGTTTGCCATGTCTTGATGTTAATAGATATATATATTGCAGGAGGATGCCCTGATCCTATTATAATGACTGCCCAACTTGAGGTTGTGGCCTTATGGGCCAATCACATGGCTCTGTACCTTCCCTATACCATGTCCCATGCCTCGCAGATGACATCCTTACTGATGTTCAGCCAATTGCTGAAGCAGCCCTTCACTGGGCCTTCAGACCCCTGGGCCTCTCTCAGCCCCACTCTGCACCTTCAGACCCCTCGGCCTTTCTCAGCCCCACTCAGGTTGCCAGGCCTCTCGGTCTCATGCAACCACTCCCTGGGCTACCAGGCTCCTCGGTCTCTCTCTTGGCCCCTCTCTGGGATGCTGCCCCTTCTGGTCCCTTGTCCTGGACCCATCTTGTTCTCCCGTTTTCCAAATGCTCTCCAGGCCCTCAGGCCCCCTCTCACTGGGCCTCACTATGTAGCTCAGCCCCACTTGCTGGGCCTCTCCCCAGGCCTCTGGACCCATGTGGTCCTGGTCTACTCTGGCCCACTACTGGGCCTCTGGCCCCACAGTGGTCCACCGCATCTTCCTTGCCAAGTGCTTTTCTGTTGGGGTGTGCTCCCCTAGCCCTCTCCCTCTGTCGGGTAACCCACAAGGCAGTGGGAGCTGAGGCTTTCCAGTGCTCCATGCTTGCCTTTCCCTGGAGTGGTCCATGCATGGCATTGCATGGAGGCTGCCCCACCACAGGCAACCCCACCATGCTAAACAGCTCCAGTAGGGTGCAGTTTCAGATCTTACCCAGGACCAGTCTTCAGGCCTACCTGATTTTACACGTTCCTCTCTGGGCTCCCCCTAGATGTCCTACATCCTTCCTTGGCTGCTAACCACCAGGCCCCTTAGCCCCAGCTCCGTCTTCACTCTGAGTCCTCCATCTTTGGCCTCCAGCTCTCTCTCGGACCCCTGTCCTTGATCCCTCCTCCTCCAACAACCTAGTACCAGCCGTTGTCATCATGGGCTGACCCCTCCCTATTGGTTGTGCCCCCCCTCCCCGGGACCTATGGCGTCTTCTAGGCCCTGGCCCTGCCTCCAGGCCAATCGAGACTCCCGGCTCCCAGTTCTGGCAGTCTCTCACGGTGTCTAAGCCCAGCCCTCCTCCAATCAGGGATCTCCCTTGCAATTGGTGACTCCCTTGATTGGGCCTAGCCTCGCCTGCCAGCCCCTGGCTCAACTGACTCTCCAATTAGCCCTGACCCCCACCTGCCGGTGGCTCAGCAAGCTGCCTGACCTCTTGAAGTGGCAGGTGTACCAAGTGCCCTGCCACACACTTGCTTTCTGTAAAAGAAACTTTTAAACATTTGAAGCTAGAACAATCTAATGCACAAAAAGCAGGTGTACACACACACAATAGAGCTGGCTGACATTTTTAAGATTAAAGATAGAATATGCTGGAAAATGCCATTTGGTCAGCCCCGATCTATTCAGAAACTTGGGTTAAACTTGCTGATTGACTGGAAAAAATATGGGAGGGAGGGGGGAACAGGTGGCTAGAGTCACAAAATTGCTGAAGAAAGAGGTAGCCATAGCTAAGGCTTAGCTCAGACACCTGGGATGTGGGTACCTGGAATCCCTTTCTTCCCCTTCACCTCCATGCCTACTTCTTCAAAACAAGAACCCTAACTATTAGGTTGCAAAGTATTCTCAGGGGCCACATGAGCCCTTCCACTTTGTACGACTAATCAAATATTCACTAGAGCAAGAATCCACCCGAAGATGAGTGTCCTAACCTCCCAGGCTAGTTAACTATTTCATGCAAAATGGAACAGCTTTAACTTAAGAAGTATATACAGATGCCCTCACTTCCCTTTCAGAATACCCGAGACTGGTGGCTAGGACATTGGCCTGAGAAGGGGAAGACCAAGTGCAACTCCCTCTCCTGAATCTACAAAAGGATTCATACCAAGATGTCCCTCCTCTTGGGTATTCTAACCACTGTGCTAGCATGCATTTTGAAATGGTCCCTGTAACAGGGAGCCAGGGGTCCCTGTAACTTTAAGGGAGAAGCTGCAGCAGCAATGTCCCCAGGTGGAGGAAGGCTTTGTAGTATGGGCTAGCTACAGGGGAGTAGGTGGCCAGGGACCCATAGGTGGCAAGTGCCTGTTGTGGAGCTAGCTGCCTAGCAGTAGGACTGTAGCACAGAGCCCTGGTAAGGCAGCAAGAGCACTGGCCATAAGCTGCTCTGGAGCCTGCGGGGTCACACCTGTGGCCAGTCAGGGGAGGAGCCAGGTGATAGAAACCTGGGCCCCTAAGACAGAGAGACAGTGTAACCCTAAATTTGGCAGGGAGAGGAGCTCCTGCCAGCTCAGGCTGCTGAGGGGTGGGAACTGCAGGTGTGCCAGGCACTCCCAGGACAGAGAGCGCCAGAGAATGGGGAGGTGGCTTGGTAGCAGCATAACCCAGAGGGAGAGACTTTGAGTTTACAGAGAAGCTGCTTGTGGTTTTTTGTTCTAGTTCAATATCAGAGGTCTGGATGTGGCTTTAGGGGCTGAGGGGCAGGCCAGGTTTTGAGCCCTGCCAGGCAGGGGTGCAAGACTGAAGCAGGCTGAGGCCGAGAGGGCCAGAACCTGAACCCAGAGGGGTTGGCAGGGGTGGCCTGAGGCTGAGAGGGCCAAAACCTGAGCCCAGAGGGGTTGGCAGGGGTGGCCTGAGGCTGAGAGGGCCAAAACCTAAGACCAGAGGGAACGATAAAGATGGCCTGAGGCCGAGGGTGCCAGAGCCTGAGCCTGAGCCCAGAGGGGATGACAGGGCAGCCTGGGGTCTGTGAGAGGCTAAGGGTGAAAGGCCAGGCCAGGGCTTCCAGCCTACAGCCAGAGTAACCTGTAAACTAAGGCTAAGGAGGTTGAAGC
Organism: Alligator sinensis; assembly: GCF_000455745.1. Taxonomy (NCBI): domain Eukaryota; kingdom Metazoa; phylum Chordata; order Crocodylia; family Alligatoridae; genus Alligator; species Alligator sinensis. The sequence goes on from NW_005841891.1 coordinate 1,462,936, forward strand.
CTACAAAGAAGTAACTGGCAACAAAGTGACATCTATGAGGCATGGACATGACTGTAGGGTGGAAAGAGGCCATGGATAGCCCTTAATCATCCCAGAGGCAGTGATGGGGCTTGAAGAACAGGACTGGGGTCAGCTAGGTATGGCAGCGAGGGGTGGGCGGTGGTGGGGGGGATGGGATGGGACGGGACAGGACGGGACAATGACCCACTGACCAAAGCAGGGTAGGACTGACTCAGGGACCCTGGGCCAGTCTCCCTTCTTCAACAGGAAATAACGCTATCAAGGTGTAGCAGGTGAGAGAAAAAGGGAGGGTGTCCAGAGGAGGCAGAGGGTGGCAGGAACCACATGATCACTGGAGGGCATCACAGCTGCCCTGGGGCCTGATTCTGTCACAATCCCCTTCCCCAGGCACTAGTATTGGTATTGTGCCACTTGGCATGTAATATTTACAGAGCTGTTTGAAGAAAGAAAAATGAATGTGCAGACACACATAACTGAACCACTCCCAAATGTCAGTGTTTGAGAGCTGGTTCCCAACTGCGTGAAGAGCTGTGGCTCTGACACGAGCAGGATGGGAGTAAGCATCCGGTCTAGTGTGCCCCGCAGTGGGGGTGAGTGCTTGTACCCATGCTTCTGGGGGGTGACCTGTGACTGGGGCTGTTGTCATGTTCCTGCTGTCCCTTGTTTTCTAAATGTGAGTTCAGGAACTTCGGTAGCCTGCAGTTGATTGAAGTCTGCAGTGTGCTTGCCTGACAGGGGGCTAGAGGGCATGATGAGGAGTTGCAGCTGCTTAAGGAGTGAGAAGCAAGGAGTGCAGTCGCTAGAAAGAAAGATTTATGGACCAAGCAGTTCGAGGTTGCTCAGTGATAGAAACTGCCAACAAAAAGGGGGGGAAAGCAGGTAGTAGAGTTTTGGCTGCATACCAGAGTGGCCAGCTGCAGCACTGTGAGCAGCAGGGGTGAGAGGCAATGCAGCGTGGGATGCCTGGAGAACTGACCAGACCCATGTCACAGAACACTTGGTGTCCACACATAACGCTGAATCAGTTCAAAACAGTATTTGACTTTCCAAGTACACTTTTGAACTGTTTCAGAAAGATTTGAACTGATTTAACAGGTTTGCTTGGCTGTCTGCCACAGGTTTAAACCATGTTTAAACCATTCTAGGCGGTATGTGTGTCCATACCCTGAATCTCTAGCCTGCTGGTTAGGACCTCTTCAGGTAGGGCACACTGGTTTCAACCTCTGCTCTAGTGAATATTTGTTATTGCTGAGTTGAACAACGGCAACCTCCCCCCCAACCCACCAATAGCCTGGTGGTTAAGGTGTTCTCATGGGAAACGTGGGTTTAAATCCCATCAGGCAAAAGAGGGACTCAAACTTGGAATCACCACATCTTGGGTAAGGTCTCAGCCTAGAGCAACTTGGGGAAATGGGAATTTGTTGACGTTGTTCTTACAAGTATCTGAAGAGGAAATGTTTTGGGTCAAATGGGACATTTCGCTGACTGTGACATTGCTGATTTTTTGTTCTGGGGGGTTAAAATATTAAACACTTGATGTCTGTTACAGTTGGAACCATTTCTTCTTTCTTTACTTTTTTTTAAAAATGCTGCCAAATCATAGCATCAATTATTTGCACAGCTCTAACACATGGGATCCAGCCTAGTTTCTATGTTAATTATACATCCCTCTAAAATTTTAATCTGGGCTTTAACTCACTTCTGAGTTCATAACCATCTGCATAGTGTTGCAAGTTATCTTTCAGGGGTAGGACAGGCTATTTGCATTGCCTCTGTAGAGGTTTGGGCTGTTATTTTGGAAACTAAGACAGGGAGTGTTTAAATGGGCAGATAGGAAGGAGTTGTTGGACTATCAGCTCCCTGAGACAACTGAAGAGAACAAGACATCACAGAGTTAACATTAATCTCAAAAGAGTTTGAGTTATTGTATTTTCTTGTGTGGCAGGCTTACCGATAGCTGCTTGGCGTGTCCGGGCTTGGAGAATCTTCATTGTGACTGGTGGAGCCATTCCACCAATCAGGCGAATGCTGGGGAGGAGCTTGCCCCGCCCCTACCCGGTCAAGACAGAGAACCTGGACCTGGTTGAAGCCTGCACCTTGCTTCAACCTGATTGGTCCATTTGCAATCTGGGTGCAGAGTCCTCGAAGGGTATATGAAGAGCAGTGTGCTTGGCACAGGGGGGCTGCATCGAGGGACAGAGAAGAGGATGGGCAAAAAGAAGAGCTGGCAAGAGCCGGCCAGCGGGGCAGAGCTCTTGCCCTGAAGACCTCTTCACTGGATGGGAGGGGCAACCGGCCACGTCCCTAGCCCGCCGCTGAGGAATGTGGTATCAGTGCAGGCAGCACTGCATGGAGGGGCCAGGAGGGACCAGGACCCTGGGAGCCACTCAAGGCGGCTCAGGTCTGCAACCCCTGGTGTGCGGCCTGGAATGCAGTGCGCAGGCTGACGCATGGAGCAGGACCCTGAGAGCCGCTCGAGGTGGCTCGGGTTTACAACCCCTGGCTCAGGACCAGGCAGTCAGTGCCAACAGCATGGCACAGAATGGTCCGAGCAGAATCAGGACCTTGGGAGCCACTTGCGACGGCTCAGGTCTGGCACAGAACCAGCAGCCCGGTGCAGACAATGCTGCACGGAGGGCTCAGGAGCAGACCAAGCCCCAGTGTTGCATGAGGCGGCCTGGGCCTCCAACCCTTAGCAGAAGGCAAAGCCTGGGAGCACATGATGGTGCTCAAGGCTCCAAACGGGCCAGCAGCTCAGAAGGAGTCAAAAGCCCAGGAGGCTCCTGCAAGCGAGGAGCAAAAGGCCTGAGGGGCCAAGGACCATTCACTCTGGACCCTGGAGTCATGAGCTGCTGGGGAAAGGGGTTCCCACAGGGGAGAGGAAATTCCTTCTGGTTATTAAGTGGCTCCTGGAGGGGAGGTCCCAGGGGGAGAGGGGCCCCCTCTGAGTTTATAGGCTTCATTAGGGCTGGAGGAAGGGTCAAGAGGCATTAGGGTTTTCCCCTCCCACTAGTCACTGGAGTGCAGCCCATGCCTTAGGAACAGCCCGGGCTTTGGGGACTTTTGAAGAGTCAAGTTTATTTTTGATGTTTTTGTACCTTATATTTTGTGAGAGAGCGCCTCATATTTTGTAACACTGAATCTTGTATTTTGTGTATTTTTATAATTGTATATTGGTAGTTTAATAGTGTAGAGTATGCTTAGCCGGGGCTCTGCTGAGACCCCTTCCTTGATACTTACCAGTGCTTACCTGTACTTACCTGTTGCTTACCTGTTTCAGAAAAACTGCTTACCCATGCATTGTTCAATGCTTCTTGAGGTGGTGTAATCTTTCAGCCTTCATTTGTGGGATATAATGTTATATGACAATTGTATATCTGTGTATATATGTTTCTCAATATCAATTTCTTTAGATTGTGTATATATTAATAAATCTGTAGGTAGTTAAGCATTCCTTGTTCGATTTGGAGAGGGGAGCACATATGTGGGTGCACCCCAGTTACGCTTGATTCCAAGGCAAGGTTTTTTCCCCCCATTTAACATATGGGGGGAGCCCTTTGTCAAGGCAATGGGAGGAGAGGGGGAGCTCTGTCCCTGACACTTCATGGGGCTCTCATGTACAATAACTCAGTTGCGTCAAACCCTCAATGTAGATATGCTTTGCTTTTAACTTTTAACTTCAACTGAGTTACTTCACACTGAAAGCAGCAGAAGGGTAGAATTTGATCATGTCTTTCATTATTTTGAACCATCTTCAAAGCAGATTTGTAGACACTTTCTGGTGTTTGCTATGCACCACCTTTGGTGCCTGAGCTGCAGAAAATGAGTCTGCTACTATTGCCAGGTAAGCAATAAGGGCCCTTCAACTCAAGTTGTAGAGGCTTGTGCTGGAGATGGCATCTCAGTTGTGCTGCCCCAGCTATAGTCTGTCACACAAGAATGGAAAATGAATCTAAAACGCTACCAATTTAGAATGATGCCCTTTTATGTCCACTTGGCAGTGGTGGAACTGACCACAATTATATGCTGAGTAACAATGAACTGGGACCATGAAAGGTGGGATGCAATGAGAAGCCAGAGACGAGGTTGATTTTGTGAGGTTTACAGGCTGTGATCCATCCTTCTGCGTGAGGGTAGGAATCCCTCCTCTTCAAGCAGTTCACATGGAGAAAACGTGTGAGTTGAACGTGGGGGCATTTTTTTTCCCTCCTGTGAGATTTTACCTGCAGGAGGCAAGCTCTCCTACAGAGGGAAGTTGGTTTTCAGGCTAAAATACCATTCTTATTCACAAGGTGAAACCAACAGGGCTTTCTGCTCTGATCCTTCCAGTCCAGTCAGAATAGTAGCACAACAGAAATGGACTGGGCAAAATGTAGCATAAAGGAAGACTTAACACAGCTTATGAACCTTTATTACCTCCTATTCATGCACACACACATAAATATGCACACCTATACGCATATAAATTAGTAAATCCTAAATTAACAGGACAAAGATCCTTTTGACAGGTATGCTGGCTTCAGATCCCATCATGCTGAAAGCCACTATCAACGTCTTCTCTGTAAGACCAAGGAGTTCTACAGTCAAGAGGCTGCTGAATAGAGCTACTGCCCGTAATCCACTATTCAGAGAATCCAGAGATGAGACAATGACTAAAGGTAAAAATCTGAATCCTTTTGAATTTTAAAAGGCAGAACAGCCTCTGTTTTAGATCCCTGGGTCTACACCTGTCCTGGGTTACTTTTTTTAACTTTGGGTCATAAAGAAAGAACAAGACAAATACAGAAAATTAACAGAGATAACTTATTTCCCAGTTTGGACACAGATGCAGCCAAATTTTTGCAAGAAGAGCCTGTGAGATTTTGGCACCAAAATCAGTAGCCTTGAAGCAGAAATCCCAAGGCTGGAGCTAATGCAAAGCCAAACATCATCTCCTAGGCTCGTCCCTAATGAAAACCAATTCCCACTAACACATGTAAAAATTCAATTCAAGTCCTGCCTAGTTATATTTGCTACACCGGCCTTCTTTCCCTTGTTCTCTTGGGAAAATATGATGTTTAGTCCTCCTTCAAAGGCCCTGTTGTGAATACAAACACTCTCTAACCCTGTATGCCCCTTAGCCTGTTTCTGGGCTGCACACTCAACACGCCTGCATTATGCACTGACAGGGGAAATCATTGTTGCATGTTATGCTTAAATATCAATTATAGTAAAGAAACCATGACGAGCCCTTGTGTCTGCATCAGCTTTTACCTTGCTTTCTTAAGGCAGACTGTGTATAAATGCTAAAGCTGGGCATTAAGCAGGGGACTGCTTAGGTGTTGGCTGAATTCTTTGTAACTGGATCGAGTGGTTGAAAGAACCAGTAGGCTGCCACCTGGTGGAAGAAAAACCAATGAATGCTGGAAAAAGCCATTTAAAAGGCTTGAAAGAAATTATTACCTGCAAATTCAAATGTTACCACCCTAAGCAGGGGGTACTTTGCCCTGGTTAAATAAGGTCATTTATGTAGGTGGTTGAATATAGATTAAGCATGAAGGGACAAGTACAAGGCCACAAAGAGTTGAAGGAAAACTCAAGAGCCTGCAGCAGCTATACCTCTGCTTAGAATATATCTATGTCCTTTTGCTAACACTGTTAGAAAAGGCTTCCTGGAAATTTTAACTAGTACACTTATTAGATACTAATGGATGTGGCTGGATGGGAGTGAAAATACAATCACTGTCTAGAGCCTACAATATATATATTTGATTAAGCTTTTACAAGTATTTTTCTTCAAGAGTCTGGGGGGAGGGACAAAATCCACCCATGTGTGAGTGATTCATTGTGTCCCTGTCACCATGTTAAATCAAATTAAACTCTGTGAAAAAGAAAATTGCATTTTTACAGCAGTGCCTGTTAATGCTACTGTAATTAGGGCTCCATTATAGACCTACACATAAGAGGTTTCAAAACACAACTGTGTAAATTCTCTCTGAATAAAAATTTGGCAGACAGTTTGTCCATTTTGAAAAGGCTGAGAACAAACACAAATGTCAGATGCCTCATGTTAGAGGAGCTTTGGGCATGAAAATTATATACCTGAGCCATTTAAATGGAAAGGTCAAATTTAGCCGTGGTGTAAGCTGCAGTTCCTTCTGACTTCCTTGTGAGCTGTACACACTCATGTTATTTTACAGATGGATTCTGGCATCATTTAATGCTAGTTTTCAGTATGCCGGAGGGAGTATATGGTGCATTTAAAAGAAATAAAGTGTGCACTCCCAGGAGTGGTCTACAATAGAGAAATTAAACTGTCTAAACCCCCTAGAACATTTGTGGAATGATTTATGTCCACACACACACAAGTGCCCCATTTAGTTTACAAATGGTCTAATGACTACTTAGAACAGACTGTGTTTCAACAGGTTTAATAATGGCTGGTAAAAGCTGACCTAGTCCAATCTGAAAAAAACTTCAGTGCCATTATGGATCCAGATAAATTGAAAAGGTCCAACTGGCCCTTCAGTCCTCTCCACAGGCAGAAGGAGGGCAAGGTGGTGCTTTAGAGAGGTTCAGAGAGGCATGAGACTCTCTGAACCTACTTAGGTTGTGGCACGTATGTTGAAGAAGATTGTTGCCTACCAAAACTCATGCCTTTCTGAATCTCTCTAAGTTTCATTCACATGACAGGCAGATTGTTTCTTCAGGGCTGTGACAGATGATCACTTGAATAATCCCTGTACTGACAATCCTTACAAATGTTCATTGACACAATAGACTGTAACAGTTTCAAAAGATTTACGGATATATGGTTTACAGAGTCACTGATACGTGAATTAAGCACTGACTGACTGAAACTAACTCTTCAAAAGGAGTCATTATGATCTCTATAGAAATATAGTGATTTCAATGACAACATCTTCAATGAAACTTCAGAAACACTTATTAAAAAAAATGCAGAAATGTATATTTAAATAATGCCAGTGATCGGCCTTTGAACCATGAGACTGGAATTCTCCATTCATGGATTCTTAGCTATCTGTGGGACTTAACAACAGGAATGGACACTTTGGCTGCATCTGGACACACCTTTTTGGTAAGTGGTACCACAGTGCTGAGCCTGGTGCAGCTCCACTGGTGATGCCTAAGTGATGTACTGGTAAGGATGCAGGTCGCTGGTGACACTGGAGCTCTCACCCTGGTGTGCATGACACAAGATTAAAGCACAGACAGAGCCTGGTCTTCATCATATTCCTTTTGTTGCTGAAGGTTAACAAAGAGGATTTCCACAAAAGAGCTGTACAGAGTACACTTCTACTCTAACATCCTCATTGTCCTCCTCTGGATCGACCTTTCTAAATCCTTCCTGCCTTCACATCATAGTCTCCCTTATCTGTACTGTTCTCCTATGCTGTCTCTTGACACTCTGCATTCTGCAAGCACTTCTATGCACAAGTACCTTTACTCACAAAAGTAGTTCCATTGAAATTAATGGGTCGATATTACTTGGATGAGTATAGGGACTCACAGCTCTAAGTGTCTGCAGGGTTCAGCCCACCCACTGTGAAAGGATGTGGGGAAGATAAGAGCAGTCTCACCTGATTCTGAAAAGTGCCCTGAAGTCTTGCAATGCAGGATCACAGGATGAATCACTAATGTACAATGTTGCCCATCCCCCAAACAGGCCTTGTATATAGTTGGAAAAACTGAATCAGGCCAAAGATGGCAACTGGGAAGTTCCCAACAAAGTAATTTTTAAAGCCCTGCTGATTTCTCTGCAAACCGCTGGACATTGAACACTGATGAGCAGCTTGAAGCAGTGCTGGCTAGTCTAAGACAGGTATACTAGCAACCAGGAGATCATGATTCTAGTCCTGTTTCTACTACCCATACAATGTGGGCATATTTATGCCAGCTTAAATTTACTGTGCACAGTAAGTGGGAATAGGCTGGTGTCTACATGCTCAGGCATTAAAGTGCATTAACACTGTGTGTGAACTGACTTGGGACTAAAGTTAGTCCCAAGTCAGTCAGTCCACACACCCAGTGTTACTGAGCAGTAAGGTGTCTACATGTCCGTTACTACGCGGTAACTAATCAGGCATAAATTTGATGCCTACATGATACAGGTATCAAATTTACACTCAAGTCAGTGTAAGTCGCCATATTTACTGTGCAGTACAGGTGTGCACATGTAGATGCAACTGGTGTGACCACTTAAGCTCTCCAGGCCTCAGTATCTCCCTCCATAAAAAGAGGGTAGTGATCCTCACTTCTTACAAGCATATCCAGATCACCAGATGAAAAAAATGAGATGTATATACAACTAATGGCAGAGTCTGATTGCTTTAAATACCAACATGATAGGTGTAAACAACAAGGAGACACTTAGGATTTAGCTAATCAGTTGTTTTACTTAGATAGAAAAGACCTCATAAAATTAAAAATATAGAACCAATCTAAAAGTCTCATAATATAAGAACCAAGTAGTGATAAAGAACCAAGATGCCAGTGGCATGTTTTCAAAACATCAGAGAGCTGGAACATTTGGTATATATTAAGGTATCGGAAGATCCTGCAGACAACTCTATTTTACCTCTGGAATGTTCCCATAATGTTGCACTTACAGCTCTTAATTTTCAGACTCTGAGTGACACATCTGCAACAGCAGACATCTAACTGCAGTGACACGCACAGCAGGCAAGTTGCCTTGGCTGCACGAGTTGTGGCTTTTAGCAGCTTAATTTAAATAACAGAATAGAATAGGTTTGCCTACATTACTGCACTCACGCTCTGTACCCTCCCTGCTTTGCAGGCTGCTGGCTGTGGCAAAGTAATCATCAGACTGTGGTTGCCTCTACAAAATAACTCCTTAGTGCTAAGGGAAGTGTACAGAGTCCAGACAATTGGCCTGATTATCCTTCCACAGATACGGATGTAAATCAGGAGTAACCCACTGAAGTCAGAGGAGTCACACAAGGGAAAGCAAGGTCAGAATCATGGCCACTCTTTCTACCAGGTCAAGGGCAGATCGCTGAGGGAAAGGCCATAATTTTAAAAAGTGGCAGTCTCCTTAATGCGCAGCATGTGTGTGCTTTTAGATCCGTTTCAGCAATTATTCAGATGGATGTAATGAAGGGCACTTTACACAGTAGGATACCAGCTCCCTTTGAAAATGTGCAAACAGTGATATTTAAATTTCTAGGATGGTAGATGAGGAAGGGTCATGGACCACAACACAGGACTTGCCGACATGATCAACCAATTAATGGTCTATCAGCAGCAAAACTTGAACAGCTAATTTTTTGCCAGCGCATGAAAAGCAATTATAGTCCATTTAATCATCAGCAAGATACTAGCTAAAAACAAACATATGAAATGGCTCTGCACAGTGCATGAGAATCACAGAAAATTAGGGTAGGAAGGGACCTCAGGAGGTCAGCTAGTCCACCTCCCTGCTCAAAGCAGGACCAACCCCAACTATATCATCCCAGCCAAAGCTTTGTCTAGCTGGGTCTTAAAACCTCCAAGGATAGAGCTTCTACCACCTCCAAGGGTAACCTGTTCCAGTGTTTTACTACTTTTCTAGTGATACTTTTTTTTCCTAATATCTAACCTAAACTTCCCTTGCTGCAACTTGAAATGACTGCCCCTTTTTCTATTGTCTGCCACCACTGAGAACTGTTTAGCTCCTTCCTCTTTCAAACCCTGCCTCAGGTAGTTGAAAGTTGGGGGGCCCAAAACTGAACACAGTACTCCAGATGTGGCCTTGCCAGTGCTGAATAGAGGGGAATAATCACTTCCCTTGACCTGCTGGCAACACTCCTACCAATGCAGCCCAGTATGCCATTAGCCTTCTTGGTAACAAGGGCACACTTAGCTCATATTCAGCTTCTTGTCCACTGTAACCCCCAGGTCCTTTTCTGCAGAGCTGCTGCCCAGCCAGTCAGCCCCCAGCCTGTACTGGTGCATGGGATTGTTCCATCCTAAGTGCAGGACTCTGCACTTGTCCTTGTTGAACCTCATGAGATTTCTTTTAGCCCAATCCTCCAATTTGTCCCGGTCACTCTGAATCCTAGCCCTACCCTCCAGTATATCTACTACTCCCCACAGCTTGATGTCATCTGCAGACTTGCTGATGGTGCACTCTATGCCATCTTCCAGGTTGTTGATGAAGACATTGAACAAAACTGGCCCCAGGACTGACCCCTGGTGCAATCCACTTGATACAGGCTGCCACCTAGACATTGAGCCATTGATTACTTCTCACTGAGCCCAACGCTCCAGCCAGTTTTCTATCTACCCCACAGTCCACTCATCCAGCCCATACTTTCTTAGCTTGCCTGTGAGAATGTTGTGGGAGACCATATCAAAAGCCTTGCTAAAATTAAGGTATATCACATCCACTGGTCTCCCCGCATCCACAGAGACAGTCACCTTGTCATAGAAGGCAATCAGGTTGGTCAGGCATGACTTGCCTCTGGTCAATCATAGATTTCATAGATTTTTAGGGTTGGAAGGGACCTCAGTAGATCATACTGAGGTCGCTTCTGACCCTAAATATCTATGAAATCTATGATTTACCAGAGGCAAGTCATGCCTGATCAACCTGATCCATGCTATGAATCCATGCTGACTGTTCCTAATCACCTTTTTCTCCTCCAAACGTTTAGAAATGGATTCCTAGAGGATCTGCTCCATGATTTTTCCAGGGACTGAGGTGAGGCTGACTGGTCTGTAGTTCCCTGAATCCTCTTTTTTCCCTTTCTTAAATATGGGCACTATGTTTGCCCTTTTCTAATCAATTGGGATCTCTCCTGATTACCATGAGTTTTCAAAGATGATGGTCAGTGGCTTTGCAATCTCATCAGCCAACTCCCTCAGCACCCTCGGGTGCATCCCACCTGGCCCCATGGACCTGTACACGTCCAGCTTTTTTAAGTAATCCCTAACCTGTTCTTTCACCACTGTTGGCTGCTCACCACCCCCCCAAACTGTGCTGCCTGGTGCGGTAGTCTGGGAGCTGACCTTACCTGCGAAGACTGAGGTGAAAAAGGCATTGAGCACGTCAGCCTTTTCTGTATCCTCTGTCACAAGGTTGCCTCCCCCATTCAGTAAGGGATCCACACTTTCCCTGACTCTTCTTTTGCTATGGACATACTTGTAGAAACCCTTCTTATTACCCTTCACATCCCTCGCTAGCTGCAACTCCAATTATACTTTGGCCTTCCTGCCTTCCTGTAAATAAGGAGCTAGATCAGTGCTGCCAGCAAGGGAGGTGACTCAGACCTGGCAGATTGAGGGTGCCTATGTGTCCACACCATATGCAAGGTTTTGTCACATGTTCACACTGTCACAGCAAGGGGGTGTTCCTATTTATTCAGTTATTTCAAAGGATTTGGCAACAAAGAACAGTAATTGGAGAATTTTTGTTTGTATCATTAGAATTTTCAGACTTCTTTTTCCAAGAAAAATAGGTTTGAAAAACTAAATAACCCACGTGGCTAGTACAGGACATGCTACTAAACCCTATTAGTTCAACAGCTTTAAGTTAACAGGCCCCTAGCTAAAGGCTGCAATGGAACATCTTCTGAGACCATATGTCACTGCTTTGGAGGTGTTTAAGAAGAGCCTGTCTGAGCACCTGTCTGGGATGGTTTAGGTGTGATCTCCTGTATCTGTGCAGGAGGTTGCACTGGATGAGCCTTGAAGTCTCTTCAAAACCAATTATTCTAGGATTCAGCCATGCTCCCACTCTCCATTTTCATTAAAATCACCCAGGTTTTGTGTTGGGGAGGTGCGAACTGATCATTTCTTTACCTGTCTGGAAACTGAAAACATTCTCTTTGTTCGGGTTCCTGTTGACTGGGGGACTCGGATAGAAAGGAGCACTTTAAGTGTAAGGTTTTTCATATAGATAATCAATCCTAATATATACATGCAAACCAAGCCAGGCCACCCACAAACCCCAAGCCTAAGTGTGCTCCCAGGCAACCTGGTGCCTGCTGGCCAGGAGCACAGAAGTACTGAAATGCAAGAACCTCTCACTTTTATGCTAGACTCATTAAGCCAGGTTGTCTCCTGCTACTAAAGGACTTCAGCACTGGAGTTCACAGGCCATGTTGGCTGCCCAGCTGAGAACCAGAGAGAGTGCAGACAGCTAACTGGAAGCCCAGATCACAGTTGGATTAAGTTTCTCACTACCCATAGCTACACACTAGTTCAGGCTCCCACAATGCTTTAAGGGGAATGGTGACCACAAGCTTCAAAGGCCACAAAGACCAGAATGGAGCCCAGAACTCATGTGAGTTTCAGGGAAATGCTCACAGTGGCTGACTTCCCATTCCAGGAAGCAGGGTTGAATGGGTTTATATTTCAAGGCTTGTCCCACAACAGAAATGATTAGAGACTCGCTTTTAGGCAGTGGAAAACAGAGATGGATTGATCTGTAGCCACCAGTTCCCTGAACCCCTGAGGCTGGCTCTGTGAGAAAGACTAAAGTGCAAGCTACTCAACATTGTTAGGAAGCAGTTCTGATAAAGTCCAGAGTGAATTGCACTGTTGCACAGTCTTGAAACTCTTCCCCACTTTCCAGTTATAGCAGACACTATGCTTAGACTAATAAGATCTAGTGGTCCTTGAGTGCCAAGATCTAAGACAGGTCTGCCATCAGGACAGCCCTGTTCCCAGGCACATGGGTAACCCAGGCTTTTATAGAGCAATAGGGGAGTGCACAGGGATGGTGCTCCCAGACCTTCGCATTATACTGGAAGTATAAACATTTTTAATATGTCAAAAAAGGGGGAAAACACCCTTGAAAATGACGGGCTACTTCAAGAAGTATTTCAGCCCTTGGCTCATAGAAACTACCAAGGAGCATCTCTGCGAGAACAGAGGGAAAGCTTTGAAGCTGGCCAACAAAAGACATTTAAGAAGGTAATCTACAGCAATAAAACTGCTTCTGTGTGCTTCAAAATTATAATCTGCCTGTGCTGTGGATTGGTCTTCAGGAAATAAAGAGATATTTACATCCATATTTTGTTGTTGTTGCTGTTGCTGCCGCTGTTCCAAAGCAATGCAGCTTCTGATACTCATTTACTACAACTTCCCTCTCCCCTTGCCCAATCATGTAACAACTCTGTCACACCCAGCCTGGTACGGACCATCTGAGCTGCTTTCCTTTTTCAGTGCCTCCCCCTCACCACGGTATTTCCTTGTCACACAATGTCCTCACACTCTGCTGGGATACAACTTCTAAATGTCTCCACTGGATCTTCAAGTCAGATCCTTCTGGGAAAAGGAACTCTTCAAACACAGGCTCCCTCTTTGCCTTTGCCACTCTGCCAATAATGGCATTTGGGGTTCACTAGACAAAGTGAAGAACTAAGAAGAAAAATGTCATTTTAAATGGACCCAAACATTTTGTCCAACCTCAAACAAAAGACTAGGTTGGGGGGGGGGGGGGGTGTTTTTTTTTCCCCCTTGAAACCTTTCATCCCCTCCTCTTCTTAATTTTTATTTTACTGTTTTTAAAGTGTAAGTTAATTTCAAAGCAAAAATGTTGCTTTGAAATGTTTCAAAAGTCCTAAATAAACCCTTTTTGACTTAGCCACAGTCAGGGCAGGATGAGTCAGGGCACTGAACTCAGCTCAATGCTTAGCACTGTCCTGGACTTTGCCCAGTCTTATTTATGCAGTAGCAGAACACCTCAGACCGTCACTCATACCACATACGCCAGCTTCTCCTGCAAGAAGTTAATGCGACTTTGAACACCTGGGTCCACTGGACCTCCCCTTTCATGGGTTTGATGAGAGCCAAAGAGAGTCACTCGCGACCCTCATCCCAGTCTGAAAAGAGGGTGGGGAGATGGTAGGTGCTCGGGGCAATTACCCCTGTTGCCACCCCCTGGTTATGCCCTGGAATGCCACCATCCCTGCCTTCCTGAAAAGATGGAGGACTACCACCTCTCCCCCTTTTTTGGGAAGTCAGGAGATGTGTCAGTCAATGAACTATTTGTGTTATACAATCACAATGACATCTGATCCTCTGAATGATGGTCACAGATTTATAGGATAAGTTGGAACCCACATCAGCAGGACACAGGACCTAGAGAGTGTGTGGAAGAAATCCTGAGTTCAGTGCCAATTAAATCACTGACATGATCTATGGATTTGGCCAAGTCCCTTTGGGTATTCTGCTTCATTTCCCCCATTTATACAAAGAATACCATAGGGAATTTGCTGTCATTAAAATCTACCCTGATGGCAGAGTGCCCTCTGCCAAAGTACCCTTTCTCATTATGTGGGGAGTCATTAAGAGAACTCCAACACAAGACTCCATCGTATGGAAGAGGTGGATTTGAACAAAGCTGCCCTGTCTCCATGGGAACTACACAGTGCAGCTTTGGAGTGATTTTCTTTCCTTTTTCTGTGTTTGGAACCTGGAGGCTCTGCTTGCTGGGTGGCTTCAGACAGAACCTCTGCATTTTGCCAGCCACACGTCAAGCAAACCCAGAGGTGCAGCAAAGAGGCAGTGCTTGTGTGGCACATGCTGCCATTGAAGCCAATGCAAACAGTGATCCCATTTTTCTGTCCTCTGTCAGATGCCATGACGCCACTGGGCCAGACCCTCTGCAAGTGTAAAATCAACAAACTGGGGGAATCCAATTCATGCCAGCTCACACCAACTGAAAAGCTGGTCCAGAAACTTCAATTTGAATCAGATTACACTGCCCTGCAGAGGGCAAGCATGGAATCGCAGGATCTGCAGCCTGCCATGGTGAATACAGGTTGCTGGCAATCCTGGGACCTGGCAGGCAAGGAAAGAGGCTGCAAAGAAACGTGATGCTGACAGGCATGTTCTGTACCGGTAGCAGCCCACACACTCAGATCTACTGCACTCCCACTGGACATGCTCGTGAAGTCAAACCTGCTCTCTGAGGCATGGGAAGAGGAAGTGTGCAGAAGCAGAGATACTAGGAAGAGGCAGCTGCTTAGACCGTGTAGTGGTTGTACAGCAGCTGTAAGAAAGCACCAGACTCTTGCAGTACCCTGAGAACAAGCCCGACAGTATTTCTGACCAAACTGGTGTCAGTCCCGCTGGCTAGTAGTAGGGGATGTAGCACTGAGTGACAGTAGGATTTGACCTAGGGGCTTCAAGAAGAGTCTTGCCTTAATCAGTAGTTACACAATCTGGATTACCTTGGTCATTTGCAGGTGCCACAAGTGGGAATAGCAGAAACAGAAGCTGGTTTTCCAGAGGCAGGGGAATTTCTCTGACAGATGCCAAGACCTTTTTAACTGATGCTTAGAACCAATGAAAAACAGAACGTGGAACTGTATTGCTCCATTTCATTCACATGTTGCATACCATGCCCAAGCATGAGAGTAATCCCTCTGTGTGTGCCCACATAGCACAATGCAATGCCCTGCAAAGATACCTGAGTTAGCTCAGGTATGAGAAATCATGTAGCTGTGTTAGCACTGGGCACTTCCCAGGCTACTTTGTTTTTCAGGAGCTAAACTGCTTCTAGTACCTGAGGATGATTACATGATTACATGTTACACTTAGACCATACTAAGGGCACATAAAAGGCAAACATCCAAACATTAAAGCTCTTTAATTCATGCTAAATGCCTTCTGAGCATCTTAAAGTTGCACCACTTCAGGCAAGAGTTAACTCTGAGCCATGCCACCTAGCTTATGTTCGGTCTGCTCCACAGAAATAAAATTTGCAGTCCTCCAGCATTCCAAGATGCACTGCTCCCAGTGTCCTCCCCACTACAGCAGGGATAGAGCCCAAGATGTCCTGGGCCCTAGCCATGCCCCTGCTCAGCAGCTCTCCAGTGGCAAGAGAGCTGTGCAGGCAAGAGACAGCATTAACCTTTAACATGTCACTGCTTGCAGCATGTTCTAACATGGTTTAACACTCCACAATTTCAGTATGATCTAAATGTAATGTGTAACCTCACTCTATTAGCTAGCTAATATAATGCTAATACAGGTACCTGGCATTGTATTGAGCCATCCAGAAGTACCATGAGTTGTGCTCTCACCACTCTTTCACTCTAAGCTAAGTAAAATCATGCTTTACATTTCCCAATCCTGTCCTCCAGAGACGACAGAGGCAATAAGTACATAGGGAAATCTTTCCAAACACAGATATTCAGTAAAAATGTTAAAAGACCTATGAATGATAAAAGACAAAAAAACACAAATGTCAGCCAGACAGGTCAGCAAACAAAGGCCATGTGATTTTTGGCTGCATATGCTGATCAGATCATTGATATGGGAGGGAGCCATCTCTCTGAAATGTTCTCTTACATCCACCTCTTAATACTATACAGCATTTTTCAGTCATATGACTCAAATTGGTTTAAAGAGCTTTGTAGGCATTACCAACCCCATTTTAAACAGGGGAAAATTAAAGTTCAAAGCTCAGTGTGTTGGTGGGCACAAAGAATATGCTTTTACAGGGACATTTGCTAGCTGGGTGGACGTGTGTGACCCAGAGGGCAGAGGCGGAGTCATTAGGCAGGTGTGATCCGATCAGAGGATATAGCCTGGAGAAGGGAAGAATTGGGAGCATGAATCTTCTGAATGCCAGTTCGCCCAAGCTGCTACCACAGCACTGCTGCAGCTGAAATATCTTGGTCTCTGATTCTGGTAGAAAATATGGAGAATTTTCTGGAGGAACAAAAACCATTTCTACATTCACCACAGTTACTCTCTTTATGGAATTATGTATTTTTACAAAGCTCTTTGCAAAAGACGTGTTTGCGAGCAATGTTTCCTAAACTTATAAGAGGATTAATCTGGTGTCAAATGAAAAAAACCATCATGAGTAAAAACCGTTACTCTTCTATCTGGCTGGCGTCGGGTGTTCAGAAACACAAACAAATCCCAGAGCGCAACACCTTCAATCAGCCCTTCCTCTTGGCTGGGTAGGTCTCTTGGACGTGTCAACACATTGTCACCTAATGCAACTTACATTGCAGACTTGGATGGATCCAAGTGTTTATCTCCTGTCAACAACTATGGGCAAAAGAAGACGAGACCATAATGAAACAAGTAAAGAGGTGTTATGTGCTGATCTCACGCAATAGCCCTGGAAGGTCTGTGTGACAGGGGAACCTGCTGCAAGTGATAATTAGAGTTAAGCAGCCATTGTTTGCTACTTGACCGATTTTCTTGTAGGGCCTGGATCATTTTCTCCTGACAAATCCTAGCTTGAAAACTTTGTTCAGCTGGGAAGGAAAGTCGCCAACATCCAGCCACTTCACTGCTGGCTACAAACACACATCAGAGTCCTGGCTCAGAAGGGCAATTTCCCTTGCACTTGCCACGAAGCCCGACCCCACCAACCTGCTCCTGTTCCAGATGCTCCAAGCCAGGACTGGGGCACTGAAGCCACCACGCACAGGGCACCCCCTGTCACTCTCAAGCATGGTGGAGACAGAGCCCCTGAGAGCCCCAGCAGGGTAGGCTCCCAGTACAGCTTCACTGCTTCACATCTAGGATTGGTGTGACTGATCACATCCACGCCCTGCGCGCAAGCCACAGTAGCCCCATGGGAGACACGGCTGCTGTGAGAGGAGGGGGGAAGTGTCAGTGCCATCAACAGCCAGGCAGTTAACACTCCCTACAGCCGCTGCTGTTGCTGTCACCACCAGGATGGGGCAGCACGGAATTCAGTGGTCCTTACACTTGACCTGACACTGACACTCACTCCTTCCCCCTCCTCAAGTGTCACCCTGGCTGCAACATGTTGCTCCAAACCCCCATCCCCTTCCCAAGTGCTGTTCTGACTCTCATCACTGGTGCCACCTTTAACTAGATGCCCAAAGCTCATGTCCTGGTCACCCACCACTAGTTACACTGAAGAGGTTTGGCATATGCAGAGTGGGTGGTTAGGGACCCCTTCCCAGCAGCGTATTCAAGGGCTCCACAGAAACTGAAAGTCTATATCCATTGAGCATCTTCCCATTGATGTCAACAGGCTTCAAAGCAGGCTTATGCAAGAAGGAGCCATAGTTATGTAGTGGTAGTTCTGGGATATGTTGTAGCTGTGATTGTCCAGGAAAAATGTGAGAAACAAGGATTTTTGTGGGTGATATCTTTTATGGGACCCACCTTATAGTTGGGAGGGTAGGGATACAGACAAGCTTGTGGATACCAAGTATCTTTCCTCAGGCCTGCCAGGACCAACTTTATAGTTGGTCCAATAAAAGATATGACCCACAAAAAACCTTGCCTTTCCCACTGGTACGTAGACATTTTAGTGACAAAAAGATGTCAGTGCTTCTGGCCCTGGCATGCCCTGCAGCCCCAAGAGAGCAGGGTCAGGATCTATGCTGTCCTCTGAGTCATCAGCAGAATTGGTCACTAAATCTCAGTTACAAGGTCCGTAAGTGATACCCTCGCCAACCCCACTGGAGATATGGGTGTAAGTGAAGACTTGATGTGAAGGCCAGGAATAAGTGAGAACAGCCCATGGCTGGCTGAGCCTTGCACGCTAGCGATGGTGTGTGAGTTGGGACAGATGCCCCCTGAGCTGCAGTTCCAAGGGTGAACTTGCTTTTAGAGAAAAAAAAAATCAATCTATTTGTAAATTGAACATATCTGATCTGGAGTCAGACACCATCACCATGGAAACCCACAAGGCCATCTCTATAGTCACTTTCCACGGCAGAGCTGTGCTTCTTAGGGGTGAAAACCTTTCAGAAAATCACAAGTGTTTAAAAGGCTGGAAACTGGGAGTTGGGGTTACACTCGGAAAATGCAGCTCCGGTATGGGAAGGCACGCACAGAGCTTCCGCTCTGCTTTTGGTCGCTGCAGAACCTCAATGCTATCAAGTTTCCTGGGTGCTTAGGGGCATTAGGTTCGGTGACATTAATTGGTTGGAAGGACATGGTGCCTCTATCTGTCTTCTCGTTTATTACAACATTAATCCACCAATTGCCATGGCATCTGTACATCAACAATACATGGAAAGAGACTCCTCTACCCCTGCATGAGGCCACTTGATAATACCTTTGACTGAGAAGCTCAAAAATCACACATAAGGCAAGGCAGAAATATTGATCAAAATTCTCCTGTTCTGTTTGTAACTACACCCAAAGGCCAGAAAGAAAATTGCTGCTGCTTCTATTGCATAGCAGGTAAATTAGCAGCGCTTCTTCCAGAACAAGCGCTTTTCAGGAACATGTGTTTTTAACATACAAGATCTCAGGGCAGAATGACAATTGTTGAGCAGATTGTTGGTACGTGCTTAACAGAGCATGAAAAAGCCACTGAAGCCTTGATTATAGCTGGGGTTTCCATTGATGCCACTTGACTGGCTGGTGTACACCAGTGGCTAGATCTGAGATAATCCCAGTTGTATAGTCACAGTACACGTACACCTTTCCCTGCAGGCTTCCTTCTCTAATAGCTCTGGTTTACCAGAAGTGCTTTCAGTGGGACTGTGAGACTCAAAGGCAACCACATCCCCAGGCATTGCAAGCCTGCTAATCCAGCTTCATCCAAATGGACTGAAGCCAGATGAGCAGGTTTTGCTTCTTCCTGCTGGAAAGGCCACACAAAGGTCTCAGAGCCAAGTGGTGGATCAAACACGTCAGTACCATTAGTGCATGGTGACACAAATACTTATAAAGAATGTTGGGGGAGGAATATGCACATGTTCCCCGGCTAGGAAGTTATGATCATCTCACAACAAGATACCTGAGATGTAAATGCAAGTGTAGTTTCATGCCTGCTTGTGTGTTCACAGTTACAGTTACATGCACCTTAGGTAATACAAATGCCTATAAAGATGCTTGCCTTCCCATTAGCACATGCTGGACATGCCATCCTTCCCCTCACGCTAAATGGCTTTCTTTTATTTAAATCTGGCTTTGACGAGAGTAAAAGCAACTAAAACAGACTGATCTGGCCATCTAGTCTGGCCTCCTCCGGTACAGAAGCATTCCTTAATGATTTGCCTAGTTTAGCTTTCAGTGCCCCAAGCAATGAAGCTCCATTACTTCCCTATTGACACGGTACCAGTTGTTCAGCTTTTTAGTTTTTCCCTTGCCAAATTTTATCACAGTTAGTTCTAATTTTACACTCTATACCCCCTACCCACCATCCCAAGGAACTCCTCTTTCCCAGATATGAAGGCCCTTGCTAAGCCTGTTTACATTTTTAGAGCAAGTCCCACACATTTTAAACATACCTTGTATACTTAGTTGAACTGTCTTGTTCATCCCTTTTCCAACATGCTGTATCTGGCTCATCAGCTCCCTCCCCAAAGCCTCTGTGGAAAAATGAAGGGGTAAATGAATGCCTGCTGACACAGGCCCAGGGGGAGTTTTCTACAGAGCTGTGGGACCTTGACAGAGCATGTAACACCAGCCACCACTCCTGTTTTACCTTAGGAGTTCCCAAGGCCCTGTTTTAGCCTGTGGGGGCCAACCTTTTTGGTAGGGGTGCCACAAATTAGTCCCAAACCCTCCCTGAGGGCCCCTCAAATCCCCTTTCCTTGCCTGGTCTGCTGGTCTGCTTTCTGCTCCTTGCCCTATCTGCCACTGTGCTGTCTATCCCCTCCCTGATCTGCCGCACGTCACACATAGAGTCTGCACATGCCACCGGTTGGCCACGCCTTATTTAAACCATGGTAATAGAAGCTGTGGACAGATGTACATTTTAAACTGTTTTAAAAGAGGAATGTGGACTGGAGCACGTATCAGTGTAACTATTTTGCCTGTCCACTCCCAGACTAGTCTACATCCCCTGGCAGACATTACACTTATGCTGTGATTGACCAGTTAATCACATCATAAGTTGTTACCTGCCACACATTAAAGCAATTAATGGTTTGATAAAACAAGAAATAAACAACAAAGTTATTACACAAAAAATGTTCAAACACTTTGTGGCTGGTTCCTATCATGCCATTAATTAGTAGCCAGGCTAAGTCTCCTAGCTGCAAGGTGTGTCTCCCAGCTGATCCAGAGCTCCCAGCCATGGGGGTGCACCCTGAGCCCCTGGGCTGACAGCCCCATCAGCTTATCCAGGTTCATAGTGGTGGGAGTACATGGGCAAGTAGCAAATCAGCTGGGGGATCCCAGCCACAGGAGCACATGGTGCACCCCTGCCACTGGGAGCCTGGATTAGCAGACAGGACTCCAAGCTGCAGAAGCTTACTACTTGCCAGTGCAGGGGGAGCCTGGGATCATTATCCCCCTGATGCTCCCCCTGCACTGGCAATAAGGTGTGATGGGATCTGATGTGGGATTCCCACAACCCCCACATGTGCATGGCAGGAAGTGTGATTGGGGGGATCCTGCATCAGATCCCATCTTGCCTTTACCCGCACATGCCAGGGGCCTAAGTGAGCTAAACTTCTGCAATGTTAAACCTGAACAAAATAGGCTTAATGTAACAGTTTGGCTCCATTGTTATCAGTAGAGGAGTGGGTAGATGGAAAGGTATTTGGAGACATTTAAGACACTGGGTTGCAGTTGTGCAAACAAAATAATAACAAAAATAGTGGCAGTTTCAAACAAGATTTGCTTCGAGATGCCAGCCAACCCTAAACCTGGCAGGTGAAGGCACACTTAAGCCAAAGCTACAGGAAAATGGGCTAACATCTTTTTGATCACTTCACTTGGACTGTCTATCCATGAGGGAAACAGAGCAGTGTCTTTCGCCCTGTGTTGGCATAAAGCAGTAACAATGCTACATAATGACATCGGGACACAGCTCTGGAAGAGGCCTCCTGACCTATGGGGCCCGGTCCCCTGCACTCCCAGGCAGCCCCCTTACCCAAAGACTCTGAAAATGTCCATTCTAAGCCCACAACACAGCTACAGAGCACAACACCAGGGAGCGCCAAGAACTACATTATGACTTGCCACAGATAAAAACAGTCAGTTCCCAGGCCCTGCCCCTGCCCCTGCCCCTGCCCCTGCCCCTGGAAGGGGGCTTTGTGCCTGGCTGCAATATGCTCAGAAGATATTAGGGAATACTCCACTAAAGAAGGCAACTCCCTATCGCCTCCAAGGCCATGCCAGTTGATCGTGGGGAACAATTCCTACATCATCTAGGGGCAGAGGGAAGTTTTGCTGTGTTCCTGCTG
>NW_005841891.1:1485090-1505675 GCF_000455745.1 Alligator sinensis
GCGTCCACCAAAAGGCAATGCAGCAGCCTGGAGAGCTGAGCACTGGAAGGGCCCTTGTGTCCTTCCTCTTTTCCCCATGCACTGTAAATGATTAACCTTATTCCTGGAATTCCCCCAGGGCAACCTCCCTCCCTTTCCCTGCAGCACCCTGAATAATCAAGGCAGGAGTGAAAGTGAAAACCAGCAGTTCACGCCCACAAGGTGAACAGACAGTTCAGCGCTTGCAGGAGACTTTTGCCTGGGACTCAGCGTCTTACTTCCCCTTCCAAGCTGCTTCATTAAAATCCCCTGGGAAACAAAAAAATTAAACAAGAAGCAAGAAATAAAACAAGATGCCAAGGAGCTTGCAGGCTGGAGGAGGATCAGCTGCCAGTGTCTGAGGACAGCAAGACGATCCTGCTGCCAGCTGACTCAGGTGAGAGTGTCTGTGTCCAGCAGGAGGATCCTGCCACATTCCCCAGCTAGTGCCAGAGTCCAGACGCCATGATGCCTGCTCTACAAAGGGCACTGTCCCACTGCTGCCATGGCAGAGGTGCCTGGTTATGGCGCTCTGAGATGCTGCTCCCACATTATGCCACGCGGGACCATTGTGGCAATGTGGCCAGTAAATCCTGCCCTTTGTCTTTCCTGCACCAGGCAGATTTCTACAGCTCTGCATCACCACAGCTGCTGTGCCAGGACTGTCACTGTTGTCCCACAATCAGACCTGGCTCGATTGGAGGCTGGATCTGCAGCACCCCCAACAGAGAGATCCCTTGAAAGGATGGTGTCTTAGCCCTCCATCCCTCCTTCTCCCCCCACCCAAGGCTTTTTAATTTCCCCTTTCCTGGAATTTCCCCTCTCAATCCCTGCTTCCTTCCCCAGCTACTACGTGCAGGTAGTGACATACACCACACCATGCTGCGGGGCTAGCCCTGAAGCTAACCAACAAGTCACCCCTGTACACATATTATTGTAGAAAACAGGGACCCCATCAGCATGCCTTTCACAGCTTACATACAGGAGGCTTTTGACAAAGCATGAGAAGAAAAACAGGAACAGTCCTGAATAAAAATTGCCATTGCTTTATGCCTCAGGGAGGAATTGATTGTGCTAGAGATTTTAGAAACAGCCCCTGCCCCAAAGAGCTTGTCAGCCACGAAGCAATCACCCACGGAAAGGTAAAAGAGATAGAGAAGCCTGACTGCAGTCAGGTCTCAACATAAAAAAGTAAAGTCTGAGGAGACACGGCTGCAATTTGGAAGTGAATCCAAGTCACGGCAGTAAAATTATAACAAAATAGGAGAGGGGGTGGCTTTAAAGGGAGGTTGAAATAGTGAAATCTCTGAGGTGATTCGGGGCTGGAGCTGAGCTGTGCATGCTCTATATTTTTACTGTGGTCAGCCTGGACAACTTGGTGTGAGGCACTGGGCAATACAGAATGAAAAGATGACCTGTGCTCCAAACAGCTGTCCAGTCTGAGACAAGAGATGACAGATGGATCCAGACAGACTGATGGAGAAGCGGGTACAGAAGGAAATCAAGTGCCTGGCACCCTAGATCTCTCTCTCTTCTTCCTGCCCATTGGGCCAGGCTGAGTCCTTCCTCAGTGATCAAGACAAGGACTGGTTAAACAGTATTTCCATTCTTCCCTGGCTCCAGAGGAAAAGCTGCTTGTGACACCCTGTTGGTAGGCACCAGTTACTCATCCCAGCCCCTTGCATTGGCTCAGCTCTGCTGGGTGGTCCCTTTTGAAATGCGCATCATGGCTCCGTTTGCTTGTAGTGCGGATCAGTGGCTAGGCTAAGTCTACTGGCCCATCTGGAGGATCATGCAGCAGGCTCTCACACTGTTAGATGCCAGGCAAGGTTACCCACTGTTATGCTCACAGCTCAAATCGGCAGGCAAAAAATAAAGTGGGGACGCTCTCCCAAGCCCCACACACAGAGCCCAACCCAGGAGGGAAGCCAGCTGGCCATGCCACTCACCAACTGTACAGGTGTTCAAAGTGTGAACACCTGCTGCATGAATGGGCATGGATGGCCTTAGCTCCCCCGCAGGGGCAGAGCCAGAGCCAGAGCCAGAGCCAGAGCCAGGGCCAGACAGGCAGTGGCATGAGCCTTGGAGCCCCGCTCACACAAAGTCATCCAGAACTGCCCCTTCCTAGCCCTCGACACTGCACAGGAGCTTGCAAGTGTAATCTGCATGTCCTGCAGTGTGTCTGTGAGCAGCCTCCTCCACACACAGGAGCAGCAATGACTAGAACAAGGGCACAAATTGCTTGGTCCCATAGACACCAGCACTCTCAGGAGCCCAACTTGGTTGGTGCAAAGGTTTGGGTACCTTGGTGGTATTATTTCCTCCATAACAGGGCTGAGATGTATTCTTTAGGCTTTATTTCTTCTCTCTGTGCTTAGGGATACATGGACCACAATGAAGTAGCGGTCTTTGCCTCAAAGTGATCTGCTTGCAGCACCCATGTGGAATGTCACTCTGCACAGTGTGCTGATCTCTGTAAAATGCTTGTTCCTCCCTTTCTCATAAGCTTTGGTCAGTTATGAACTAGTTAATCACTTAAATTACCATCACTGAGCATCTGAGCTAACAGTCCCATTGAGATGACTCAGGTAGTTTCCTTCTCTCAGAACGAGTGCTTCAGGCTCTTTACAAACCCAGGCAAACATCTTTACAGTGGTCACAGTCAGGTCATGTGTGAAGCTCTTATTGTAATCAGAAAGGCCGGAGAACTTTCCACTGGCTGGTGCCTTTGTTATGGTCCATGTCTCCCTAGGGTCTGCTATTTTGGTCTTTGGAGCATAGGCCACACTCTGTCCCCTTGTCTCAGAGGAAGTCCTGGAAGCGCATCGCAGGCTTTCCCTGCTTGTGTGCTCTTTCTCTGTATGGAACTGATGGAGCCAGAGGTATGGGGCAGAAAAGCCTGAAATATACCCTCTTAATGGATAGCCCAACCAGGCAAGAAAGGAGCAGTGTGGTAAATTGCTTCCAGTACAGAAGCTAGCATAGGGCAAGGGAGACACCTCAGCCTCCTGCTTTGTAAGTAGCAGGTCCACCATCCATGGGAAGGAGAGACTCTCACTATAGACCCTTTTTACCCAGCCAGCTAAGAAGAGACTTGTGGCCACAGAGAGTCACCTAAACACTACTAATTTGGCTTGATTCCCAGGGGCAACTGGCAATGCCACCCGCAGGCAGGAGAATACACAATCAGACCTCCTAAGAGAAAGGCAGGTGTAAGGAAGTCCATCTCCAGGTGGTGCCTTTGTCACAGGGCCTATTCTAGGACAGCACTGTTTATATCCCTATCACATGAGCAGAGCGAAGTCGAATGCTACGATTCAGCCCTTTACTAGGAAGAGAAATTGCTAGGTGACAAGAGCACAGAAAATAGTGGCAACTGCTGCCTGCCCCAGAACTCCTCATATTTTAGCAAAGGTGGAAAACTGT
Organism: Alligator sinensis; assembly: GCF_000455745.1. Classification (NCBI taxonomy): domain Eukaryota; kingdom Metazoa; phylum Chordata; order Crocodylia; family Alligatoridae; genus Alligator; species Alligator sinensis. The sequence continues at coordinate 1,488,535 of NW_005841891.1, forward strand.
TTCTGGATATCCCTAGTATAGACAAGGCTCACAAGAGGCTCTGGGATAAAGATCCATCTACGAGATGTTTCCAGGCCAACGTTGGTCTATGTTTGGCTTCAAAGTGCTTTCCTGGCTACGAACGTCTCCTAGCTAAAAGGGAGGCAAGGAGGGGCCATCACCAGGAGGACTATACCTCGGTTGCTCAGGGCTGCAGGAGGGCGGTCAGGCAGGCCAAGGCGGAGCTGGAACAGGGACTAGCAACCCGGATCAAAAACAATAAGAAGTCCTTTTTTAAATACATAGGGGGTAAAAAGAAGGTACCGGGTAATGCGGGGCCCCTGCAAGACGCGCTAGGAAATCTGGTTGTCGCACCAGACAACAAGGCTAACCTATTTAATGATTTCTTTGCCTCCATTTTCCTGAGCAGGGACCAGATCAGCCTGTCCGCCGGGACCCCTCAGGCCCCAGGGGAGGTGCAGCCAGGCCCAGGGCCAGAGAGGATCTAGTCAGGGAACTTCTGGAGGGACTGGACATATTTAAATCAGCTGGTCCTGACGATCTCCACCCCAGAGTGCTGAGGGAATTAGCAGAGGTCATTGCAGGACCCCTGGTACGGCTCTATGAGCACTCTTGGTGCTCTGGTGTGGTGCCGGAGGACTGGAAAAGGGCCAATGTGGTTCCCATTTTCAAAAAAGGGAGGAAGGAGGACCCAGGGAACTACAGGCCAATTAGTTTTACCTCTATCGTGGGTAAGCTTTTTGAGAGAATTATCCTGGCGCATGTCCGCAAGGGGCCAGCAGGGGAGGTTACGCTTAGGGGCAACCAACACGGGTTAATTCGAGGCAGGTCCTGTCAGACCAGCCTGGTGGCCTTCTACGACCAGGTCACAAAATCCTTAGACTCAGGGGTAGCAGTGGACGTAGTCTTTCTGGACTTCAGGAAGGCCTTCGTCACTGTCTCTCACCCCATTCTCATTAAAAAACTAGGGGACTGTGGCATTGATGCCTACACAGTCAAATGGGTTGCTAACTGGCCAGAGGGCTGCACCCAGAGAGTGGTGGTGGACGGGTCATTTTCGACCTGGAGGGATGTGGGCAGTGGGGTGCCCCACGGCTCGGTCCTCGGACCTGCGCTGTTCAACATCTTCATCAGTGACTTGGACGAGGGGGTAAAAAGCACCCTATTCAAATTTGCTGATGACACTAAGATGTGGGGGGATGTGGGCACGTTAGAAGGGAGGAATAGGCTGCAATCAGACCTGGACAGGTTACAGGGGTGGGCAGATGAGAATAGGATGGGTTTCAACACTGACAAGTGCAGGGTACTGCACCTGGGGAGGAAGAACCAGCAGCATACCTACAGGCTGGGGAACTCCCTTCTCGACAGCACAGAGGCAGTAAAGGATCTTGGAGTCATTATTGATGCCAAAATGAACATGGGCCGGCAGTGTGGGGACGCAGTCAGGAAGGCCAACCACACCTTGTCATGCATCCACAGATGCATCTCAAGCAGGTCCGAGGAGGTGACCCTCCCCCTCTATGCGACACTGGTCAGGCCGCAGTTGGAGTACTGCGTCCAGTTCTGGGCACTGCCCTTCAGGAGGGATGTGGACAGCATCGAGAGGGTCCAGACTGGCCACCCGCATGATCAGGGGTCAGCAGGGCAGGCCCTACGAGGAGAGGCTAAGGGACCTGAACCTGTTCAGCCTCCACAAGAGAAGGCTGAGGGGGGATCTAGTGGCCATTTACAAACTAGTCAGGGGGGACCAGCAGGCACTGGGGGAGTCCCTGTTCCCCTGAGCACTCCCAGGAGTGACTAGAAATAATGGTCACAAGCTGGCAGAGGGTAGATTAAGGCTAGATATCAGGAGGTGCTATTTCACTGTCAGGGCGGCTAGGATCTGGAACCAACTTCCAAGCGAAGTGGTGCTGGCTCCTACCCTGGGGGTCTTTAAGAGAAGGTTAGATGGACACCTCACTGGGATCGTTTGACCCCAGTACTTTTTCCTGCCACAGCAGGGGGTCGGACTTGATGATCTGCTCAGGTCCCTTCCGACCCTACCAACTATGAAACTATGAAACTATGAGACAGAGTGTGCAATGTGAACTTTCGCTGCATTGTGTAACCCCTGCAGAACTGTAACCATGACAATTCGGAGCGCAGAGAACACGACACTTTGATTTCTGATTTCAGGAGCCAGAGGAGAAGTCTGAGGCTTTTCAAACTTGCTGCAGTCAGTGCTGTGTGATGTCTGGAACTGACTGTCCACATCGTGAGCCAGAGCCCAGGGCTGAATGCCTTCAGATCTCACTGCCTAAGCAGAGCAGCTGCTGCCAAACCCAAAGTTGCGAGGTAGATAACCCAAAGTGTGACAGCACAGATCTGCCTTTTTGATCTGAACTCATTTAGAATCATCTAAGAAGGAAAGATATCTATGTAATACAGATATAGAGAGCAGAGGTTTGGGGGTTCAGGACACACACCTTTCTGAACACAGCTGTGCTTTGGGGTTTATGAGATGGCTACTAATTTAGTCAACACCAGGAACTGAAGTGGAGATATATAGCCCTGAAAGCAGGAGCCTATACAGTCAGTGCAGAAGAGCCAGTCTCTAGCAGGGGACAGTAGTGCACCACACACAAGCTGTAGCTTGGGGGCAGAGAGACGAATACCAAAATGTGTGGCCAAAGACTGACTCACAAGGGAGCAATATCCCAGCACAACCCAGGCCTACTGCGTGATTCTGTTGTTTTGTTTGTTTCAGTAGTTCCCTTGTCCTTCTGAAAACTGATTATTGCCAAGATGGATGAAGATAAAAAAGAGACACCTGTGGCCAATGAAAAAAGGAAGTCTGTTTCAAAGCCAGTGTCTCCAGCAAAAAGCCCGGTGGATGAAAAAGCTGATTCTGGTTCTACAGTAAATGACTTGCTCTTGAACAGTCAGGGGGAGAAGAATGTAACAAGCCCTATAAAGGATTTTAAAAATATGTTAACCTTAACGAGAGACACTTTTGGCAGCTTGAGAAGGAGCAAACGCTTATCACTGAGAGGAAGGAGCTCCAAAAGGAACGAAGAGGACCGCCACCTGAAAGCCCCCAGCATGGAAGAGTGTGTGGAAGAGGCTGGAGCTGAGCCTGTTAAACAAGAACCTCTCTCAGGTAAGCAGTGGAAATAAAAATCAGTGTAAAAGAGTTGTTGGAGTTATAATAACAGTCAAGCAAAGCAGAACCCAAGTGCAATAGAGACTGTCCTGAGTACAGAAAGGTCTCATTTAAATGGCCAAGCACAGGGGAAAACTCACCCAGACACCAAAGGAGAGCCCAGAATAGGCTTTTCAGTGGCCATCTAAAGGCCCATCTGCACAGTGGTGGTGGCATGGTCTGGCCAGGACAGGTCTGAGACACCTTGTCCACACACCACCCCAGCCACACTCCAAAGCCAGAAATACACCAGCCAGGCTTTTTCAGGCCTCTTCACACCAGTGAGATCTGTATCAATGAAGATACATGCTTATAGTGATGCAGTCCAAAGTTTGTCAACTGGCTGTGCTCAAATCTTGTCAGTTGTGTCCATCTCCTTACCTAGATACATCAGTCATGACCAAAAGGACTAATGATAATGTAGCCTGACCTCCTACAAATATGTGCTATTGTGTCTCGCTGAGCCCCAAGAACTTGTGGTTGAAATAGAGCATCTATTTTAAGTGATATCTAAACTGATAGCGGGGGTTGACCTGATGGCTGCTCTAAAGCCCATATCTGCTGACTATTACCTCTTTAACTCAGTTTCTGGGGGCAGGCCAGTCCCACCCTGGGAGCTTTGCTGAGCACCATGAGGTCAAGCCTGCTGTCACTTGCCTCCTGCCCTGCCCCTTTCTGTAGCTGGTTGAACTTGCCCAGGTGTGCAGGCTTCAAGGACTGACAGCAATCCCACAATTCCCTGATCCTGACTTCTGACCCTTTTGTATCACATTTCCTTTCCCTACTGCCATTAAATGGAGACAATCCTGGGTGGAGAGACAAGTAGTTCATAAAAGGGCTCTATCTTACAGATAAATATATTGGGAGTGGCTTTGGTGAGGGCTACTGGGAAAGTAAGTATGTGGCTGAAGTTTCAACCCTAACTATCAGAGTAGACATACCCTTATGAAGGCATTCAATCTGGATTTAAAGATTGCAAATGATGGAGACTACACCATGCACACTGGCAAGCTGTTCAAAAGGTTAATTGCCCTTCAGTTGTCTGCCTTAAATACCCAGTTAGCAATTAGCCTTTGGCTGCTATATTAAAAAGTCATTCATTATCAGATATCTCTTCCCTGCATAGTACTTCTAAAGTGCAGTCAAGTTGCTATTTAACTTTCTCCCTGATAAATGGACTCCATTGAACTCATTTAGGTCTCTCATTGTAAGAACTTGTGTATACACAGGTTTTGTACCAATTGAACAAGAGTCACATTACAGTTAATGGGTGCAGTGCCTGGGGCAGGACTGCTGCAGCAGTATTTGAAAGGAAAGTGGAAAATGTAATTGGGGTCAACCCCTGTTTGGATTCTAATATGTGGGGCCTAACATGACCCAAACGGTGAATCAACCAATGCAATTTGGTTCAAATTGTTTGTACCAAGATGCCTTCACTTTGGCCTGGAGAGGTACAGAGCTGGCTGTGGGGCCCCTCCAGGTGCTTTTGGCATTGTTCTGCAAAGCTGCAGGGGGCAGTAATTCCTCCGAGTGGGAGGTGCCCATTTCTGAAACACGTGTGATAGGGAATAGAGAGGAAGAGTTCTTGGACTTCCCCACCCCTCCCCAATGGAAAAGCCTGAGAATTCGTGTCAACACTAACTAGTATCCAGGTTTATTTGGAACATATGGGACTGCACATCTTGTAGCATTCCTGTAAAGAATGCTTTAATAGGAAGTGTTCTGAGTTACAACAATCCTCCGAACCAAACAGAAGTTCACCGTTTGTTCCAGGGCGGAGGGGGATCTAGATGCTGGCTGCAGCCTGCAGCAATGGCCTCTGCTGCCTGTGAGGCTGCAAAGTTTTCAGAATGGGACGGGGGGAAAGGAAGAGAGGCTTGTTTTAGGGGTTCCCCAGCTGATGCTGGAGGGTGGGGTTGGTGAAATGGAGCCTGTCATCTTGAGGGAGGCTCCAATACACCCACCCCACCCTCCAGCAGGGGCTTAAAAACACCCAGACTGAAGTCCTTTCACTCCCTTTCACCCCTCCCATTCTAAAAACAGCTCAAGGCTGGCAGGCAATGCAGATAGATGTTACAGATAATGCTCTGTTTTGAAACATCTTCATCTGAGCCCTCATGCAATGAGGGGTCAGATTTTCACTCAGTTAGCCATTTTTGAAGTTGTTTGCAGCCATGCACTTGTGTTTAGTCATGGCTATAGACAGCTTTCTGTGGCCAGATTGGGCAAAAATTGTCACTTCTGTCTGTGCCCCTGAATTCCTGCATTCTTCTCTACAGCCTTCCCTCAATTTCAGCCCTGTGCATCTCCCCCTAATCTTCCTTTGCCAGGGTTCAATGTGCCTCAACCTCCTCTTCTGCCATGGCAGGAACTCTGTGTTGCCATCCCTTTCTTCTTCCCAAGCTCCCCAAAACCTCACACCAGGGACTCAGCCCTTCCCTCCTCCTTGGAAAGGTCTGTGTACCCTGGAAAGGTCTGCTTGGAGGTCTGTGTACCCTGTGACCTATAATAGGGTTCTCCATTCCCTCCCCCCCCTTACCAGGGTCCTGTGAATTCCCCTTTGCCTCCTGCTCCCTCAAACATTATTTTTTATCCAGGGGGTAAGCCATGCAGGGTGCCCACATGACCCAGTTTTACTGGGAGGACTAGTAGAGGTAGAGTATTATACAGCTGGAAGGCAGTCATTAGGACTAGGGACAGACATTACTCATAAACCGGTTTAAGCGATAAGAAACTGGTTTAAATCTGTAACAGAACAGCTGTTCAGTGCACATAAACCAGTTTGAAAATGGCTGAAACCAGCTGGAGATAGACCTGGTTGAATGTACTATCAGACAACTGATTTGGCTCAAACCTATTTATGCAATGTCTGTTCCAGACCCCTTGCTGGTTTAAGATACACCAGACTCCCCCAGCATCCCAGCATGTTCTCTGGGCTGGGTGGGGCTCTCTGCTCCACAGCAGGACTGGCCCCTCCCCTCTGCTCCCTGGCTGGAGCTCCAGCAGAGACAGCAGGCTCAGCAGGGTCTGCCTGGCTTCCCCCTGCCCTACCCCACCCCCTCACTGCTTGCTGCTGAAGCAGGGATCCCCCCTCCCTCCCATCTCCCACAGTATGGACAACAGCTCCACAAACCCTGGGCATGTGGTAAGATAGCTAATGCTGAGAAGTGCCTGTGTGTATCTCCAATTTCACTGGGACAGGAAGACAGAACAGTGACCGCTTAGGGTTTTTTGGAGCTAATCAACAGGTCAGCTGTTAAGCTACTTAAGAAGAGTTTGAATCTCTCTCTCTCTAATGGAGAGAGGCTATTGTTTTGTTAATGAGGTGATAAACACTGTTATCAGGTCCCTGTTGGCTTGCTCACCTGTCAGTTTGCTGCAGACAGTATAAAGAAGCAGGGAGAGGGAAATTGAAAAATTCTGTATCATCAACAGATGCATGCACTGCACACCCTGCCTTGCCTCAGAGTGCTAGCAGGAGGCTGGGGTCTGGCAATACTCCTGCCCCTTGAGTAGCCAGCAGGGAAAAACCTGGGACAGTGCAGGCAGGGTGGGGGTCTACACCCCTCCCTAATCAGAGCATCCTGCGAGGGCCTGACCCCACCCTCGTCCCTCCTCAGCTCAGTCCTGTGGGAAGGGAAGGGAAGGCTGATCTAGTGCCCCCTGGCTTCTAGCTGGAGCCACTGCAGGCATGTACCAGAATTTCCTCAGTCCAGAAAAAATGACTATCTGGTTACAAATCAGTTCAGCCTAGCCAGGTTAGACTAACTTTCAAAGATTGAATCAACTCAGGCTCAGGCTTTTTGAATGTCTGTCTCTAGCCTAGATGTGTAACTAGTGGGGTTTGTTCCCTGTGATCCTTACAGACGGGTGGGAGGTGCCTCTGAGTGCCAGAGGGGAAGAGGTGCTGAGCATGGGGTTTGCCCATCCCAGTTCTCACTGCAACAACAACAACACATCATGTGCCCTGGGCTGCTGCTGTTGCTGCAGCAGCAAAAGTGCAGGACTGCGTGGGGCCCTCCCTGCTCATGATCAATGTGAAATCCATGCAGCCAGACTGGTTCTCAGTAGCCACTCACCAGTGACACCACTTTGCTTTGAGATACACAACAAAAGCAGCCAGCCAGAAGGCTATTTCAGCAGAGAGAAGCCTGTGCAGCCAAGTTCAAGTTCAGACCCAAATCAGAAGAGGGGCACAGCTATAGGGTCTCACGTCTGCCTGGAGCCCCAGATTGCCCAGTATCTGATGCATTCCCCGCTGGGTGCCAATTAAACTTTCCAAGATTCCTTCTCCTGTGAAGGGTATTACTTGGAAACAAGCTGTTTGGAGAGAGATGGAAACAGTACATCAGTGAGTTCGTTATAACCACATTTCTCCTCGCTATCCAACACAAGTTAGGCAGATTAAAGGTGATCTGTTGCATATGTGCAGTTGGAATACTTGTATGCACACAGGAGGCACTTGAGAGCTGAGTCAGTCCTGCAGCCCTTACTCACACAAACCTGAATCCTGTGGTATTTTGCTGTTGTCATAAACACATTCAATATCTAAACTTAATTTAAAATCTTCTTCCTTCTCCCCTGTCACATTATTTCTGTAGTAATGGAAATAAATGAACTTATTCAGCAAAGGCAGCTTTTAAAGGCCTTTCAAAGCATCAAGTATTTGGAAGATGAAATTGTGACTGAAATGGATGGCAAGGATTCTGATGACAAGCCCACAGAATTTTCCAGGAAAGTCAAAGATGTGGATTTGCTTTACAATTCCATTGCTAATGAAATCAAGTCTATTGTGAAGAACACGCTGGATCATCCCAGTATAGAGGAAAAGCTACTGACTTTGCTGGTGGAGCTAATCGCTGAAGAAGAGAAAGCTCATGGTAGGGCAGAGGGGACAGAATCTCCTGAGCCACACTTCCTTGGCATGCCCAGGAAGTGGAGAGAGGTGTGGAAGGACTCTGTCAAAGAGAGTGCAGAAGGGCGCGTCCTTCAGGTGCCCATGACACCTGAGAAGGACAAGGATTCTTGGCTTGCTGTCCATTTAGGGTTCCTCAGAAAAAATGTTAGGGAGGATTTATTGAAAATCAAGTGCTCTGTACAAAAATGCTACCCAGAGGACTATAAAGTATGTGACACGTACGTGGAGTGCTTCCAGAATGCCATTTCTTCACACCTGCAAGGGCTTTTGCAGAGACACTTGGAATTCAATGAACTTTACGCATTGCTTGATTGGGTTGCTAACATGTACCGCAGGTAAGCTACTATTAGTTGTACCAGCTCACTCTCCTACAAATAATCACTTGGCTCTGAAACTCTGCAGGGTGCTTTTAAAGCATGAAGTTATTTTTGGTTTCCCATGTGAGTAAGACTGATGCAACCACTTGGAGTGCAGAGGAATGTTCTAATCTGATAACTGCGAAGACAAAGGTTTAGGGGTAAAAGCGCTTGCCACATGTCTACTGTATATTTCAGTTGCCATGCTTCTCTCTAACTCACTGACCTGCTGTGCTCATATACCACTTAGTTCCACTTTCAAATGTCATATTTCAGCTCTAACAAATCTCAATTTCCCCCATACGGAAATAATTTACAAAGTACAGCATCTGTTAAGAGAGCTTTTGGGGCATAGTAAGCAGCCGGTGGAACTGCCTTCTTTACTCCTTTTTCAATTAGGTTGGAAACAATCCACGCTACTTCTCTTCCCCACTGGTCACTATCTGAGCCTTGGTAGGCACTTCTACATGTGATATTAGTGCAATGCAATTCACTCCGGTATGGTTTGCACTGGTGTTTATTGCTCCTGGGCACCACGTCTACAGGTTCATCTGGGACTGCAGCATGTTCAGCTGGGTCAGAGCAGCCCCAGCTGGCAGGGAGCTCTGGGGCTGCTCCAACCCAGCCCAACATGCTGCTGAGGGGCTGGCTGGGGCACAAGTGTACTTCAGTGAGGGGCTATTCAGCAGGCAGCCCCCACACTTTTTTTTTTCATAGATTCATAGACATTAGGGCTGGAAGGGACCTCGGAAGATCATCGAGTGCAGTCCCCTGCCCCAGAGGTAGGAAGTCAGCAGGGATCATAGGATCCCAGCAACATAAACATCCAAATGTCTCTTGAAAGTGTTCAAAGTAGGTGCTTGAACCACCTCCTCCAGGGGTCTATTCCAAACCTTAGGGGCTTGGACAGTAAAGAAGTTCTTCCTTATGTCTAGCCTGAAATGGTCATGGAGGTGTTTGTGACCGTTTGACCTTGTCATCCCTTGGGGCACTCTGGTGAACAGACATTGCCCCAGATCCTGGTGAACACCCCTGATAAACTTATAGGTGAGCACCAGATCACCCCTGAGCCTGCGCTTTTCCAGGCTGAAGAGTCCCATGGCTCTCAGCCTCTCATCATAAGGTCTGTTTTCCTGACCTCTGATCATAAGTGGTCACACTGAAGTGCCCTCCTGCCCCAGCTAGTCCCATCAGCATCTACATGTGTGTTGCAGTGCACTAAATGATGCCACTGCAGGATAGTACTTGTGTTTATGAGTACTATCCTATGGCGGCACTTATTAGTTTACTGCGGCCTAATAGGGCCACACATGTAGGTGCTGAGACTTTACTGCAGAGCTAATTAGTCAACTCTGCAATAAACATCTCATGTAGATGTGCCCGGTATGTAGGATATTCCTAGGTGGAATTAACCATAGTGTGGCTCAAATGTCTCCTTACTTTAACAGGCGATGTGGGTTTCCAGTTTCTCCAAACATTATCAGTAGTGCAATAGTGGCCAAAACATGCTAGGCCCTAACAAACATGGAAGGCAGAATCCCAGGCCAGAACAGCTTATAGTCAAAATGGAAAATAGAAATATGTGAGGGGGTAGAGGGAAAGGAACCATACCAGCAAGGTGGAATTATTATGTATTTCATTATATTGATTCAAAACTGGCTCTCTACCTAATTCATTTTACAGATATCACTATCACCGCAGGGGCAGGTCTTAAGGGGGAACGCAAATGACAGTGGTAGACCAGATGATGATAGACATTCCAAGTACAGGAAACGAGACACATCACTGAAGGGAGAATGGTGAATAAATGAGCCAACTTTTGTCAGTGTCAGTCATGTCCTGTGGGTCTCCGTCACCCGGGGGCCAGTGTCTAGATTTGTGCCCCCCACCCCACCGGGACGATCCGAGCAGGGTGTGGGTCCCGAGGCAAATCAGCCTGTGTAGAGCCTTGCCTCTTGCCCCATGGCACTTCTGTGGGAGAATCTGGCCACGGAGGGGGCGGTGGCCAGAAAAGGCCAGAAAGGCAAAAGAAGCCCACAAGCCATCAGGCAGGCAGTGGGCTACACACAAAACACAGGAGGAACCCCGGTCTTTCTGGCCGGCATGCCACCCCCCAGCTGGCACCTGGGGGCCATGGCCCACTACTGCCTCCCCCCCACTCCGTTTGTATACCACTGGTCAGTATTTAGCTGGGGATTTGGGATCCTGTCTTCATGCAGCAAACTTCAAAAATATTAATTTAAAATTCGATTTCAGGTGAAAATGTTCCCTTAACTACTGCTTTTACCCAAATCTAAGATGATCTTGAATTTAAGATGACCTCCCCAATAATGAGCAATAGGTTGGCCACCCCTGAGCTAGATGATAGAGCAATACCATCAAACCAAGCCTTTCCTGATGACTGCTGATTCTGCTATCCTCCAGCAACTGGCTACAGCATTCTCCTTGGATCCCACCTTCATTCCTTATTTAGGACCAAACTCCTGGACCAGTGGCAACACATAGGGGGCTCATGGGGGTGCACATGCACCCCCTGAAAGTGCTGGTGCACCCCGATTGGCCATGCTTGCTGCTTAGGCAATGGGCAGGAGGGGCAGGTGAGAGCACCGGTGCCGCCCCCCCCCAACCAAGCACTGGCCAATTGCTGCAGCCGCTCCCAGAAGCAACCGCAGCTACTCCTGGAAGAGGATGCAGTAATTGGCTGCAGCGATCAGCTGTCATGGGATCAGCAGCCAGTCAGCAGGATTGGCCGCAGGGGACCCCCCTACACCCCACCCCCCCGGTTGGCAGGACTGGTCGCAGCAGGGGCACGTGCCCCCTCCACCGAGGTGGCACCAATGCCAATGATCAAACAGAAATCAATGGGCATTCCAAGTGCAGGTTCATACCCCTCATGGGACACTGTCAGTTCAGCTGTTTCCCACATACAGCGTTGATGCAGAGTTAGCAGTGTATGTCCTGAATTAATTGAGAATGAATGTTTACAAACATTTTCCTCTTCCTTCTTCCCCAATGCTTACCAGGAAGCAATACAGAAAGATGTAACATGAACTCATGCTTGCTCATTATATGGATGGGTTGGTTAGGTGGCACATTTGAATATTATGCAGTGTTCAATCAGATGAAGCCTAATAATGGATTTCTCATTGTGGAGTGAACAACACATCCGTTCTCCCTCCACCCCACCAAAAATAGTACTGTACCTTCCCACTAATCAGCTGTTTTGTACTGCTGGTAACTCATGGAAAAATGAGTAGCATGTCAATGGAATGCACTTTAAAGTCAAACTTCCTAGTTCAGAGTCCACCCACCTCTTCCATATGGGAAGGAAATGCTGTAGTGCCATCACTCATGTCCAAACTTGTTCGTACATGTGCGTGCTTTCCAGATCCTGGCCTTCCAAATGCCACCTGGATAACCTGACCCATGATCTTACTGTGTGCACAAGGAAGTGGACATGCAAAAGAAATACTTGGCCAGTTCTAGAGGAACATACTGTTGCTAGAATTAGCCCTAAAAAAAATGCCAGTAGCTCCCTGTGAAATGAAATCAGCATCAGGTTGTTTGTTTAAAAAAGTAAGTTCTCATAGCAGATTTCATGTCCAAACAATAACAGGCATGTCATGACTTCTGAGATGGGCTGGAACCATAACATCATTTAGATTTTAAATAATTAGGATTTTTGAATAGCAAGGAAAGGTTGCCTGGTTAAATCTTGAAAGCATGCAACACAGTTTAAGTGCCAAGTAAGTATAATAATTATGTAGCTCATGCAACATGAATATTCCATCAATTTACTCTTGCTCCACAGCAGCATAATTTGTTCATTTGAATTTTTAGTGAAGCCCTTCTGGGTTACCCTGATCTCCAACCAGAGGTAAAGACTGAAAATCTGCCTCTGCTTTTACCACCAGCAACTTGGGAAAAACTGAAAAACGACTACACTGATTCTTTAAAGGTAAGACTCTGAGGCCTGCTAGCAGATATATCTCAGGTAAGAGACAACAATGCCAGATTCAGAAGCCTCCCCATTAGAGTCTGATCCTGAAGGATGCTGGATAGCCCCAACTCTTAAAGATGTGAAGCACCCAGCACCGCACACAGAATCAGGACTTAAATGACTACGACTCCAAGATTCCTTAGGATGAACCATGCCAATCTTCCACTGGTGGGCATATGGTCTAACAACCAGCCCTAGGTAGCCAATAGCACTGGTTACGGGAGTAAGTAGTCACCACTACGCATAGGGTGGCAAGGTCAAGACAATGAGAATTCTGTTGCAGAGTTTCTCTTCAATCTTTCCAAGCTCCATTCATCCCTGAATGAAAGCCTGTCCTTTCCTATGATGTATTCTGCACACCATGTATTTATTAAAGTCTGTTTATTGATACTGACCTGTCAATTTCCCTCCTTCGCTGTTTAATATTTAGGAGAAAATAAAGCACTATTTTGACAATATCCTGAAGCTGGAGATCACAGAAAAATGGGAGAAGGAACTTCAGCCAGAAGTGGTGCAAAACCAATACAATTCATCTCTATACTTTGATATTCAAATGGTATTTGATTAGCTTATGCAAAGTACATGCTTTTCCTTTCATTCCAAGGAAACTGGAATATTACCTTGTGGTATGTAGGTGCTGCCTCCTGTGATAATTTATGTTAGTCACGCACTTGCAGAATACATTAGAAAAAGCTGCCATTTATTACAACTTTTAGCTCTGCCACTTGCCTTCTAGCTGCAAATTAAACCTGCTGTCAGTTGTGTCACTGGCATAATAGGCAACTGATTTTAAGGTCTTTAAATCTCTTTGATTAGGAATTTTAAAAAATGGTTTGTTAGAAAAGCCTCTTCGTTGAAAGAGCTACTTTGTCCCAGGGCTGTAGCAGCCACCGAAAGGCTGGAGGCAGAGTGACAGCCACTCAAATTTGAACAGGAAAAACCCCCAAAAGCTTTTACTAGCTTTAGGGAGCACAGAGTAATAAAGCCAAGAGAGTTTGGATTCATTTTCATGACTTACAAAGGATTGAGTCATTTCAATTGAATAATCCTAAAGAAAAGAGAGAGAGAGAGAGAGAAAGAGCACGAGAGAGAGAGAAAATCAAAGATTTTTTTGCCTACTGCTGTGACTCATTTTCCATAGAAGAATTTTCTACATTTTTTTTGATAACCATGAAGGCAGATGTGAATCGGAGTAGCAGATGGGTAAGGATGTTGGGAAAGGCAATAGAATAAGATTGTAGCTTGTCTGACTTTCGAGGCACAGCTGAAATTGCGTGAATAGGGATTAGGAGGGACCAGGGAGAGGATTGCAGTAGTCAAGATAGGAAATGACTCAAGCACAAATGGGGATTTCTGAGGTGCGGGCCCAGATTCTCACCTGCGGCTAAGGTGCACTCTGGACAGTCAGTGTGGAGAGTAAGGCAGTTTTTGGTTATGTTGGGCTGCGGGACTAGCTGGAGTGCTTCTGGATTTTTACCAAAACTGGCATAGAATAATGAAAAAAAGTCTAGTAAATATCTTAGTGCTTCCACCGGGATATATGAATCACTCCCATTCACACTAATCCAAGTTACACAAGTCAGGTGGATGAAGGTGATTCCCCTGTACTTGTCCCATTTATTGGATTCTTATCACACCATGTTCTAGATCATTGCAGAACACATGAAAACATCAGGAAAAATCTCCACAAGGCTGGGAACGGCAGTTCTTGAGATCTGTTTGGTAGATCTGAAGGAATACATCCCACGGTAAGTGCTGCTTGCAGCAACAGATTCCTTCCAAAGTGAGGACCACATTCCCAAAGGTCAGGAGAGGTATCCATAGCGTAGGGTCCAACATTAGCATCATCTGGCATACCTGTGCCTGTTGCTGAGAGAACTCCAATTCATTGGAAGCATGACAAATTTAAAAGAGGATCTGCAGAAAACCCATATATACAATAATAAACAGACAGATGGGAGAAATGCATGTCACCCATATATTTGATATCAGAGCTCCAAAAGAGGAACTGTTGGCTGGAAAGGACTTTCTGCCAGTATCTTATCTTTTCAACATGCTCCAACTGTTGTATGCAGAGCCTGGACAACAATTAAGCACCTACCCAAATGAGGCTGTAGAAAGGCACAGCCTGTAATCCTGCATTAGCCTGAGAGCTTTGCCATTAACTTTGATGGGTGCAGAAGCAGGCCCAGAATTCATGACTCATTTCTAGCCTGATGTCTGAGTCTCAAATCACTGCAGTCCAGTTCAAGGGAGTAATTTATTCTACCTCTGATGACATAACATCCTTTCCTCGTGAGAGTAGCCCCGAGGGTCATGGCTAGATGTCTGCATTAAAATGCAGCTGCCAGTGTTCAGGTCCCATTGAATGTAGCCCTCTTCATCCTCCCATGGGGGTGGACACTTCCAGGAAAGATAGTGGTTGCACAAAGGAAACAACAATTTCTCATCCTGAGACATCTAATTGCCTCCTCCTATCACACATGTTGGATTGTACTGAGAGGAGAGTTATGCTCAGGTTTCAGATCAACACTGGCATAACAAAGGAGAAGGACTTTTCAGCATGAATCAACTCCATCCGAGACTAAAAGTAATTTTACATTAACCTTTGCAATTTCACACCTCAGGAATGAGCCAAGTGGGTAGTTTACTAATAAACGTTTTACAAAATCAAGTGTGGGAGAGAATGAAAATTGCTTTCTTGAATGTGAAGTCGTAACTTTCTGTGAGGCATGACAGATATTTAAAAACACTTAAAAGCAACATGTTTACCCCTCCAAAATCTCATTTCCCATACCCTAACTACCCCAGCGAAATCCAGATTAGTTTACATGAATTGTGTTTACAGGGGGTTCTTTTTAAGAAGTATTATGATTTTGCAATTGAAAGTGATTAATCTAAGAATATTCCTTTCCTTTTAATTCATTTCTTAAACTTCTGTAGCAAAATCAAACTACTTTTGGTGGAGTTAGACCTCGATGACGTTGGAGGTCCCTTCCAAATCTTTGAGTTTATGATTAAACAACTAAGGACCTAAAGTCCCTATAGTGATAGGGGGACACAGGTTTGCTCCCTTAATTACGTTTTCTCGTATATTATGTGTGTTGGGGCAAAAGGACCATGTTGGTCTAAACAAGATAACTTTAGATCAACAGAGCAATAAAACACAAAAGAATGGAAGCTAAATCCGCAGTGAATATGGGGAATATTTGTCTCTTCCAATTCTCTCTATAAACTTGAATGTAAAATGGAGCCTATCTTTAGCTATCAGGATCCTCAAAGGTACAGAGATAAAAAACAAATACTGATACCTCATACACCATGCTGACAATACACAGTGAAAAGCTAAGGGGTGTTGCCTTGCTTATGTTGTATTTCTGGTATAGAATGAGCCCTGAGCTAAATCCCTTGCATGTTAGCTGAAGTAGTACACATTATACTGCTCCAAAAGCCAGAAAAATGACTGGAGTATTTTGTGACCCTGCTTATTACTAATTCATTTAATTGTCCACAGTTAAAGACTTCAACCTATGCCCTTTCATGTGTACAGATTTCTGGAAGCTGGAATCTGAACCATGCTGATGACAAATGAGCACATTCCAGATAATACTGTATATTTGGGTATAATGTATATGTATCTTGTTCCCCACCCCTATCCCCCAGTAAGACACACAAAAAATTTGTGCATATAGAAGAAAACAGACAGGTCTGGCAGTATGTTTGCCTCATCAGGTTCATCAACATGAAATGTTGTATTGTCTAAGAGGACATGTACACTGCTTTGCTTCAACTAACTGCAGCTACTTTCTATTTTAATTAATGTTGCAGATTTGTAAAGGTTTTTCTGGAGTGGGACAAAGAGAAAGATTTCTCCTTGTTTCTGCCATATTTAGCAGCCTACATCAACAGTTTCCACGATCTGATGTAAGTCTGAAGTTCTCTTATAACAATTTTTGGGTTTGGAGAGGGAGGGTGGATTTTTGGTGGGTCTCAGAGTTAGAAAAGAAGGAATACGTTAAGGCCCAATAGAATCAATGGCCCCAAATCAACCTGGGTATAAGTGAAGTGAAAGAATGAAGTTACACCAACAGTGATTTGGTCCTCTGAGGATTGCATAACAGTGCCCATAGCATTTAGCTGATAAAAGCTCAGTTTGTCCTAGGGATGAGGATGGAGCAATAGAAAAACATTTGCCATTGAGATCAAGGGGTTAGATTCAGGCCCAGCTCTGGTCTGTTCTTCCAAGCCATTTGCAGATCTCAAAGAATCCTCTTTTTAGTTTAAAGTCTAATAGTGTAAAATCAGCCACTGCTGCTCCTTTTGACCTTAGGAGGGAAAAATATCTGGAGAATGCACTTCGTTTGCAAAGGGTGTGGGCTGTAGCCATGTTAGTCTAAGGACATAGGCAGACAAAGTTCTTTGGGTGAATCTGATATCTTTTATTAGACCAACTTAAATAGTTGGAAAAACATTTTTTTAAAAGCAAGCTTTTGGGTTTAAAAACACTTCGTCAAGCTGAAGAAGTTTCAGCAGTTGGGATGAAAAGTCCAGGAAGAGCACACACAAACTGCTGAAATTTCCTCAGCCTGACAAAGGGTTTTTAAACCCAAAAGCTTGCTTTTAAAAAAATGTTTTTCCAACTATTTAAGTTGGTCTAATAAAAGATATCAGATTCACCCAAAGAAC
>NW_005841891.1:1506029-1507265 GCF_000455745.1 Alligator sinensis
TCCTGCCTATGCAGGGGGTCGGACTCGATGATCTATTGAGGTCCCTTCCGACCCTAGCATCTATGAATCTATGAATCTATGAAAAGCAGGGGAGTGCCATGGAAAGGGCTGAGAATCTATATTTATGGAGATCCACTACCCCCAGTGCCCCAAGGAGGGCTGCAGCTGCTGTTCTGGCCAGACTGCAGGAATAACCATGAGGCAAGAGGTGTATAATACCTCTGCACCCCAGCCCTGATCACAGCAGGCATTGTTCTCTACCTAGGGGGTCCATCTTCCTGAACCCTGAACTCAGGCCTTTTGGAGATAGGCTGCATTTCAGTCCTGCTGCAGGGCAGTAGATTTGTCAGCTAGACAAGCTAATGGGCACAGACCAGAAGCCATTTTTAAGCCAAGCTGTAGATACCCAGTCTTCAACATACATAAAACCCCTGAAGTCACCAATACTGGCCATTAAATGGAGAGTTTATTTGCAAACAAAAGGCAGACAAGGTTCTTTGGGTGAATCTGATATCTTTTATTAAATAGTTGGAAAAACATTTTTTTAAAAGCAAGCTTTTGGGTTTAAAAACCCTTTGTCAGGCTGAGGAAATTTCAGCAGTTTGTGTGTGCTCTTCCTGGACTTTTCATCCCAACTGCTGAAACTTCTTCAGCTTGACGAAGTGTTTTTAAACCCAAAAGCTTGCTTTTAAAAAAATGTTTTTCCAACTATTTAATAAAAGATATCAGATTCACCCAAAGAACCTTGTCTGCCTTTTGTTTGCAAATAAACTCTCCATTTAATGGCCAGTATTGGTGACTTCAGGGGTTTTATGTATGTTGAAGACTGGGTATCTACAGCTTGGCTTAAAAATGGCTTCTGGTCTGTGCCCATTAGCTTGTCTAGCTGACAAATCTACTGCCCTGCAGCAGGACTGAAATGCAGCCTATCTCCAAAAGGCCTGAGTTCAGGGTTCAGGAAGATGGACCCCCTAGGTAGAGAACAATGCCTGCTGTGATCAGGGCTGGGGTGCAGAGGTATTATACACCTCTTGCCTCATGGTTATTCCTGCAGTCTGGCCAGAACAGCAGCTGCAGCCCTCCTTGGGGCACTGGGGGTAGTGGATCTCCATAAATATAGATTCTCAGCCCTTTCCATGGCACTCCCCTGCTTTTCATAGATTCATAGATTCATAGATGCTAGGGTCGGAAGGGACCTCAATAGATCATCGAGTCCGACCCCCTGCATAGGCAGGA
>NW_005841891.1:1508080-1512691 GCF_000455745.1 Alligator sinensis
CATTCCTGCACAGCCAGGCTGAAAACTCCACCTGACACACTTTTCATCCAATCTGTCTTGTGCAGGCAAAAGTTACAAGCCCCTGGTTGGGGTCCTTTGAAAATATCATGCATGGCATCGTAAGTGTTGTCTCTGTTCTTAGACAGTGCTCTGAATACTCTTAAATTCCACAGCCCAAGAGGTGAAGGGAACACACATGATGCATCAAACATACCGGGTGCAGTTCTGTCCAAATGCTCCGCTATACACTGGGAGCAGCTCTCATGACATCAACTGACTCGCACTCAATTGTAAGTGAAGTTGGCATCAGACAGAGTTTCCAGTAAACTTTGCTGATACCAAGGGTTCAGCTGTAGCAAGGATATCAAAGATAGAGCTGGCAAGCCAGATGTTGTCCAGCTCCTGGTGCTGCCTGTGCACTAAATGAGAAGTATGGAATTTTCATAGATGCTAGGGTCAGAAGGGACCTCAACAAGCCATCAAGTCTAAACCCTGAAAGCTGGAGACCCTATTGACTGAGCTACTGGGCCATCACAGGTAGGACTTGAACCCACAATTCCCAGCTCCAGAGGCTGATCCATTAAGCTACTGGGCCTCTACATTAGGCTACTAGGTTTGGTCTGATGCATGTTTCAGACAGCTCTTGGAGCCAGTCCGGGGCACACACTGCCTGTGGCACTGTACCAAACTGGCCCTGCACACTGGATGCAGCACACAAAGCTGGTCTGTGAGCCTGATCCAGTCCACCAACTGCCCCAACACTGCTCACCTGGCCCACAGGGGCTGATGAGTTTGGCAGCCCTGCAGATATGGTGATAACTTTTGATTCTGGATGCCATCACCATTCAGAGATTAACAGCATGAGAATGCATTTTTGAATAGCAATATCATATCACATGCCAAGGCCCTGTGAAATTGCGTCACAAGACCTCTTGAGAAGATTTTAATGTCCATAAAAATGTACTTGCAGTTCCCAGAGCAAATATAGGGGCTTGTGTTCAGTGGATGTGGCAGTTATCTGTGGTATAGTTATGTGCCGTTTCTCTAAATCCAGCTCATTTGTAAAGGGTTCATTGGTCCTGATCCCTACTCAAAAGCTCAGGGGAGACAAAAGGCCTCTTTTTGGCTTGCAGTTCTGTCTCACTTGGGACCAGAAAAGACACTGCAACTATTGATTGTGAGCAAAGGTGTAGGGAGGAGCAAGGAGTGAGGACGCCAAGCTCTGCCTTGTTACTCACAGGTCAGGGCAGCTTGTTGGGTGCAAGGAGCACTGCTGCTCCATGAGGAGGGGTAAGGGAACCTTCTGCTTACCCTATACCAAGCACAGAGCAACAGGAATTGTAACCAAGTCCTGGGGTGATGCAACTGTGCATTGCCCCTCTGTGCAGAGGGGCCAGGGGTGACCCAAGTGGTCTGGTGGCAGTTATGGGTGGGGATCATGAGCCTAAAAAGAAATTCATTTCTTCTATATTATTATTTGGAATCAAAACTGGAGGTCATTTGGGAATGGCTGCTTTGGAGGTTGCCTGTAACATCACAGTCCAGCCCGAAGTTAACTTCTGTGACCAGACTATACTGGAACCAAAGATCTAAGTGACCCTTGGCCAACTCTTCCCTTCCAGGTGTATGCCAAACCAAGCAAAAGTGTCCAGACCCTATCCTGCCTCCTTGTTCCAGCCCAGTTGTGCCACTGACAGGGATATTTGGCCCTGTACCGTTCACTGTAAGCATAAGGTTTTAAGTTGCCACAGCCACCAGTGCCCACAGTGGATTTTTGTTCAGTTCCACAGTAAGCACTACCAGCAGAAAGCCTCTAGATGGCACAGTATATCCAGGAATTAGTCACATTCCAGCTTGTAGCAAGCAGTATAAAGCCAATAAACCCTACTTGAAAGTCAGTCCCAACAACACTCTCATTTCTAAGTACCAGTCATTAAAAAGTTTCTTTACATTTCTCTGCTGAGGATTTCTTAAGACAGTAAAGCAAAGGTCAGCACTTTCAAACCAGGGCCCTGATTCTGCAAACACACACCTACTTCACTTTATGTAGGGGAATTGACTCCAGTGGGACTAGTCAGACATCAGGTTAACCACATGCCCTGATGTTTGCAGAATTGGGGTGCTGAGTTGTAAGAAGTGGGCAGATTAGATGGCATCTAAAGGTATTTCAGTGACATAAGTTTCCAGATGTTGATCACTGTGTAGAAATCACTGGAAGTAGCAAAGATCCAGTGTCTGTAAACATCACATCATTTATTTAGGTGACTTTAAATACAGGTGTCTGGCTTTAGTCAATGATTATGTTAGAGCACTGCTTCTGTCTGGTATACATATAAGCCAAACAATGCAGCTGGGAGCAGACCCAGACACAGACATGGGTGAACTGGGCGGCCACCAGGGACCTGGACAGAAAGAGGGCCTGAAAATGAAAAAAAAAATTACAATTGCAAAAAAAAGTGTTAATAGTGTGCATGTATGGACTGGCAATGTTATCAACTGAGAAAAAACTATTTAAGACATCCATACCACAGATGTGATAAAGACTTTTACAACAAGTCTGATTATTTTTATCATTATCTCTGGCAAAGGGGGGCCTGATACTAAAAGTTCACCCAGGACCACCAGGAGTCTAGGTACGGCACTGGCTGGGAGTGAATCAAGCCTTGATACCAGAGGGCAGAAACAAAAATGAGAGCCCTATTTTTCTGACTGTACATAAGCCTTTTCCCTAATGTGCTGACCACTGGCAGCAGCAACTGAGGGAAGTTTGCAAACCAAGTCTAATTCTCAGAAAATTTTCCGGAATTTTCTGAAAAAAAATATTTCTTTGGAAAATGTTGATTTGCTGAAACTGTACGTGGAGCATGCTGGCTTCCATGGGAAATGGTACTCAAGTCCAGGAATAACAGGGACATAGTGGGAAAGCGCCCATGACTAGAGCACTGTTATGGATGGGTATAAACTGTTCAGGAAGGACAAGGATGGGAGAAGAAGAGGAGGAGGAGTTGCACTTTATGTAAAAGAGCTGCATGATTGCTCAGAGTTCCAGTATGAAACTGGAGACAGACCTCATGAAAGTCTCTGGATTAAGGTCAGCCAGTGGGGAGAACGACAAAGGTGATGCTGTAGTGGGTGTGAGCTATAGACCACCTGACCAGGAGGATGAGGTGGATGAGGCTTTCTTCATACAGCTAGCAGAAGTTTCCAGATCACAGGCCTTGGTTCTCATGGGGGACTTCAGTCACCCTGACGCCTGCTGGGAGGGCAATACAGCAGTGCGCAGGCAATCCAGGAAGTTTTTGGAGAGTGTTGGGGACAACTTCTTGGAGCAAGTGTTGGAGTGGCCAACTAGGGGCCGTGCTCTTCTTGACCTGCTGCTCACAAACTGAGAAGAATTGATGGGGAATGTAGTAGCGGATGGCAACTTGGGCACCAGTGACCACAGCATGGTTGAGTTCAGGATCCTGAGGAAAGGAAGGAAGGAGTCTACCCTCAGCAAGTTTTCAGATGACACCAAGCTGTGGGGAGTAGTAAATATACTAGAGAGTAGAGCTAGGATTTAGAGAGACCTAGAGAAATTGGTTGATTGGACCAAAAGAAATCTCATGACGTTCAACAAGGACAAGTGCCAATTCCTGCACTTAGGATGGAAGAGTGCCATGCACCAGTCCAGGCTGGGGGCTGACTGACTAAGTGGCAGCTCTACAGGAAAGGACCTGGAGGTTACAGTGAACAATAAGCTCAATATTAGCCAACAGTGTGCCCTTGTTGCAAAAGAGTATACCGGGCTGCATTAGTAGGTGCATTGCCAGCAGATTGAAGGAAGTGGTTATTCCCCTCTATCCAGCACTGGTGAGGCCACATCTGCAGTACGGTGTTCAGTTTTGGGCCCTCTGCTACGGAAAGGATGTGGACAGATTAGAGGGAATCTAGCAGAGGGCAATGAAAATGGTGAGAGGGGGCTGAGGAACATGACATGAGGAGAGGCTGAGGGAAATGGGCTCATGTAGGCTGCAGTAGGCTTGTGCAAAGCGGCTAGTATTCGCTTCGGATTCAGATTCGGCTGATTCAGGGGACAGTGGTTTGATTTGGTGATTTGAATTGCTGTCCTGAATCAATTCGGCTGAATCTGATTTGGAGATTCGGTTGCCACCGAATCTCCAAATCTCCGAATCAGGCAGGCCCATCCCCCGCCCGCTCTCCCTGCCTGGCAATGGCTGCCCTGCCCCGCCCAGCTCCAGGCACTTGGGAAAAAAAGCCTCAACTCACCGGGTGCTGCCGGGCAGGGGGCGATCCCCGCTGCCCCCCACTGCCCCACGCTGTGTGGGGGGCTCTGCATGAGCCCCCCAGGTCCCCCATGGCTGCCCCGCCCACCGCAGTTCTGGCCCTTTAAGAAAAAAAAACCTGTGAAACCCCTGGATTTACCATTCCTTCCAGTGGCAGGCTGCCCTGCGCCACGTGGGGGGCTCTGTATGAGCCCCCAAAGCCCCAAGGATGCTGCAGGAGTGCTGAGTCCTGGGGCTTCTCTCCATTTTTTTTTCTTAAATGGCTGGAGCTACGGTGGGCAGCGCAGCCATGGGAGGGACTGGGGGAGTGGGGTGGGGGTTGGGG
>NW_005841891.1:1512830-1514054 GCF_000455745.1 Alligator sinensis
CCCCTCCTCCAGACTCCCCTCCCCCGCCCCCTACTTACCAGCTCGGAGTCCAGCTCCAGCTCCCTGCGGCAGTGGGCAGGAACTGCCCAAATCATTGAAGCTCTCCAAATCTTTTCCAAAGATTCGGAGAGCTTTGAATCGCTTTGGACCTTTTTATTGGTCCTCTGATTTGATTTGGATTTGGAGATTCAGCCACTGAATCATGCTGAATCTCCTCTGAATCGAATCAGCACCTGAGGCTTCACACAGCCCTAGTCTGCAGAAGGGGAGACTGAGAGAGAAGTTAATAGCAGCCTTTAACTACCTGAAGGGTGGTCCAAAGCGGATGGGGCTGGACTGCTCTCAGTGGTGGCAGATGACAGAAAAAGGAACAGTGAACTGCAGTAGCAGCAAGGGAAGTTTAGGTTAGATATTAGGAAGAATTTTCTCACTAGGAGGGGAGTAAAACACTGGAACAGGTTACCCAGAGAAGTGGGTAACCCGTTCCATCCTTGGAAGGTTTTTTTAAGACCTGGATAGACAAAGCCTGGCTGGGATGATCTAGCTGGGGATGGTCCTGCTTTGAACAGGGTTTTGGACTAAATGACCTCAAGAGGCACCTCCCAACCTTAATTTTCTGTGATTCTATGATGGACTTTCTGCTCCAAACAAAAAAAAGCCAGAGAAAGTGAGGAAGAGCCTGTCCACTCCACTACAGCCAAGAACCCAACTCAAGAACCAGCTCTTCCTCATTCAGATGTTCACCCAGGCAAGAGGTATAACTGGCCAGTACTGCGGCCTGAGGATAGCAGTAGCAGTGCACACTGCAGCAATCGGAGGTTCACTGCTGCTGGGGGAGATGTCTGTCAAGCAGCCAAAAAACACTGCTTTTTGGCAGCAGAAAAGGGTGTGACATCTCCCCCAGCGCAGTACATTAGCCAGGCACTGCCCTCACTTTTCTACCCTCCCTGCTGCCAGAGCTGGAGCCACTGTGGTGGAGGTGCTGGTTATGGGGAGGGGGGAAGAGGGAGTGGGAAGGTGAGGTGCCCTGGTAGCTGGTATCTCTCCTCCCCATCCCTGCCTTATGCAGTGCCTGGGGTTCATGCCCTGCTTGCCCACCCATCCTTAAACTAGGGCTTCCATACTAGGTGAGCACCTAACCAGTGGTTTATTCTGGATGTGGGCTGTTTTGCTTTTTTGCTGGGGGAAGCAGGGTTCCCCCTCAAAAATTTTCTAAACTAGGGA
>NW_005841891.1:1514085-1542372 GCF_000455745.1 Alligator sinensis
TTTGCAATGTGGAAAGTGTTTATGACATTTCCCCTAACCTTGTTTCTTTGTAGTGAAATTTAGAAACCCCTCATGCTTTCTGCACCGGTTCAGTGAAAGGTTTACAGGTTTTGCATGGGTTTTAAACCTTAAGAAACATCAGCTTTTCTTATCACATGCCCTGCACTCCCAACCCACTGCCCTCAGGTCCCAGGCCCCAGTGTGTAAGGTAGGGGATGTTGTGCAGGGCTGGGGGTGTGGGGCCAAGCAGCCCCTTGCAGGCTGCAACTCTGCCAGTCTGCAAGAGAAAAGCCACAGTTTCCCATGTTTTTCTCCTTTAAAGGGGAATCCATTTTTAAAGTTGTTGATCCATTTTAAATGTTTGTTCGTGACCCTTTCATATATTCTTGCAATCTGCATGTGAGAAAGGCTGGCTTAAAGCATTCATTATTCAGCATAAAGTTCTGCCACTCCAGGACAGGCTTATCTCTTGATCTGCACAACCCAGCTCCTGGTCAGTTAAGGTGTGGCCACTCTCCACAGATGTGCCACTCAAGTCAAAGCTGCGGCTGCTCCCAACTCCAAGCTAGCACTAAGCCTATCAACATTCGTGTGCCTCACAGTGTAAGGCATCACAAGGCCCTAAAAAGAGTGCCTACATGGCCTGTTATACCAATTTAGTTAAGTGGTTGAAAAATAAAAAAATATGAAGTTAAATTAATGCAACTCGGTGAAATTGCGCTCTTCCCTGCCCCGACCCCAGAACTAGGGGACTTTTAGCGATTTGTTATTCTTGCCTCCACTTCCCTTAGATTGACTTGCACCGGAGCAATTACAATAAGGGAAATATGAGAAGGATCTTCTCAAACACACAAGGCTTCCCGGTTGCTTGTAATTTCACCCAACTTCCCTAACCTTATTCCTCCTTGAATTCCCCCCTCACTTCATCATATTAAATATATTAAATATTCCAAAGTTAACATCTTGCATGTTTTCATCTTTGCTCCATTCACCCAATTTGTCTTGTGCAGGAAGATGTTATATGTAGGAGATGCTACATATAATCAATAGTTGATTTGTACGTAAGTGGTTTATAGATTTTCTCCTTCCCAAACCCCTTTACCTGTCTCTATGATCATAAAATCCTCAGAACTAGAAAGCTTACTTGGAAAGTACTTTGCACATAGCGGGCTGCACTGCAAATAAGTATGAGATTATCAATCCCATTCATAACTCACTCATAACACTGGGATTTGAACTTTCCTGTTTTAAGAAGATGCAGATGATCAATATCTTCATTAGAGCTCAAGCTCCCCTCAAGTAACATTACCACTGTACTAAAGGAGCAATTCTTTATAACCAATATAGTTTTTGAGAAGGAAATGTACTGGAAATTCACACATTTCCTTTAGAAATCCCTGAGGGTATAAACAAACAGTCCAAATTATGGTATCAGTATTAACTGATACTGATATAAGCTGTTATGATATGGCTGTTACTTCCACAAGCCTAGCAAAACTATGGCAATGCTAACCCCATTTCTTATTCAGGTTTACAGTTAGAGTCACTGAGCTATCCTGTATTGCTTCAGGAGCATGGAGGTGAAACAGTGGCACCGTAACAGCAGATTTGTGCCTCTTTCCTGTTCAAACATTTAAGAAGTATGTTTGTCCAAAGCCAGAGGTGTTAAACTCACTTGGCTACACTGTCCACAGAAAGGTAACTTTATGCAGATAAACATGAAACCATTGGTTCTCTCTCTCTGTCTCTAGAACGGGCTTACAAACCAATTTTGCTGCCGACACTAAGGAACTGGAAAAGATTCTGGCTGATGTGACAATGAATTTCAGAAAATGTTTTTTAAATAAATTAGAAGTGAAAACACAGGTAAGCTGACCCTCAGCACCCAGGCACTAGCAATGTTCACTGGCTGTAGCTGAGCCTGGTAACTATGGATTTATTCTCATTTCTACAGAGTGTACTTCATTTTGGGGAAGGCAATCTGTTGCTAATTTCAAAATGTGTTGTGCTTAGTTTTGATTTAGAACTTTCTCAGTTCCATGTCACACCTCCCCTATTTTCAAGGCTTTCGATTACAGACTGATACCATTTATTTTCAAGCAACAATAACAACAATGTATATTGGGTGGCTTCAGGCATTCCAATTTCACCCCTGGCAAAGACCCAATAAAATCAGTGGGGTCACACCAGAGATGAATTTGGTTCTTTAACAAACAACATATTTCTAAGAGTTTATTTAGCTGTATTTATTTGCATGTCTGCCATCATGATGCATTACCAGCACCCATGTGAAAAACTTATCACAGAAGATTAAACTTAGAAAAGAGTTTATTCTGCTAAAGGCACTTTTTTTCAAATGTGTTTTCAGAGGAAAAGGGATATTTCATCAGGGAAACAGCAAAGTCCTCTTATCTTAGGTTTGCCCTGTACATCCACTGACAGCCTGAAATGACAAGTTGTTTATTTTGCTGACTGGCTTTTCCAGGTCCCTTAAATAGGAATTTCCTCAGAAGTGTAACGTGATAAATAGGCAAGTAAGAGTATAAGGAGAGATACCACAGATGGCATAGGGATTGTACTTGGATGCGAAAAGCGTATGCAGTGCTCAGAAGTAAAAGAACTTTGTGGGAAAAAATAAGGAGGAAGACTGAGATTTGATCTCCACATTATTGAAATACTTTTAGTGTGTCAGAAAGGAGTTTCGCTCTTTAGTTACAGAGAATAAACTACAGGACACAAGGGCTGCCAAGATACAGCTTGGCAAGTGAAATAAAACCTTGAATAAAGCCTTTAGACACAGCCCAGGTCCAAAGCCCTCTAAAGCCAGTGAACTTGCCATTGATATCAGTAGGCTTTGAATGAGGCCCATTATGGATGATCAGGAAGGAACAAAGTCAAGAGACTTAAGCAAGGTTTTAAATAATTTAAAAATTATATTTGATGATGACGTTCAAAAAAAAGAGTCGTTGAGACAGCACAATGCAGGGATAGCGTTCCAGATGACTGGGAATACAGAGGGAGGACTTAAACAGGAGTTACTTGGGAGGGAACTCACAAGGAGAGAGCTAGAAAGACACAGACTGGCAGGCAAGTTGGGGGTGGGTATAAAGACAATATTAAAGAGGGAGGAAATTTTGAACTTGACCCTCAAGAGAATCCCTACCAGGAGCCACAGGAGGTGTTTGGGTTAGGACAGTGCTATTTGGCACAGCTGCATGAATTCTGGAGAATTCTGGAGAACTTATGAGATGATGAGAAAAACCCCTCAGTGGTTAAAGGGAGGAGAGGAGGGCATGGGGGGTGCATGTCAGGAGCATCCTATACCCTGGGCAGCATAGCAAGGGGGAGAAGGACCAGGCTGAATTTCTGGCTTAGCCCTTAGCATGAAGACAAGAAGGGAAGACCTGCAGGCAGATGTGCTGAGCCCAGATCAATGATAGAAGAGAATTCAAATGAAATCCCCAGGCAGCAGAGGTAGCCATCTCACAGGAGAGATTTGCCCTATCATATCTTGATTTCTTTCTGGATAACACCAGAGTACAGTGGCATGGGAAGTGAGTTTCTGGGCTGGTTTCCAGCATGCTTGGCTCTGCATAATGGATCACACCCTCAGATGGTGCAGATCAGTGAGGACAGTGCCGCCGTGTCAACTGAGAACCTGGTACATTATGTGAAGAAGCAGCAGGCATCAGTGGGCTCTTACAGGGCTCAGTCAGCTGCTCTTACATTCCACTTAGGCTTCCTGTGATTAACATTTTAATTTGCCTCTTCATCCTGAAGCTTTCACTGGCTGATGCAAAGGATTTTCATTTATCTAAAAAATTACAGTTAGGGAATTAAAGAAACCACAATGCAAGGAAATCCACCATCCATCCTTAATACCTTAGCCAAGTGAAGCATATGCCAAAACCAAGGCTCTACTCTCCTTGACATTTAACAGTGGCTTCTCACTGTTCCCCCTAGGAATCTGTGCTGCTGCAAAGTACATGTCTGAGCAGTGCTTGTGTATAACTCACAACCCAGGTCTGCTTTCTTTTCATGCCCAAAGCCCTGGCTGACTTCTTTGAGAGCTCTGGGTTCATTGAATTAAGGGCTGGGCTCAGAAGGCTACGCACCCAGGGGATTCTTTTCTCAGGGGACTTAGGAACCTAAGGGCAAATTTTAAAAAAAGGTAACTCATGCTTACAGTCCTAAGTCTTGAACGTCTGTGGAGTTTAGGCTCTGAGGGCCAGGTGTTTCGAGTTATTACTTAGGCACCTAAAGAAACAGGGAGGTGCCTACTGGGTCTATTGGGTTTGGAAAATTGCCTAGGCTGTTATGGGGAACAGCCATTGGATAAAATGTATGCACTTGTGCATATATTCCCCCTCTTCAGTAAGTGACTTACCACAAGGCCTGAGAGTCACACTCACTTTTACTTCATCGCTCCAGCCCAATGGGTCTTGGATTCTTTCCTACACGGTGGCCTGGCTTCAACAGGAGAGACGGTGAGTGCCTCTACCTTCAGCACTGTCCTCACAAGGCACTTTCTGGTGAGGTGGGAGCTAATCCCTCCAGCTTCAGTGAATGGAGTGTGGGCTCTCAAACCCCAAGTGAAAGTTCCTCACCACTGTGTAAAATGCTCCAGTTCTATGTAGGGCTTAATCTGTGGGCACGTCTACACATGCATTACTGTGCCGTAACTACAATGCATTAAGTTTAGTACCTGTAATACTAAATAATCAGTGCTATTGGACAGTAGTGCCACCACACATTTTTACATAATGCTAATGTACAGCACACTAATTCTACTGCGCATTAGCACAGCTTTCACCACAACATGCTAATGCGCAGTAGAATTAGACTACTGTGCTCCTAGCATCTTGTGTAGATGTGCCCTGGTTCATGTACTCTGAGATGCCAGTGGATCAGGAGAAAGAGGCAAAGGAATGCTTCAGTCATGGATTCAGGTGGGAACACAACTGAGGTGCCTGTGCAGTGTAGACACCTCCAGTGTTAGGCGACTGCTGACCAGTGGCTTTCAGGATCACAGGTTTGGGCTGAGGGGCTCAGTTCTGACTCCTAGTTTAAGTGCCTAAGTCTTTTGATGGATCTGGCCCCAAAGTCACTTGGAAGAATGTTAGCCCATATGCTCATGTGTAGTCTGAACAGTGCCCTGTGCACCAAGCAGACACAGTAATTGTTGTTAAGCAATATTATGACTAGGTTTTACTATTGTAATATTAGTGAATTGGTCTTTTCCAGCCACTATTTAAGAAAATTCTGAGCAAAACCTGGGTATCAAGCGATGAAATATTGAACTCAATACTGTCAACCACTGTCCAGTATTCCCAAGATTTAAACTATTTGAGGCAGCCTACCAACAAGGTATGTGTTCCTTCCCTATGCAGTTGCCCTGGAGTTACAGCAAAATGTCATGTACTCCCTTCCAGAATATAGACTGACTTTGAACTCTCGTTTGTGTGTGTGTGTGTGCGTGTGTTCACGCATGCATGCACAAAAGAGAGAGAATACAAAGATACATGTATATCTTTTTATGTCCGTACATAAAACCTGACATAAATAAGGATTGCTTATTTGAGAGTTTGCAAGGTCATTATCTTGCTTTGTCATGGAAATAAGTATCATATCCTTTCCTTTCTAAAATTTAAATAAGGGAATTGGTTTCATTAAAGAGGAGCCAAAAGCACTGGTTAATATTACTCTTTGAATGCAGTGATTACTTTAGCATGTTATACACTCCATATATATCTATACAATTGTGAAATTAGAGGGTAAGTAACAATAGCTCTAAATTTAAAATCTGCAGGCATCATCCAAACCTATTATTAAACAGTCCCAAATGTCCCCATTTGCTACTGAAGAGCCAAATTACCAACATGTAATCACGGACCATTTTGGAGTAGAGACTGCTGGTAATTATACAGCTCCTCTTTGTTCCCTCTCTTAGCTTCTTGCCTTGATAGAAAGTGATGGAAGGGAACACAAGCCGTGTGTTTGTTTCAGAACCATCTGCGCGCTGTGCTGAATGCTTTTCTTGAGTGCCACCCAGGATGGACTCCTAAGCCTTCAGTTTAGTATGCAATGATTAGCGTACTCAGCTCATGGGTCTCACCTGCCTCTTCGGTTATTGTGAGGGAATTAATGAACTCCCTACCCTCAGACTCTCTCACACTCCATTTTCCTGCATTTTTTTTTAAAATCAGGATTTTCTACGCGACGTTCACAGGTACTTGGTGAGAGAATACATTGCACAGGCCCTCAAACCAAGAAAAAAAATGAACAGCTCCCAGCGGCAGAAAGTGAGCAAAAAAATGAAAGAAGAAGCCACAGTTATAACAGAAACACTCAGTGATCTGGTAGGTAGATCCTCTCATTGCCTCATTAAGCACTTTTCCTCTAGCTGGTGGTATCATGGTGCCTTGATGTATGAAACTACAGAACATAGGGGAAAGCTTTAGGGGGTCTTGTTTGTTGGGGCTATGTTTACAATAGGGAAAAATTCTTAAAATCCAGCAGTACAGGCAGTCCTGACTTACGGTTACAACGTTTCACACATACAATGTTTATAAATTGACACCCTGTTTCAACTTTACAATGCCAGTTTTGACTTACAACACTTGATCTGATGCAATGCCATGCCAGCGAACAAGTTCGCTGCGTCGCTCATCTCCCTGGAGAACATCTTCCTGGAGAACAAACTTCCTTGGACACTTCCTTTAAAAAAGCAAACAAGACTCCAGAAAAACCTGCAGCCAGGACTCCTGAGAAGACTCCAGCCAAGAACCCTTCAAAAAGTCTAACCAAGAGCCTTTCAAAAAGTCCAGCAAAGTCACCTCAAAGAAGTCCTTCCAAATCAATATGATTGCTATTTACAATATAAATATATTAATGTAGCTATATTACTCATCTATAATTGATCGAGTACAAAATTCTGGGGTATTTTTGGTGAAAATAGGGTATCGGGCCTTGTTCAGGATCCAATCCCCCATTTATAACATTGTTTAGCGTGAGAAAATAGGTTCTGAGTTGCAATATTTCGACTTAAGATGTGGCTTTCAGGAACCAATTGTGTTGTAAGCCTGAGGACTGTCTGTATTGCAATCATTAGGTCAGCTCAGCCAGTATCTCTAGTGGTTACTGGTTGCTGTTGCTGAGGCTCAGTAGCCAAGGCTCTGGTGGTCACTGGTTGCTGTTGTTTTTATTTCTGTTACCGGAGCACTTAGGTTCTCCCGTCACGGACTAACGACCCATTGTGCTAGGTGCTGTACAAACACAGAACTAAAATGTTCCCTGTTCTAGAGAACTTGCAATGTAGGCACAAGACAAGAGATGATGGAGCAGCACAGAAAGACAGGAGAACACAAGGAAATAATGAGACAGGATTGGTCAGCAGGACAGACTGTAGCCACAGCGCATCACTCTCCTAACCACTGCAAAGTGTTCTATTAGCCACGTGGCAAAGGAGAGTTTTAATGAGGGCTCTGAAGGAAGGTGATGAAAGTAGCTTTGTGGAGACTTGCAGGGATTTCCTCCAGCTTTGGAAGGGTAGCAATTTAAGTGCTCCTACCAGTGCTGCAGCTGACGGAGATAAAGCAGGGGTAGCAATGGTGAGACCCAGTAGAAAAAAAACTCTGGTAGGAAGGAGGCCAGGGGAGTCAGAAACTGGGGCCTTGCTAGGTGACCCTTCAGTCTTGGGGAGGTCAGAAGGAATTGATGGCTGACTGTCCCCTTCATGAATAATGAATACCAGGGCTAGGATTTTCAGACAAAGTGATTTAAATGACTAACTTGTTTTGGATCTTTTGCAAATCCCAGTCTTGATCATTAACAAACCAAAATTAGTGGCTCTTTGATAGGTGAGCCAGAGGGGATCCCATAGGGATCTGGGGGTTTTTTTGTATATAATGTACACTCCGATTTTAACTAGCTGGTTTAGGTGGAAAAGGTGCAGGTTATACATGAGAAATATGGTTTTTGTCATATTGAAGTTGTGCCACCAGTGCCATTGAAGTTGTGCCACTCATACAATTAAAGGATTGCAAAGCCAGGCCCCTACTTAGTTACACAAGGGAGGTCTCAGCAGCATGTGAATGGCTTCCCTTTCTGCCCTAGTGCCTCCTACATTCTTTGCCATTCTGCACAAGACTCCTGCAGGCAGGTGCTCACTGGGCAAACTGGTCACTTCACAATCCAGCGAAACCTACCAGCGCACCATCGAAAAATTAAAATGTTAAGGCTAACTCATCTTTCATTTCCCTGATTCGCTGCTGACCCTTTCCCCATAGTGGTGCCATAAAGTGGAGATGTGCTATTACTCCAATGTACCCCATCCTTTGCCAGGTATTTCTGCATGTGTGAGGAGGGTGCCCAGCCTAGTGGCTAGAAAAGGAGACTCAAGTCAGAGTCTCCTGTTGGCCATGGATTCATTTCAGGGCCTGGAGCCAGCTACGACTGCCCTTCCTTATTATTTCATAGACATTAGGACTGAAAGGGACCTCACAAGATCATCGGGTCCAAACCCCTGCCCAAGGGGCAGGAAGTCAGCAGGCATCAAATGATCCCAGCAAGATAGGCATCCAAGCGTTTTTTGAAAGTATCCAGAGTAGGTGCTTGCACCACCTCCAGGGGGAGTCTATTCCAGGTCCTGGGGACTAGGACAGTACAGAAGTTTTTCCTTATGTCCAGCCTAAAATGGTCTTCCAGGAGTTTTTATAAAATAAGCATGATAAGGCGAACCTTTTGCTAAGTACTTGATACTCAGCATACAGAAATGATGTGTGTTTTACTGTGCTAAACGAATGTTGATGAAAATGTACTTTCTAGGTGCTGCTGCTTCTCATTAACATGCAGTGTGTAAACAGTCATCATCATCTAGTTTCTTATTCCTAGGGCTCCGATTCTGATGAGCTTTCTCTTGCCATATCTGTCATTGCTGATATCATTTCTGAGAAGAAAAAAGAAAAAATCCAGGCACACCTGGAGTCAATGCGTCAGCGCCATCGAGATTTGAGGTATGTAGAGCTCATATCAGAGGATTTCTCACTGTAAAGTGCTGCGAGCAGAATAACAAATCACATTTCTTACCTCTGCATGCATCTGTACAATTCTTTTTACTGGTTGGTAACAGAGGACCAAATAAAGCTTAAGATATGTAGGTTTCACTTCCCATCCCTTTCCATTTTACCCTATTTCAGGGGTTTCAAATATATGGCCCATGGGCCAGATTTAACTGCTCTCTTGTTTGCCCTCCATTTCTTGTAGTTTCAAAATTGCACTTGCAATGTTGGAAGGTGTTTTTAAAAACTCTTTTCATCTATAAGTGGACAACTGAATAAAAGAGGGCTTCTTCCTCTTCAACACATCTCTCCACAAAGTCCACCAATGTAGGCAATCCACTAAGAACAAGAGTACAGATCCTTCCAGGACAACACTGAAGTTTATCATTTAATTTACCTGCTAGATTCCACATAGCTGGCTCACTAGAAAAATACATACACCAATAGATCAAATACTGCTGAAACATTTGGATGGAGCCAGGACCCAGTGGTAGCAGTCATACGAGTGCTTCTCAAGTGCCCCAGAATTAGACAGAATTTAGGCTTTTGCTTTAAATGGCACAGCCTCCAAAGATGACTAGGGGACTGTCTGATAACAATCCAGTCCTCAGTGATTACTGTAGTTAAGCAACAGATTACACCTTGATATATATTTTTATTGTGGTCTTTAGAGGCATCCTTATACAATGTAGTTTATGAGCAAGGTATAAGTCCATGTCCTTAGTCACTTTTGTAACCTATCCATTGATTTTTCCATTACTAGATAAGAAGTCTGCTCCATATCTAGGTTACTTTCACTCTAAATAGAATGGTTGTTGTGTTATATGAGTACAAAAAAGAGTAGAGTTTAATGACATCTGTATATTAACCAAACAATGAAGCTTTAAACACATACATTTTAAAAAATGTTTTAAAACCAGGTGCAGCGGTTTGCACAGTCAGGTGGCATTACAACCAGGCCTTATCTGACCAGTGATTCATTTAAACAGAAACTTTACAGCTTGTTCATAGCCCAGAAGGGGCATACAGTATTTTGGGTGCCTATAGATGTGCACCCTACACACACTACATTCTAATTCGAATGCTCCAGCATTGTCTTACTGTCACATTTATTAAGCCCCCATGTGTTTCAGAATGGCTTCAGGGGTGCTTTATCTAAATCTTGTCAAATGAGCTTTAAATAAAGTATCCTGTAGCCATTTAGAAATGTGCAAGGGCTTAATTAATGTGATAGTTTATTAATGTGATAGGGAGCTGTTTTAATTAGAGCAGCTGTCCAGGCACCACTCTAATTAAAACAGCCTCCTCCTTTTGTCCCTGAGCATGTATATAGGCAGCCATTAGGCATCTTCACACGTGCTGCACGGGCTGGTGGGGTGGGCACGCTTTATTTAGAGCAGCTCCAAGAGCTGCTCTAATTAAGGCACCCACAGTGTCTTGTGTATCAGCGTCCCCACACTTCAAAATGGCAGTGTGAGTGCTTTAACTAAAGCTCATTCTATGAGCTTAAGTTCAAGTGCCCCTGCCACCATTTTGAAGTGCAGGCACACTAATACACAAGAAGTGGAGACCGCTGGAGCATGCTAATTAGCATGCTCCATCAGACTCAATTAATTGAGTCTGCTCCAACGTGCTGTAATTACAGCACGTTGGAGCAGCATCCCCACATGTGTACAGGCACTAGGGCTGTGCAAAACAGCACCATTTCATTTCAAGTTTCATTTTGACGGGACAGTGTTTCATTTTGAGTTCTGTTTCATTTCAAAAGCACTGTTCAATTTCATTTAATCGAAACTGTTTTGCTGTTTTGACATTGTTTCGATGTTTCACCCATAGGCTATAATGGGGAATCATGGAAATGCCTAAAATTTCAACATTTCCTGCCTGATTCAGATGAATCTTGCAGGGATGGTAGCCCCTTCTGAGGGCATAAAGCCTGCCAAGTTTCAATGACATAGGTGCAGAGATTTCTTGGAAACTGCACCTCAAGGTGTTGACAAGCAAAACTCATGTCACTTGCCAGCAGCAGAAGCCTCCTGTCATCTGGCCCACAGATCTGGAGGCCTGCACCCCCGAGAGGGCTGCAGGGCAGTGCCGGACTCCTCCTGGGAGCGCAGGACCACAGATCTCCGTGCCAGATGACAGGAGGCTGCTGCTGCCACCTGGGACTGGCACTGGGTACAGCTCACTCCTAGCACCAGGAAGATTGATGCTGCTGCTGGCCGAAGGCAGCAGTGGCAGCCTCCTGTCATCCAGTGCACAGATTGGGGGCCTATGCCCCCCAGAAGGAGTCTGGCACAGCCCTGCAGCCCTCCTGGGCTGTTGCTGCTGGTTGGGGCCAGTGGCAGCACCAGTCTTCCCAGTGCTGGGCATGGGCTGCACCCAGCACTGGTCCCAGGCGGCAGCACCAGTCTCCTGTAAAGTGGTGCACAGATCGGGGAATCGCCCGCACCCCTGGGAGGGCTGCAGGGCTCTGCCAGACTCCTCCTGGGAGGTGCGGGCCCCCAATCTGTGTGCCAGATGACAGCAGTCTTTGCAGCACTCAGCACGGGCTGCACCGAGCACCGGTCCCAGCTGGCAGCAGCAGTCTCCTGTCATCTGACGCACATATCAGGGGCCCACCTGCATCCCTGGGAAGGCTGTAGGGCTGTGCCGGACTTCTCCTGGGGGTGCGAGCCCCCAGTCTGCATGCTGGATGACTGGAAGCTGGTGCTGCCACCTGGGAACGACGATGGACACAGCCCGCATCCAGCACCAGGCAGATGCGGGGGCCTGCACCCCTGGCAGGGCTGCAGAGCTGTGCCGGACTCCTCTTGGGAGGCATGGCCCCCGGATCTGTGCACTGGATGACAGGAGGCTGCCACTGCCAGCTGGGACCGGCGCTGAAGCCAAGTAAATTCAAAACATTTAAAAACTTTTAAAACATTTTGAGTGCCCTTGTTTCATTTCAAAGGCTTTTGCTTAGTTTTGATTTTGCTGTTTCAAGCTTAAAATGCATCGAAACAGCTTCAAAATAAAACACCTGGCAAAATTTTGCATAGCCCTAACAGGCACCCATTGAGACCAGCAACTCAAAATCCGATCTCACAAAAACCCTGAGGCCCAAAAAGAGGCAATTTCCATAGTTTTTATCCAAACTAGAAATAGACTGTTAGGGTCATCAGCTCAGTTTGCATTCTAGCCATACTGGGCACGACTACATGTGCCTCTAAGGCACCATTGTTAATGAACTGTCATTTAGTACTTCCTTTTGGAAGTACTAAGACGGTGAGGTAACAGCCCCTACTGTGCCGTGAGTGCTGTGCATGGTTATTTTTAGGCACTATGTCGCTTTATAATAGAGGAGCACATGGCTACAGAGACGTAGCTGCAGCATCACAGCTCTTGCTCATGGATGCTATGTCGCCATAGCGCATTGCTATGGCGATGTAGTGTCACGTGTAAATGCACCCATTGAGTAGCATAATCTCTAGAAATAAGTTTTGAAAACCAGGCAGAGCCTACCAGCCCTTTCTTGCTTTGTGTCATACCTCAGGTCGTTCTTTTCCTGGGGTGGTAAGAGTCCCAGAAGAGTTTTTGTATCCATATGCGCGCACACTCCTGGAACAGTGCCCATTACTTGTGTTTTCTCTGCTAGCTGAAATCTAATTACTGCCTGTTAACTTCCTGAGCATTAATGCTGATGTTATTTATCAATTGTTAAATATAAAAGGCCTTCTGTTTCTCAGGAAAACTTGGTGAGAGGCTGAAGGTTTCACATTTTAACATCTAAAAGCATCAAGAAGGAGATTGTCACAAGCACAAAGAGCTGTCAGGTGCCCATCTCTCATTGACATGTTGAACTTGTCTCTATACTTCTGAAAGTCTTCGAGCCCTGTCCTGCTAGCCTTACTCATGATGAAACTAGTCATTAGTCTATGCAGTGTCACCGAAACACCATTGTCCTAGAGTGTTCAGTCCCCCAGGCCTTTCTGCAATGCTCTTGGGATGATTAGCAAAGAACACCAATGGAGGGATGGAAACCAGCCCAGATACTTCAACTTGCCTTCCCTTAATGCAGAGCATTGTTGTTACTTGGTTTCTTACAAGGTTTTCACTCACCAAGAATGATTTTGTTTTGCTTTTCACAGGAACGAACATATTGTAGCTATTCTCACCCTCCGAGGATTTTGGAGGAAGACAAGAGAGAGCATTATTCGGCATTTGGGCAATCTCAAAGAAGATGCAGAAATCGAGACTGATGAGGCACTCTTTGCTGAGATTGAGGCTTCAACTATTGTCAGCTGCCTTTAAAGACCAGCTAACCTACAGAAATCCACTTCCCCAATTCCTTCCAGGGCTTCACATTCCTAAAGTAACTCCTGCTCCTAACTGCCCCTCCAATGCAACATTTTATTTCAGGTGCACAACTGGACTCTCTGGCCCAGAAAGCAAACACAGTGGAGGAGCCAATAAACTGGGACTACACAGAAAGGTTCTCCAAGCAAGACCTTTACTCTGTCTAAAAGGACATGTCAGGCTGCACACTTGGGTTGATCACTGGACGGCTGCTCTCTTTATTGTACTGCTGATAGTTATGCTTTCCTGTTTGCGCATTTGTTCAGAGGATCTGAGAGGGCTGTGACAGATTCACTGAGGTTGGGCTAAGGTTTGGGCTATATGCCTGTATTGACACCCAGGAGAAAACAAGACCCCAGCCCCCACTCTAGAGCTGTGCCCAGTGCTGCCCTCACATCAACAAGGGGCAGAGAGTGAGCAGGCAGGGCTGGAACTTGCCTCCATGCCCTCCCTTACAGATCAAACGCTGCAACAGAGTTGACATGCCGGGGAGTGGGTCATTAGCCTCTGTTCTAAAACTAAACTGCAAGTGCTTCCACTGCAAAAAGATCACCAGGAGTGAAACGGACTTCAGCAGATTTCAACCATGGGTCCCCTTGGGCATGGCCTGCCATTTGTACAGAGGCCCAAGTCCTGTACTCTGTGGGAGGAAGTCTGACCGAAACCAGAGTTCCCCACTGCTGGAAACAAGTGTGCAGGTGCTCTTCATGCCTTGGGCACAGCTGAGTAAAATGAGATGGGCTCAGGGCTGGACATATGGAGACATGAGTGGGGCTAGTGGATTCAGCACAGCTTGAACCCAGAGGTGGCTTTCATTTACATCTGATCAGAAGGAATTCACCCACAACCCTGGAGACTGCAGCCCTACAGCGTTGTCTAGAAGCAGTGTAAAAACTGGAAGTCCTGAGTAGTGAGCCATAGTAGTGGGCCCTTCGACTCTCAGACTGCATGCAGGGATCAAGATTTAGCCCAGAGCTCTCTCATGGTGAAGCCATAAGAGTCTAGCGATATCAGAGCAGAAGGTGGGAGTTCTTTTCATGTTCCCTCT
This sequence comes from Alligator sinensis, assembly GCF_000455745.1. Taxonomy (NCBI): domain Eukaryota; kingdom Metazoa; phylum Chordata; order Crocodylia; family Alligatoridae; genus Alligator; species Alligator sinensis. Next base: position 1,528,531 of record NW_005841891.1, read on the forward strand.
GCCCTTGCTCTTCCTGGAAACTCCTTTTAATGAGGCCGTTACGATCTGTCACTGATGTTACGAATGCAAGTGTGAGGCAGACACCAGCAGCAACTTGGCCCAGATCCTTAGCTGATGTAAATCAGTGTAGCTTCATTGACTTAAATGGAATGGTACTGTTGCCAGTGATTCTCAACCAAGGTGTTGCAGCACCCTTCTGTGCCTTGAGATGCTTTCAGGATGCTGTGGGGGGCCACATGATGGTAGCGCTGCTAGGTGTGCAAACAGGATTCACATGATAAACCCATAGATTTAAAATAATAAGCCATTCGGTTAAAAACATCCTGACCTGTTGTGCACTCACTGTGGCACCAGGCCTGCTGGCCCCCTTCCATGCTGTGCCCCTGAGTGCCAAGTTGTTGGGTCTTCTGCTTCCTCAGGCTTGGCCCCTTTCTTATAGCCTGGGCTACTAGCCAAGATCCATCCATTGGGACCTGGATTCAAAGTCCTGCATCCAGCTCTGGGCCACTGACCCTATACGGCTGCAGCCACTAGTGCACTGGGCCCTTTGTATGATTGCACCCCAAGGTGCTAATGAGGGCTCCTCCTCCCCTACAGCCTCAACCACAAACCACCAGTTTACCAGTCAATCACAAACTGTAAGCCCATGGGTTATAACCAAAAAAATAAAGTTAAAGAAGGCAATATGCCAGTTCATGTTTTTCCACGGCTCTGTGCTTCTGCTTCCCACCATCTGCTATGCTTCTTCCTGTGCTGATGCTGCAGCTTCTTGGGGAGTCATCAGGAGTTCACCCCTTCTGCTGCCGAGACCCCATTTACCAGCTCAGCCCAGGGTTTTTATAGTTCTGGCCTGCCCCCTTCTGGTCACCTGACTATCTGGCAAGGCTCAGCTTTTAACTCCTACCCTGCCAGCAGGCTGTGCCCAGAAAGATCTAGTGTTAAAGGGACCAGCCTGCTTTCTGGTAACAGGGCTAGGGTTCCCTGTTACAGAGCCCCATATATTGAAAAAGACTTCAGGGATATTTTTCAGGATTTAGCTATTAGCTTGATGTATGTGGATGAAGCATTGCCTCAATCATTATTTTTTTAGTAACTGAGTTTTTAAGTTTGAAGTAAAACTAGTGATAAGCCTTAGTTCATTTTTTATCCATGTGTCCACCTAGATACAGTGAAGTACCTGAGGACAGTGGGTATTAATAAAAGGCTAAAGGCACTGCACATGCCGAGCAGACAAGAAATAAGTACACCTTCTTATCTAAGTCATTAGACACCAGGACAACTCAGAAAGAGATGTGGTAAATTCTCCATCATGTGAACTCTTGGAAACCAAGACTGGGTGCCTTCCTAAGGACATGTTGTAGTTCAATAACCATATGTGCATATATTTCAGGAATCTGTTGAGTGCCATTTTATAACTTGTATCATTCAGGAAATAAAGATATAGGAGCATTATGGTCCCTACAGGCTCTCTGACTTGTGAATCTATGTGCCTTTCATGGCTGTAAAGAAGTGTGGTTTCATCTGCATTTACCCTTGAGACGAAAGGGCGATTTTACATGTGCTGTGGGAGTGCGGGGGAGAGTGGTGCTTTAAAGCACTGCAGCATCCCCATGCTTCAAAATGGAAGGAGGGGCACTTGAACTAAAGCTTGTTGAACAAGTTTTAGTTAAAGCCCCCCCTGCCACCATTTTGAAGTGTAGGGATGCTGATACATGAGAAATGGAGACTGGCTGGAGCACACTAATTAGCATGCTCCAACAGCCCTTGTTTTCCACCTGTGTGGTAAGGTGCCTAACTCACATTAGGGCTAGGATAGCGCCCAGGGGATACTCTGAATGTTCCCACAATCTAGGTAGGCTGTCTATGGGAAATAGCTGCAATTTAGAGCTGCTCTTCTGCCCTGTTTGAACATACTACATCCCTGTCCTGGGCATAAGTCACCCTGTGGGCTTAATTGCCTCCATACCAGCAGAGGTGAAATGAAGCCTAAATACAAACAGGGGGATGCTGAGATTTCATAGACATTAGGGCTGGAAGAGACCTCCAGCATGGCATGCTTCAAGCTGGGCCTCCAACCTGAGAAGCAAAGGGTTGGATTTTCAGAGACACCAAGCATCTGAAGCTCCCAATGAGATCAGTGGAAGCCTGGGTCATGCTTGAAACACGGGATTGGGCCCTCTTTGTTCTGTGTTGTGATTCAAGCACCTCAGGCAAGAGAGGTTTTTGTTGTGGAAAGACTGTTCTCAAAGGTCCCAAATTTAAGCTGAAGAGCCAGCTGTCACAAGAATCAGTGGATTATATTAGACTCTCTAATCAGAGCCCATTTCTATCCCCTGGGGGGCAGAGAAGAGCTTGGAAACCTGAACTAAAGGCACTCCAGAGCAGGGTGAGGTAGTCCCTTTGCCCTCTGCCCTCCCCCAACTGCTTCTCCCTACAGTCCTTTCCCCGCTCCTGGCTGTCTGATCCTGCTGTCCCTGAGTACATGGAAATGAGGGACACTTTTGAAAACACTGACCTTGAAATAAACATGCCTGTAGTTTAATTTATCCAGAATTAATGCATTTTACCTTTTTTTGAAACTGTTGTAGGTTTAGCATAGGTACTCTATAAACATACTTTTAAGCAGCACTTTTGTACTTAGCTATATACAGTCCATACTATGCATGGTATTTGTCCAAAGCCAAAAGGCTCACATTTTAGCATATAGCTCACTGGGCTTGGCCCCAGCAAGAGTCAACAGTGTTTCAAGCCATGGTGACCCCAGAGCTCAGCATTGCTCCCACAAAGGATCCATGAGTTAATTAGCTCCTCACTCATAACTGGAACTGGAATTCCTGGTCTCCTCCAAAAAATTATATGCAGATGAGGCACAAGGCAAACTGGTCTGGCTCCACTTCATTGAGGATGGGCCACAATAATCATATGTGACAGGCTGAGAAAGAGGGCAACAGATTGCTCCTGGGTGAACTGTTTGGGGCCCTGTTTGGTGATGTTTGCCATACATTTAAGGCTGGTGAAGAAACAGGAATAATTGGAAATGTGAAAGAAAGGCTCAGTTCAGCTGTGGGAGTGAAGATGAAAATGTAGTCAATGTAGTGGCTCACCATGACTTGGAAATGAGTTAGCACTGAGGGGGACGGAGCACAGTAGGCATTACTATGTATGTTTTCAGATGTGTTATACTAACTTATTCTTTTGGTACCACACCATGGGGAGGGTGTCAGGTCTGGCTCTGGCCCTCCTGGTGCCAGCATATATAGATATAAACACACAAACACTAAAAAGGTTCCTATCATTGTTTGCTCCATATAGGCCATGTGTTTTATAGTCATGCTTAGTACTGACTGCGTGTGGTAAACTTCATAGTTGGTTTCCATGACCGAGCATATGCTGCTTTTGGCAGCAGTTTAATGACTGCCAGTGTATTTAATGAGGTTTCCTGTATTCATATGTAAGACAAAGAGCTTTTATTCCATGTTGATCAGGGGAGGGAAGGGGAGCCTTTCTCATATTCAAGTAAATGCAGTATTTCCTTTATAAGTCTGGGACAAACCTAAGCTTTTCCTTAGAAACAGGAAATATTTCCTGAAAATGCAGACATTTCCTAGTACAGAAGGGTTTTCCAAACTTCCAGTGGTAGCTGATCTTCTCTGGTGGTCCCTTAAGTCCTTCCTTACTTGTGTTATGATGGGAAAGATTCTTATTCCGGACTGACAGCAGCTATATGTTCATTCTCAGTAAAGCCAAGGTTTGCTTGCCTTATGCCTACTGACTTCACTGCAACTACTTACTTGAGTAAAACAAGCAGAAGTGCCCCCAGAGTCAGTTTATTATTCTCCATCAAGCATGCTGCCTGATATTTTTCTTCAGGTTTCTGTGTTACATCTACGTTATCTATCATACTTTCACATGAGGTCATTCAGATATGTAAAAGAAAGGGATAACATTCTGACTGGGCTTTACCAGCTCAGAGGTGATTGTTTTTGTATTTCCTGGAGAGATTTGAGAAAGTTCATGGTAGAACAGGGTGGAGAAACATGTTTCTTCCTTAGAGGACTCTGATATTCAGTTGTGTTCTGAACTGGAACAAACATCACAAAGTCAAAATGGAAGCCCAGCTCCAGGGACCCACACATGGCAGTCTGCTCAGCACTATGGAGGCACACAGGCCCCTGGCTCTGAAGCTGGTAGCCCAGTGTTATAATTTCAGGAAATTTACTTGGTGACCCTGTCCTTTCTGATGACTGTGAAACTCAAACTGAACTGGGCCTACTCACAAAAGTTAAAATACAAAATATTGATGACAATTGCATAGGCGCAAGAGAATGTAAGCTTGCGGCTGGACCTTCTGAAAAGAAATAATGAGGCATCACTGCCAGCGTATCTTATTATATTTATGATGATTTCAAGCAGGCTCCTATTTGTCTGGTATGTAACTGTGTGAAATATATATCTTTGATTAATTAGTATAGTAAATATTTATTTGCAATTAACTCATGTTTATGTATAGGAAGAAACAATCTCTATATGGGCTTTGATAGGTGTCTCCTCCTGGCTTACTTTTGTTTTGCCTCAGTGGTTCCCTTGATCTTCCAAGGATGAGCCCTCAAAAATTTTGTGTTTTTCCTTGTTGTTAAACAATTTCTTGATATGTTCCAACTTAGTGGAAATGGTGGATAACCTCTTGTTACTGAGGAAGGTAATTCAATCAAATTTGGGACTTTCTGATAACCAATAATGAACAGTTTGATGAACAGGATTTTCATATTAATTACTGCTTCGTATTATCTCTTGATGTATACCACTACAAGAATGCTTTGAAGATGCTGAGCTAAAGGATATAAAAGAGAAATGAAACAGCTAACAGCACATGCTTCAAAAATGAGAAATCAGTCTGACAAGAACTGCTACTGCGCCCAGCTGATCTTCTAGGTGAACATAGATCCACGCCTTAGAGAAGCTGACAAGATTGAGACAGCCTCTTTTGCCTGTAATGGATGAGAAACTATCACTTTACAGCTAAATACTGGACTTTGCTTTGCTTTAGGCTCATTTAACAGTGAATACTTGTAGTAAATAAAGCCTTTCTGTCATTCCTCAAACAAGTTGTGTCAATCCTTCATAGTTTCATAGTTTCATAGTTACAGGGTCGGAAGGGACCTAATAGATCTTCTAGCCCGACCCCCCGCCAGGGCGGGAGAACAACCCAAAAAAAAAACCACCCTAAAAACAAAAACGGGACTCAAATGAGTCCAGCCAGGTAAATATCCAGCCTCTTCTTAAAGATCCCCAGGGTAGGGGCCAGCACCACCTCCCTTGGAAGTTGGTTCCAGCTCCTAGCCGCCCTAACTGTGAAGTAGTTTTTTCGGATGTCCAATCTGTACCTCCTCTCCATCAACTTGTGCCCATTACTCCTTGTTATGCCAGCGGGGGCTAGGGGAAACAGCGTCTCCCCCAAACCCTTCTGGTTCCCCCTAGTGAGTTTATAGACGGTCACCAGGTCCCCCCTCAGCCTTCTCTTGTGGAGGCTGAATAGGTTCAAGTCCCGCAGTCTCTCACTGTACCCGGTTCTCCCCGGATCATGCGGGTGGCCCTCCTCTGGACCCTCTCCATGTTGTCCACATCCCTCCTGAAATGGGGCGCACAGAACTGGACACAATACTCCAGCTGCGGCCTGACCAGCGTCGCATAGAGGGGGAGGATCACCTCCCTGGCTCTACTCGAGATGCACCTGTGGATGCACGACAAGGTCCGGTTAGCCCTGCCAACCATGACCTCGCATTGTCGGCCCATGTTCATCTTGGAGTCAATAATGACACCAAGATCCCTTTCCGCCTCCGTGCTCTCAAGTAGGGAGCTCCCCATCGTATAAGTGTGCTGCTGGTTCCTACTACCCAAGTGCAGCACCCTGCACTTGTCCGTATTGAAACACATCCTGTTCCTGTTTGCCCACCCCTGTAACCTATCCAGATCCTTCTGCAATCTCTCTCTCCCTGCTAGCGTGCTCACCTCCCCCCAAATTTTGGTGTCATCAGCGAATTTAAACAGGTTGCTTTCCACCCCAACATCAAGATCGCTGATGAAGAAATTGAACAGCGCAGGCCCCAGGACCGAGCCCTGGGGGACTCCACTACCCACCTCCCCCCAAGTCGAGTATGATCCATCCACCACCACCCTCTGAGTGCGACCCTTCAGCCAATCTGCAATCCATCTGACTGTGTAGGCATCTATGCCACAGTCGCCTAGTTTATTAATTAGGATGGGGTGAGAGACGGTGTCAAAGGCCTTGCTGAAGTCCAGAAAGACTACATCCACCGCGACACCTGCGTCCATGGCCTTTGTGACCTGATCATAAAAGGCAATCAGGTTGGTCTGACATGATCTCCCCCTAATAAATCCATGCTGATTGCCCCTGAGCATCATTTCTGATGCCGGCCCATCACAAATGTGCTCCTTGATGATCTTCTCAAAGAGCTTCCCCAGGATTGAGGTAAGACTGACGGGCCTATAGTTGCCCGGGTCCTCCCTTTTCCCTTTCTTGAAGATGGGGACCACATTAGCTACCTTCCAATCATCTGGCACCTGGCCCAAGCACCACGATCGCTCGTAGAGCCGTGCCAGGGGCCCTGCAATAACCCCAGCTAGCTCCCTCAACACCCTGGGGTGGAGAGCATCCGGACCCGCTGACTTGAACGCATCCAGCCCCTCCAGAAGCTCTCTAACCCGGTCCTCCCCAACCTGAGGTCTGAAGGCGATCCCCTCGCGTCCGGCTTCTATCACAGCAGGGAAGTCCCGGTCCCTGAACAAGAAAACAGAGGTGAAGAATTGGTTAAAGAGGTCCACTTTATCCTCTGACGCAACCACCAGATTGCCCAGCATATCCTGCAGGGGCCCCACATTACCCGGCGCCTTCTTCATCCTCCCAATATATTTGAAAAAGGACTTTTTGTTATCCTTAATCCTGGACGCTAATCCGAGCTCTATATCCGCCTTCGTACACTAGTCCTGAATCCCATTTCATGACTTGACACTTCCCCCATAAATCCAAGTGTGATTCTGATATTAGTTAACACCCTCCTCACACTTTCCTGGACCACATGCTGGTTCCTTATCTCCTAAGCTCTTGGTCCCTATTAACTTATTGAAAGGGTGCTATGAAAAAGGGAGTCACAGGTGTTGAGGAGGTGGGCAAACAAGCTGGCAGGAAACCGGGCAGGTCCCCAGGGTCAGGCAGGGATCCAACAGAATTTGATTCAAACCAAAGTATCAACAGAAAGCCTACCAGCTTTGACAAAGTAGCAAACTGGATGTACCCATGTTTCTGAGATTGTCCAACCTAGGCTAGTGAGTATAAACAGGGAGCAAAGACCATATTAACTGTTGTTGGAATCTCACTTTGATTACAGGAAGAGTAAGAGAGTGTTTATTTAACAAGCCTGCTCCTTACAGATATGGCAGCATATTAATTGTGCAAGGACAGGATGGAAATTACATGTATTCCAACTGATGAATCAGTCTTGTTGCACTCTCAGCCTGTTTCTGCATTGTAGAGTCTATCCTGTCTCTTGTAATATTCCATATTAAGTTACTGAGTACGGCAGCATCAGTGATGTGCTGTATTCTGTGGTGCGATGCCTGCCATCAAAGGATCTCACACCATTTAAAAAAAACCCTTCACTGAGTCTCAAATCTCCCTTGGGAAATGGGTAAATAATATTACATTACTTAGTATATTGGGAAAATGATTTATAGAGAGGTCATGTGATGTGCCCAACACCATACAGGGAACAGAACTTAGGAAGGCCTTCGATATGGTATCCCACACCATACTGGTGAACAAGTTAAGAGGCTGTGACTTAGATGACTTCATGGACCGGTGGGTGGCGAATTGGCTAGAGGGTCGCACCCAGAGAGTCGTAGTGGATCGGTTGGTATTGACCTGGAAGGGTGTGGGCAGTGGGGTCCCGCAGGGCTCGGTCCTTGGACCGATACTCTTCAACATCATCATCAGCGATTTGGACGAGGGAGTGAAGTGTACTCTGTTCAGGTTTGCGGATGACACAAAACTGTGGGGAGTAGTGGACACACCGGAGGGCAGGGAACAGCTGCAAGCAGACCTGGACAGGTTGGACATATGGGTGGAAAACAACAGAATGCAATTCAACAAGGAGAAATGCAAAGTACTACACCTAGGGAGGAAAAATGTCCAGCATACCTACAGCCTAGGGAATGACCTGCTTGGTGGAACGGAAGCGGAAAGGGATCTTGGAGTCCTAGTGGACTCCAAGATGAACATGAGTTGTCAGCGTGACGAAGCCATCAGAAAAGCTAATGGCACTTTATCGTGCATCAGCAGATGCATGACGAACAGATCCAAGGAGGTGATACTTCCCCTTTATCGGGCTCTGGTTAGACCACAGTTGGAGTACTGCGTGCAATTCTGGGCGCCGCACTTCAAGAGGGATGTGGATAACCTGGAGAGGGTCCAGAGAAGGGCCACTCATACGGTTAAGGGCTTGCGGGCCAAGCCCTATGAGGAGAGACTGGGGAACCTGGACCTCCAACTTTGCTGGAGATAAACAGTTACCTCAGCCTTTATTAAATCAAGGTATTTCACCTAGTAACTGTCACAACCCAAAGTTGTGAGTTTTTGTTTGTGTGTGCTTCGGCACTGCTAAATTATGTTCCCGCTAAATTGCAGCTTCTCTGCACGGTGGAGTTCTCTGCTACAGAGGAGAACTCCGGTGCAACAGAGAATTTTCCCGCCAATTTGTAGCTTTCTTTGCATGGTGCATTATTTTTGCATCTCAGAAATGCACGGTGCAAAGGAGTTCCCGCCATTCGTATTCTAATTTGTGCCCCACTATTGGCCGATTCTAAATTATGCACAGCACAATCCTAGACATATCCCTATCCTATATACTAAAGATCCGAACCCACGGAGCTTTAACAACTCTGGGGCCAGAGAGCCGAACCAAACCCACAGAGCTTCAACAACTCCATGGGAAAGAAATTGCCGAACCCGCGGAGCCTTAACAACTCCGGGGCCCAAGAACCGAATTTGTCGTAGTCCTCCAACGAGGATTTAAGTGGAGCTGAACCTGGAAACTGTCCAGCCTACACTGCGACCATCTTGAATGTAAGTAAATAATATTTGAATCAACCACTACGCCTCTGTGACTAATTCTAGCCCGTGCATGCCTTGCCGCCACACGGTCTCCTCTGACCCCGCGTGCCCGGGCTGCTGGCCACAGCCCGCGTGCGCAAAGACGGGTCCGCATATCGCTCCCGGCTCGCACATGGCAACATGGATGGGATCAGGAGGCGGCCCGCACAGTAACTATAAGGAAGTAGTTGCTGGTTTTTCTATACTGAAGCAATCTTAACTATGCCAAAATGTTAAAAAATTAATCTTTAAAAACAAGGGAGAGAATATTTTATGAGTCATATATAAAGGTCATCAACACAAGAGAAAAGGTCAGCAGTGTATTTTCTGTATTTGCGCTATACAAACGTCAGCAGTGAGTAAAGTTATCCCTTAACTGATGAGGAAAGAAACATAAAAATTAAATGATTGTTCCAGGATGCATTGAAAATTAATCAGGAGAACCAAAATTAGCGATTACGAGTCCCTAGCTTTCTGTCCACACCTAGTTAATGTTTGGTACAAGCAAGCCATGTTTAAATACGGAAGTGCTTCTGGCAGTGTTACAAACTCATTAGGCCAAGATTCAACAACTAGATTTGTGTAGGCAGGGAGCCATTGACTTCATCAGGGTTTTGTCTGCACGCGTTCATTGCCAGATCCAGGCATAAATACTCATGGATTTGAGGAGATTAAGACTGCAGGAATCCTACGGACATAGAAAATACAGCAGTCTAGAAATATAGGACAGGAAAGGGCCTTCTCTGCTATTGAGTCCAGGCCCCTGTGTTTCCAGGCAACTGTTAACACAAGGAATCCTCCTTTCTAACCATGATATGCAATACAAAGAATAAAACCCTAAAGATCAAGAACCCTTTATAACTGTGGTGTTATAAGTTAAGGGAGACAAGGATGGACACAGGAACACTGACAAGGAAGCAGCTGGTTCATATAAACTCAGAAGACCCTAGGAAAAAAAAAACTGCACCTCACATTGAAGAGGAATGCACCCTTCACCCACTGCCTGTGCCAATTTGTCCTAAACAAAAAATGTCTTCCTGTCCTCAAAGTCAGCAATCTGTGAACATGTGCGGGATATAAGACAGCGAGCTGTTTGCAATGTTCTTGAATCTGCTGCTAGCATCTACATTTATACAGGACTTGGAGCCTTCAGGGCATCGTACAGGGATAATCAACCAAGGGTCTCATCAAGGAAGTCAAAGGAGCAGCCTACTCCAGAACAGGTGAACCTGAGAGGTTGTGTCTGTAACCATAGAGCACATGAGCAGCAAGACCAAGATCTGAATTTGGGGGTTTAGCTACCAGTCTCATGCTTATTCCAGATAGCATTCTCAGTTTGGGATGGTTCTGTTGTAACCCCCAGAACTCGATTTATCAAAAAAAAAAGTTTGACATCTGGAGCAAGTGAACACAACCTCCTGTGTTGATGCATTGCAACTGATGGCAGCGATTTCATAGCAGTAGCATATAAAGAAATAAACTTCTAATACCACTTACATTACTCTGAGGTACATATTCAGCCCTCCAACACCCTTTGTGGGTAACAGGCTTAAAATACTCTTGTCCTTTGCCTAAATCTTTGCAAACAACACCCTGTAAATACCCTGGCCATTTAGCAGTACACTTGGATGGAAATCTAGGGATAGCCAGGTATTCAAAATGGAGCCTGACCTCATTAGGTTCCCCAGCTCAGGACCACCCTAAATCTTTGGCTTCAGCATGCATAACAAACTGGGTTAAAAATCTCAGTTGGACTAGCTCTGGAGTAAAATATGTGCCCAAGTGCTAGTTGGATTAGAAATTTAATCCATCATTGCCCTCGGAGTTCTTTTGTCCTGTCCTTGGGCAATCACGTTTGCTGTCCAGAGCTGTACTGCACTATCTGTGTACCTCATCGTTACACAGATAATTAGATCTACAGGGAAACCACTTGCACCTTTGTGAGCTGCGACCATGGCAGCTCTTGCTTCTCTGCTGATCTGCCTGGAGAGCTGCTGTGAGAAGCTTCCCTGCATCTCATGCTTTCAGTTGTCCTGGCTCCTGACCCTGCTCAGTTCTGCTACTGGACTCTGGCTTTGGGAGCTCTGCTCAGCTTTCGTTACTTGGTCCCAGACTCCAGGACACTGCCTCTATAATTCCTCCTTTGATTTAGTAACTTGGTCTCTAGCTCCTGCCCTCCCTTGTGGGGCTCTTCTTCATTTTGCTGCTGTCTATAGGCCTCCCTTGGTGGCCAACCCACAAGGCCAGGCTGCCTGCCAGTACCTGTGCCCCAGTTCTTACATAATGAATGCGTTAAGGAGCTCATGTTTTGGGATCTTCATTTGCTGTTTGAGGTGAGGCCAGGCTACAAGTAGTCCATGAAGTCATGTGTGAGGTATTCAGTGGATAATGTGCAATTCATATCAAGGATTCCTTAGGGATTTGAAAGACCAAAAGCATCAATGAGTAAGTACTTGTGCCTCAAATAATGTGGCACTTTCACACATGAATAACTCACCAGTGATCTGCTTGCAGTACATGCCATTTACTATGCAAGAATGCAGTATACAGGCTTTCGTCAAGATAGCTCTTTAAATAAATACGTCCGAAGTGCCTTATATCACTGGTAAGAGCCCATAGTGAATTGCCCATTGGTATCTCAAGGATGTATCCAGGCTATGTGTTCTGACTAAAGAACCACTTAGTCATCTTCTAATATAAAGACCCTGAAGTGGAGTGACACATAATCTATTAACAGAATTGCATGAGAAGAAATGAACCTTTCTGAGAGAGCTGGCTGAGTTTGGTCACACAAAAGAATTATTCTGCCGCCCTTCAAGCGTCTGGAAAGCTAACTGCTCCATGCAGCTGAAGCCAGCTGAGAAACCAATCAAGAGAGCTTGTGTGGGTTTCTAATAGCTCTGCTGACTTTGGTGCACCGGATTGTTTTGTGTGGTGGCATCAGGTGCAGAGGAAAGAGAGAAGAGCTGGGAGGGAAGGACCATTCAGAAGTGCTATTTGTGCTGCTCCAACCATGCATGCTCCTCCTCTCATGGCTTCTGCTTTAGCCCAACCCTTTGATTCCCTCAGCTCCTGCTAAGAGACTGCACCCAAAGAGAAAGCCAATGAGGGAGAGAAACATCACTGATGAAAGAGCCTTGTATTTCAGTTGCACCTCTGAGCCTGAGGCATGGAAAAGCTTAGCTTCCTGACCAGTGCAGCATTACCCATGAAGCTATTCTCTATGTGGATGCTGTCCTGTACATGATTATTTCCTTGTTTACTTGCAAATTAGTGATTTATTTCAGTTAATTTATTGCAGGCAAAAGGAAAACTACAAGCAAATTCAATTATGGAGGCATCGCTTCACTGACTTGGCTCTGTTTATACCCAAAGCAAAGGTCAATGGCCATTCTAACATCCATATTCATGGATGCTAGCCTGTCTCTCTCATATTCTGAGACAGCCCCATGACCTGAGCAGCCCCTCTGATGCAGCATGGCTTGGGGGCACTGCTAAGACTCTGCAATGGCCCAATGCAGCTGATGCAGAGAACTGTTCTTGTGCTATTGGATGGGATGGTGTAGAGGAGTATGTCTTATCCATTTCTTTGGGATCCGTAGTGCAGTCTGCCTCCTCACCATGCCTTGATGGAAAAAAAAATGGGAAGCTGATGGTTGACCCCAAAGTAATGAGAACTGCAACTTCGTTTCCCCAGATGAATCCTCTTCACAGGGCTCCAACCTCCCCTACACCCTGTCCTCACCGCCCCTTTTCATATAGTTTGAATCATCTGCTCCTCGTCTCCACAGCAAATGGCTCCAGGGTATTCCCAGCTGTCTGGAGTATGCCAGAGTCTCAGCCTGCTACTTCCACTAGTCTTTTGAGGGTGGTGCCTCAGCCAAGTCCCTGTAAATGCACATTTAGTACCTTATCCACACTTCTCAGGTGGTTGTGTTAAAGTCCCACAAACAATCTTTCCCTGAAGGCGGTTACAATCCTAACTCTCTGGATCAGTGCGTCTTACTTCTTGACTCCTTCTTCTGGCAAACTGAGGTCTCCCAACTTCCATGCCTCTCTGGCCTGTCACAATTCACTACTAGTCTTCTGACTTCCAGGACTTTACTCAGTGGTTCTGCTGTCCTGATGCTATGGCAGTTCCCATGCCTCCACACAGGCTCGCATCACTCCTACTCAGGAGATGCTGCTGCTGCTGCCCCCTCCAGGGAAAAGAGAGTCCTTAAACAGATTGACCTTTGGCGAGACCCTATTGCCTTCAGCTCCCTCCATCACATGTTTCTGTACCATGAGTTCCTCAAGCCCAGCCCTCCAGGCACTTCCAGATTCATTCCCAGTAAATCATCATGGCTGCAGGGAACAGCCAGGAGTCTTTCCCTGCTGGTAGGGGTTTCTCACTGTCCCCAGGGCCCCCTGCCAGTGCTGACAGACAGGACTGGCTCCCAGCTGGCTCAAGGTAAGTCTCCGAGATGGGCCACCTCCTGGACTGGGTCTTGGGCTTGGGGAGCCATGAACACAGCTATCACTAGGCTCAACTACCTAACAGGGGCTGAGGGTTGGCACCCTGTTACACACAGGGTGAGCACAGGGCAAGCCTATTCAGAGCAGTGGGACATAGCTTTGCCGCTCAATGTGTAGAGACCAGCTTCTCTGTTGCCTGCCTTCTACTGCAAAGCAGG
>NW_005841891.1:1542382-1549426 GCF_000455745.1 Alligator sinensis
CACATGCTTCACCACAGAATTCAGCCTGAACAGTATCCGTCACGTCCTCTGACTGACCCTTCGTGAGCTATTTCACATTCAGGCAAGCCCAAAGTTGTGCCTTTGTGCTGATAAACATCTCAACACACTCATTCTGCTTGTTGCCTTATATTGAGGAGCTGCACTTTTTTTGATTAAGCATCCAGCACAGAGACAATCCTGAGGTTACCAAACCAATTGCTTGCTGACTAATAGCAAAACCTGTAGCAATATTCTACAATTTTGGAGTTATTCACACTCAATTACCAAAGACAACGATTATCTCTCCATTTTCTGTTTAATCAGCTAATAACAGTGCTTGGTATGTAGGCTTATATTCCAGTGTTGCAGTTTGCAAGTTCCTCCCTTAGTATGTGGGACAAGGCAGATTATCTAAACACAGTTATCCAGAGCAAGCTCTAACATGGAAATCGCAGGAGCCAAGTTATTAGGGAATTTCCCAACAGGCTTGCAAGGAAACAGATTATTTGTTTAGAAAGACTTTTATGCTATTTCTCAGAAGTTGCCTGCATGTACCACATCAAACAGGATTCCTTAGGGAATAATGATTTTTTCTGATGTAAAAAAAATCTTGGACTTATATTTGAGTTAATCAACCAGCAGTTTTCTACCGCTCATTCACAATCTGATAAACAAAGCCAGTTGCTGAGTCTGAGTACAAGGTCCGTTAAAAACATTCTGATTTTGCCTTCAATAATAAGGTGAGATTGGGTGCATCTACACGTGTGCTTTACTGCGGAGTTGACTAATTTGCTCTGTAATAAAGTGTAACAGTCTACATGTGTGCTGCTACATGTGGGCACAGTAAATTAATTAACTCCACTGTAAGATAGTACTGTTGGGGATGGTACTGTGTTATGGCAGAGCCATTTACTGCGCAGAAATGCACATGTGGAGGGTGACTCAGACTGCAGCAGTTTGAGCCGGAGCAGAGCAGCCCCAGACTGGCAGCAGGCTCAGGGGCTTAGTCATATGGCTCCACATTTGTGGCACTTGCGTGCTCCAGCCAGCCCCTTTGCCACCCAATGCTGCCACCTGGAGCCTGGGACTGACCCCCCAAGCCTGCTGCCAGCCGGGCTGCTCCGCCCTGGCTCAAGCTGCTGCACCTGGAAGCAGCTGACTCTGAAGCAAACTGCGCCGGAGTTTATCACATTGCCTTAATGACACATGTAGATGCACCTGCTGTGATCTACTGTAACTTATCTCTAGTTAGTATATGGAACATTATCACAGGTTTAAAAATGCTATCCAAGCCCTGTTTGGAGCTAACAGAACAACTCCCACGAGAACACCCACTGGCCAAGCTAGGAGGACCATCTCCTCCAGCACTCCATCGTCAGGTCAACAGGGTGACACAAAGCAAATTTAGGACAAAGAATAATTCTAACAGACGGAAAGCTCGATGGGATGTTTAGGCCTCTTATTCTGTCAGGACATGATGGTTACTGTTTTCTCTGAAGTGGCTTATGGAAACTGTATTCACATTAGAGGTCAGGACTTCACTGTCTTCCAAAAGGAACCCCTTTGTGAGTTAGGGCCTTAAGAGCCTTTCCTATTTCCAGCAAAATCTGTGGCAAAGTCCTCACTGACTTCAGTGGTGTGGAACTGGATCCTGCTTAACATAAACTCCAAGGGTCACTGTATCAATTATTGAATCCCCACTGCCATCATTTGGATTTTCCCTGGAAATCTTCCCAGCAAGTACTAATGGAGCCTGAATCTGCTTGGCTGAGAGACCTTGTGAAATCACAGCTGGAACAAGGCCTAAATAAACAACAAACATTAAGCATGGAGGAAATACAAAAGTGATTCTTAAAATACCACAACTATGAAGTTTCTTTTATCACCTTGTTTTAGCCATCTCTCAGGAAACATATCGTTTTTCCTATTTTTGATTGCTGTTTTCCCCCTGGCTCATTAAATGATGGCAAATTATGACTCTCTCAGCCAAGAAGAGAAAAAAATCCTGGCATCAGCCTGGAATCAGATATCCTACAACAACATAGAAAGCCCCTCCACCCAGGGCAGGGAATGAAGAAGGCACGCTGAGCAGCACGGATCCTGGTTTTCTGTTTAAAAATGGCAAATTATCTGATTAAAAATCAATGTTTTTCTGCTATTAAAATAAAACACGATTATATATATAGGTATCAGTTAAACACAATGTTTTTTTGATATATTTACAATTTTAAAGCAAGTCGGAAGCCTATCATTGCCTCAATCATTATAATAAAATAAATTCTAAATATCTATAAATTTTGGCATTTGACTTTGGGTTTTTTATCATTGAAAATCAGAGCTCCCCCCAGCCCTCTTCACTTACCAGGACGCGGGTCCAGCTGTGGTTGTCTCCCCAGCTGCTTTGTGGCTCTGAGCAGCCCTGATATGCTGGTGCCCTGCCCATGCCATTGCCCCTCACTCCCGACCCACAGCCCCTCATCCCTGCTGGTGTCCCTCTGTCCCCACCCACAGACCCCCCCAGCCCTGCCATTGCTCTTCCCCCCCAGCCCAGGCCCTGCTGATGCCCCTCACCCACAGCCCCCCAGCCCTGCTGGAGGGGGCCCCTAGCTGCCAAGGCTATAGGGCCAGGGACCTGGGTCTCCAGCCCCCTGCTCCCCCCCCCAGCAGCACCCAAGCCTCAGCTGCTGCCCATGGGAGGTGGCAGCAGCTGCTGCAGCAGATCAGAGTGTGCCGCCTGGCTCCCCCTCCCTTACTGGCATGGCTAGAGTGGAGTCCATGGAAGGGGATGTGGGGCACATGCCCCCAAGTTTTGTGCGTAGGGTAGGGGCAGATGTGGCCTGGTGGCTTCAGGCTCAGGGCTCCCTGCCCTGCTGCCCTCCCCTTGGGGCCTCTGCAGCCTAGCAGGCAAGATCTGACATGGCAGGGCACAAAGGGACAGGGTGGGAAGGCTCGGTGCCACTGCTGGGAGCCCTGTGCCACCATGGCGAGGTGCCCCCTGCCTGCCTGGCAACAATACGAGTGGTGGTATGGGGTTCTGCACGCTGCTGGGGCACTTCACCATGGTGATGTAAGGCTTGTAGCAGCAGCACAAAGTCTTCCTGTGCTGCTCTGCCCTGATGCACTGTGTCCCACTGTGGAAGAAATCAAACTTCGCGTTGTGGTTGTATTAGAATTGGCAGAGCCATCTAGGTTTATTTAAAGCTATACAAGTGATCACAGGGAGAGTTCTCAAAGGAACTCTGACTTCTACAAGTTTACAAGCATATTTATACTTTAGACAGCGAGATAAGATGCAGGGTTCAGACAAAGCAACTTTGAGAGAAACAGAAAGATGTTGATCATTTGTTTGTCACACGTAAGCAGTTTACTTATTTAAAAAAAACACTATGTTTTGGGAACAGTTATCAGCTTCTAGTTCGGCGGAAAGGAAAAGGTTAACATCTGCACACAGACAAAACAAGGCATGAAGGTTTTTCCTTATCTTAGAAAATTTTGAAACACACGGCATCGGCATCTTTTTCTCTTCTCTTTCTCTCTCTTTGTCTCTCCTCTTAGTCAAGTAAGAGGCCTAGTTAAACTTACTTCCACACCACCCACTGGGCTGCAGAGGCCCTGGGAGGAGGGCAGCAGGGTGGGGAGCCCTGAGCACACAGCCACCAGCCTGCATCCGCCCCTGCCCTATGCACATATCTGCGGGGCATGTGCCCCCCATGCTTCCTCCAGGGAGCCAGACCCCCCGACACCCCAGACGAGCTACCCATGGCTCTGTCCTGCTCCCCACCTGGGCCCTGTGGCCATGCGTTCTGGCCCCGGACCCCAAGCTCCATGCACCGCCCCAGCTGGACAGCAGCCCCAGCCCTGCTCTGTCCAACTCCCTCCCTCCTTATGGGGGCCTCAATCCCCACTCCCAGACTTACCTATGGGGAGCTGCTCTCCAGGCTTCCTGGCTGTCATGTGCACATGCACATAGCCCTCCCCCCTGCCTGATCGCACTCCTCCCACTCTCCCCAGCCTCTTGAAGGCTAGAACTCTGCCAGCCTGAAAGGGGAAACCTACCACTTCCCGTGTTTTCTCCCTAAAAAGAGAAAATCCGGGTTTTTCTGCATTTTTCTGTGGCAAATGGAAAACCTGGATTCCTGGTGATCACTCATACTAAGTCCAAATACCACACTGTGACCATTGCTGTATCAAATCTCTTGGTAATTTAATTTCCAAGATTGTTCAGCTATTCCCGTCTTAATATTCCCCCATTTCTTTTCTTAAACTAAATTAAAATGCTGCAGACTGAGCCAGAGATACAGGTAGTAGTCGTGTTGGTCTAAAAAGGTATCGCCTCTAGCACACTGACTACTTGTATGCTTAGACCAACTAGACAGTTGCAAACATTTTTTTTCTTTATTTGCAAGCTTCCAGGCACATGTGCCCTTCCTCAGGCATAGGAGGTGCAAAGATTGTCAAATTTCTCCCAGGTAGAAATGAAAATTCGTATTTCACAGGAGAGCTGGAGGGTGGTGTAAGGTCTCCTAGCTGGAAAAGTTCATTTTTCATTTTATGCAAATTAATTGGAGCAGTCTATTTCCCTCAGAGGTGTCTGATGGCAAGCAGAAGGTTGAAAGAAGCATAATTCAACATCCTGCTTGTTGTCAGACACCTTTGAGGTAAATAGACTGCTCCAATTTTTATCCAAGCCTAATTTACATAAAATGAAAAATGAACTTTTCCAGCCAGAAGAAATTTTACAATCTTTGCATTCTCCTATGCCTAAGAAAGGGTGCATGTGCCTCAAAGCTTGCAAATTAAAAAATTTAAAAATGTCTCGCAACTGTCTCATTGGTCTGATGAAAGATATCACCTCTAGCACACTGACTGCAGGCTGAGCCCAGAATTCACAGCACACCGAACAGCACTTAACCTAGGAAGCCAATCAGCCTAGCTAGTCTGCTGGTGCGCTGCCTGCCTGCTGTTTGTAACATCACACTACGAGTGTCATGTTGGAACAGGTTGGACTTAAATCTTGTACTGCAAGTATCCAGCTTCTGACTATCCCTTATGCTATGAAGTACCGGTCATGAGTTGGGCGCACAATAAAGGATTCCTCCCACGTACAAACTTACAATCTTGCATACACACTTACAATCTAAATTCTGTGCAATCCAAGTGCAAACACATGCAAATCACTTTGTCAGGCTACCCACTTCGTTACTCGAGGTAACCCAAAGGGCAACACCCCTCTGTTGTGATCTTTTGAATGGCAGTGAAGCAAAAGCTGCAGTGTCAATAGCTTTCAAAGATACAAGTGGTTTCCCCATTAGATGTAATATTCTGCATGCACAGATGTAACAATACAGCAAAACTTTGGATAGAGAAAATGATTGCAGAAGGGCAGAACAGAACTCTTAAGGACAATGATGGATTAAGTTCCTGATCCAACAAAGTACTTGGGCACTTGTTTTACTCTACTGGTTCTCTATCTCGAGCCTGAAGGCTAGATCCAGCCTGTGAGGCCATGTCACCCAGCCTGTCACTCTCCCGACAGGACCAAAAACTTGGCAGTGGGGTGCAATAGCAGCATTAATTGCAGCTCTCTTCCTGCCAAATTCTCAAACCCATAGGGAGCTCTGTGGGCCAGATGACATGGCCCTGTGGGCCAACTTGCACGTGGGATTGAGCTAGCATACAAGATCAGACTGCATGTGGTGCCAGGTCAGCACTTATGGCCAGATCTGGCATGCAAGACCAGGCCAGCATCCTAGGTCACACCCATGCACTGACTCCACATGCTAAATCCATGCTGAATTGGTCCAGCACCACTCATCCAGCCCATGGAGCTAGAAGTTTGAGCACCACTGTTTTACTCCAGTGCTAGCCCAATTGGGATTTCTCACCACGTTTATTACATATGCTGAAGCCAAAAATTCAGGGTTGCCGCAAGCAGAAAAACCTATTCAGGTCAGGCTGCATTTCGAATACCTGACTGTCCCTAGATTTCCATGCAAGCACACAGTTGACAGCCTGGGCTATTGGCTGCTTTGTTTGCAAAGATCTAAGCCAGGGGTACCCAACCTCCAGCCCAGGGAGCCATGGCATCTGGCCTGGGGGGTCTCTATGGGTCAGAACATTTGGCAGCAGAAGAACAGTGGAAGCTCCAAGCGGCCAGATCCAGCCTTGCCAGGTCCATCGACATGCAGTAGTGTCAGGGCTGGGCCTGATCTAAACTATATAATCACAAGAGTATTTTAAGCCTGCTACCTACAAAGGGTGTTTGAGAGCTGATTAAGTACCTCAGAATCAGATAAATGACAAGAAATACTGGTAGGTTATTTGGAGTTGCTTTACTTATATGTTATCAACATGAAATGTTGTAAATCACTGTCCGTCAGTTCCAATGTGAGTTAGCCATTACCAACTGAAACCAGTAGAAATTGGCAGGAAGGAGTCCCACTAGCAAAAGCCATTAGGTGCACGTGACACTGCAATATAAGCCAAATAAAGTGGGCTTGACAGAACATTTAGAGTCTCAAGGTACCACAGGAAGAATCCTAAGATCCCTGTAATTCTGGCAACATGTGTGCTCAAGAGTTGTGTTGAATTATGGCCTAACTTGGGTCATTTCATAAGCTGTAAGTATGACCCTTGTACTCCTCCCATTGCCAGGTAGCAGGGATCTTTGCCCAGATGAACAGATAACTCTGCAAGGCTGGACACTGAGTGGGGGCTGTTTGCCATGCTAACGCTCCTGCTGTATTTCAATCAGCTAGTAAATGCTGGCTTATTTTGGGAAGGCTGGTGGTGGTCACTACAAAGACTTACTGGTTACATCCCTTCTCTGCAGGAATAGTGTCACTAACCAGAATCTGACTGCTGCCCATGATAAGGGCTGTGGGTGGATCTGGGAATTTGTAAATGGGGGTATGGGAGATGCCACTGGCACCACAGGGGTGGCTCAAGCCAACCCCAGCTAGCAGATTGCAGGCAGCAGTAGCAGCAGCTGCTGGGGTCTTTTTTGAGTTAGAGTCCCTCCCTGCCCTAGTTATTCAGGCATTC
>NW_005841891.1:1549457-1564773 GCF_000455745.1 Alligator sinensis
GGCTGGGAGAAGGAACTGGAAGAGAGGGACCACCCACCACTGCCATCCCTGGCCCAGCCCAGCCCAGCCCGACACCTTGTATAGCTGCTCCTTGTAACTAGAGCCCTTGGGCCAGTGAGGGAAACACAGTGGAAGAGGAGAGAGCAGGTATCCATCCACTGCCGCTGCTGCCAAGGCTGGCCAGCAGCTGGCACAGCTGCTTCCTGAAGCTGCAGTGGTACTCAGTGGCCTGGGGTTTCCCCTGCCTCTGGTCAGCCAGGGACAGCCGAGGATGGATGCCCCTCTTCCTTGCCTGCTCTCTGCTCAGTCCTCTTGGCCACCTCCACCAACCTGAGGCTCCAGCTGAGCCTCAGACTCCACAGGGGACCCTGGTGGCAGGGCTCCAGGAAACTGGAGCTGTGGGCATGTGGCCTTCATTGTGCAAGAGGCGTGTGACCACACCATTGCAGTCCCTGGTAAGGGCCACCAGCCCAGTCTCAAACAGGCAAGGACTCACCCTGGTAAGGAAGCCAAAGTCAGGCCAGTAAGAAGGGCTCTTCCACAGAGACTGAAGAGTCCTGCAGCTCAAGAGCCCGATCTTGGCACTGTAGAGCTAAAGGTTCTTACCTGTGAATATGCCATATTTGATCCTGGCAAGTAATGGGGCTCTCCCTAGAGCCCTCTCCTTCCCCCAGCCCCTTTGTGAAGGCAAAGCCCTATAACCAACAAGCCACCCCCACCTGCCCATGTGGTCAAGAACGTGATGCTCTGACAGTCTTTCACTGTTGTCACCTGTAGTGCCCACAGGATTTTGATGACCTTTTGAATCCATGTGGCATGCTCGCATCTAAAATTAGAGCTCCTTATCCACAGCATGAGGCCACACTGTGACACCTACAACTGGCTCTGTTTGAGAGAGCGCAGAGAAACTCTGGCTGCTAGCAAGGCAAAAATTCCTCTCCTACTGGTCTTTAAACATTAAGGCAGACACAAACATTCCTCCCTACCTAGATGGGCTGAGATATGCAAGTGGCTCCATTTATTCTGCAAAATTGATATTGACCCTTGAAAAACTGCTTTTCAACAGTCAAAAGGGTTTCAGGTAACAACAGGGCTGGCTACCGCCAGTGTACAGGCAAGTGCTAAAAAACTGCTTGACCTACAAGGTGCCTGCAGTGAGAGGATTCAGGCTCAGACAGTTGACTTCAAAACTTATATGAAGTATCTAAGACGGGCACAGGCCAAAAGGTGGCTGGAACAGAAGGAAGGAATGGGTAATGCACTGAGCAAATGTTTTCTGAAGTGTTATACTGGGGACACAGTGCTTCCCTACATATGTTTGCTTGTCTCCCCAGGAGACATGTATTCCCAATGCTCATTTTGTATTGCATAGGGTTAACTGCTGAATGTTAATGTCAGGACAGATGTGGGCATTAACCAGTTGTTAATAGAACGGTAGGGTATCATCGGCAATCCCTCGCAGGCAAGGATGATTGTCTTCCATGCCTTCTTTATCTGTGGGTCTGAAGGTGACTGACAAGGCCAATAAGGAGTAATCAGGGGTGATGGTGAGATAAAACCATGGTGCTTCACTCTCAAGGGATCCCAAACCATTTTATAATCTCATAATGCTCTCCACCCCCCTCGCAGATACAGTAGTTATCACTACATGTAGATTACACATGAGGGGACTGAAGTACAGAGATGTTAAGTGACTTGCTCTAGTTAACAGGGATGTTACACGAGTCACCACTGGAAGAGTCTGGACTAGCACCCAGGTCTTCAGTCTCTTGTTCCAGCTCCTGAGAAGAGAGCAGTGGAACTGGAAGTGCTGGGTCACTTCCAGGCAGCTCTGCCTGAGTCTGCTACATGTTTAACAAACCCATTTCCGCTCCTCTATCACCGCCAGACAAGAAAGCTAATCCTCTTACTGGCAGATAGCCAGGCGCATATTGTTCATGCAATTTCTGGCAAAGATGTTTCAGCCAAAGGCTTCAAACAAATGGGATGTGAGAATGCTTCCTACATTTGAACATACCTTACACCCATTTCCCTACCAATGCTGCTAAAGTTGTAAAGAAACAGTGACAGTAAATACATCGATGAAAGAGACTCCACCTATCACTGCCCATTTTACCAAAGGTTCACAACAGAGCCAGTTTTCTAACCCATCCTTCCTTACTACTCACCATCAATAGAGTTAGTAATACTATAACATAGTCTGAATATGGCACTTAAAAATATCACTACCCCCATTTCTCAGATGGGAAACCAAGGCACGGAAGGGATTTGTCTCAGGTCACAAAGCAGTTCAGTAACAGAAGCAAGAATAGAACTGAAGATAAGGCATACCTACCCTGCATTTTGAACATACCAGTGACAGTTGGGACCCAAATAACACTTCAAATATGGACTCCTCCTCCAACATAAATGTCAGTATGAGCATTTTCACCTAACCTCAAATATGGATCCCTCCCTCCAACTTAATCTCATAGCATGGGCATCGGTTTTGAATTCCTGGACTCAAACTCACATGGTTATGGTTTTGATTCTGGGTTGAAGCCAAAACCAGAAGAGCCCTTTTTGGAAGATCAGTTCAGATGTGACAAAATGGCAGAAATATCACAAGAGCAGCTGCCTATGCAAGGTCTGTGCCTTTTAAATTTAATTTCTCAAAAGGTCTGCTCAAAATCCAGCTACATTTCTACCTTAGGGGACTCCTTTAACCTGTATCCCAAATATTAGTCTCAATATTATAGCTCTGAATATGTGCCATCTTTTCCACTTGCCCCTTATTTATGATACCTTGATACCTTATTTATATCTTGGGGAACAACAGATCTCAAAGCTAAGAAACTGGGGCTCTCCAGCCTTTGGCTTCCAGATCTGTTTGGTGAAAAGTCTGCCATTTTGGAGTTCACTCTCATATCTGGTTTCATCAAAACCTCAGTTTATCAACCTACAGGGCACAACACAGGACCTTTGCTCAGGCTTTTGGCCATGTGGAAACAAGTTGGAAAGCTCTGGGGCTATGAGGATTGTGGAAAAGCAAAGAACCGATTTTTATTTAGTCTTATAAAGTGGTTTGGGACACATCCTATGAGATAGGGACAGTTAGTTATTGTTTAAGGGTGGCATATAGGTTCTTGGTGGTCTATAAAATGATAGGAGTATATCTGGACTACTTCCATGATGCTCTTAAGAGCACTGCTGAGTGTCCTCTTTCTGCTCCACACATACCAAACAGAAAGGAGGCAGTGAAGCCTGCAGACATTTCCCATCATGGATCTCCAGTCTGTAGCAGACAGGGATCTTAAGAGCAGCAGAGAACAATGATTCAGGGGCCTTCACTGCTTCATTCCAGGTTTGATGTGTGTAGGAGAATGTGGATGGGACCTGCTTCCTAGCAGCTCTGTTAACCATGCAAGCAGTGTAGATCCAAGGTAAATGGCCAGAGACCAGTCTATCTGAGGATCTTCTTTCTCCCTAGGCAGGGGTGGATTAATGCACGGGCCCACAGGGAACAGGCCCCCTGGGGCACCAGGGGGGTAGCATGGCCCAGGCGGGCATCCTGGCCAGGAGCATCTGGGGCAGGCAGTGTGAGCCTCCTCCCCCCTAGCCAGGCCAGAGCCAGGGGCTAGGTGTGGGTGCAGGGCTCCTTGCAGGCAGCAATGGCTTCCTGGGGCTGCCTGCTGCCAAAAGGTCCCATGGGCAGTCCTGCTCCCACTCCCTGTGATCGGCCACTGGCACCAGCACCACTGGGACAGGACAGGACAGCCCTGGCTGGCAGAGAGGTGGGCAGAGGGGTGGGCGGGCAGCCAAGGGTGGAGCTCATGTCTCTCTCCCAAGCCAGGCCCAGTCCTGGTGCATCCCATGGCGCTGAGGGACTGCAGCTCTGGCTGTGCAACACCCGCCAGGCGGAGAGGCCAGGTCTGCCTTCACCTTAGTGGTGCTCATGCCCCCTGGCTTGCCCTGGACATGCCAAGGAGGCTGGGTGGCCTGAGCTGCAGCCCCCTGGCAGGCGCAGAGGAAACCTGCCTTCACCCGGGGGGGGGGGTCAGCAGGGATGCCTAAGCTGGACTCCTCCTTGCAGGAGAGCAGGGCGCTGTCCGGGCATTGTCAAGACTCTAGAACATGGGTCTCTCTTCCATGGACCAAAACAGGCCCAACCTCAGGCCACACTGCAGAAGAGAGTGGCTTGAGAAGAGATCTTGGGAGGGCGGAGAGTATTAGATAAGGAGGAAGGGAGCTTTTGCTGGCAGCTGGCCACTTCGTTCCTGTGACAGGATGACATTAATGCCACTGCAACTATATGTCAAGGTCTACCCAACTCGAGGAGGCTGCTGGCTGATTTCATGGGCAGATTGCAGGGCTGGCCGGCATTTTTGAGGGCTTACTATGACCAGTCCCCACTCCCCCAATGCCTCTGATTGGCTGAGGTGCTGTCATGGCCCCACCCTCCACCGCTGACTGTGGAGAGAGCTGTCCATTATATGGCCCCATCCCTTGCCGCTGACTGGTGGAAAGAGGTAAGGCTGCATGACAAGCAGTCCTCTCAGCCAATCAGTGGTTAGGGGCAGGGGCAGCAGCCCTCTTGCCCGCTTGCCTTCATGCCAGCAGCCTCCCTCCCGTTTTCCCTGAGGTGGGCTGTACAGCTGAGAGGACTACTGGCTCCCACTTGGGAGCCAGCATTTTATTTTTAGTACGTTTTTTTCTTCCTGTGGATTGCACGGAGTCCGCCCAATTACACAATTTCCATGAAATCCACACAGTCATGATTTGGTAAGTCCCTAATTATCTGTATTGGTGTAGCAAGCCTACAGCTTTGTTACTTGCTGCACAACAACAAAAACCATCCAGGCCTCCGCACCTGGATAAAACATTATATAAACTGAAATAAAAACCAATTAAACATAGAGAAATGAAATCAAGAAAATTATTACTCTATATTAAAAAGAGAAGTCTATAAAAGCAATCTTTTTAATTATTTTTTTTCTTGACCCCTCTCAGGAGACATTTTTACACTTTATGTGAAGAAGGGAAGTTCTGAGAATCACCATCTGCAAAACTCTCACATTCCTGATCCATATGTACAAGTGCAAGGCTTTCTCTGATGTGCTCCAAGGAATGCTGCCCGGTGCAGTTCATGTCACCTACAATGCACACATTCTGTCTTTAGAGTAGAAAAAGGGTAAGCAAAGGTAGGTATCAATTTCCTTAAAACAAAGAAGAGTGTGCTTGAACAGCTTAATTTTTTTTGTGAAATAATCTATAATTCATATAATCATAGATTCATAGATGTAGGGTCAGAAAGGACCTTGTAGATCTTCTAGTCCAACCCCCTGCCCTGGGCAGGAGAGAATACTGGGCTCATATGACCCCGGCTAGGTAATTGTCAAGCCTCCTCTTAAAGACCCCCAGGGTAGGAGCCAGCACCACTTCCCTTGGAAGTTGGTTCCAGATCCTAGCCGCCCTGACTGTGAAGTAGTATCTTCTAATGTCCAGCCTGAACCTACTCTCAAACAACTTATGGCTGTTATTCTTTGTTACTCCAGGAGGTGCTCAGGTGAACAGGGTCTCTCCCATTCCCTGCTGGTCCCCCTTGGTAAGTTTGTAGATGGCCACCAGGTCCCTTCTCTTGTGAAGGCTGAACAGGTTCAGGACCTGTAGCCTCTCCTCATAGGGTCTGCCCTGCTGTCCCCGGATCATACGAGTGGCCCTCCTCTGGACCCTCTTGATGCTGTCCACATCCCCCCTGAAGTGCAGCACCCAGAACTGGATGCAGTTCTCCAACTGCGGCCTGACCAATGTCGCATAGGGGAGGAGGATCACCTCCTTGGACCTGCTCGTGATGCATCTATGGATGCATGAGAAGGTGTGGTTAGCTTTCCTGACTGTGTCCCCACATTGGTGGCCCATATTCATCTTGGAATCAATAGTGACTCCAAGATCCTTTTCTGCCTCTATGCTGACAAGAAGGGAGTTCCCTAGCCTGTAGGTATAGGTCCAGCTGTATCCTGTTCCTCCCTTCCAGTGTGCCCACCTCACCCCTGATCTTGGTGTCATCAGCGAATTTGAACAGGGTGATTTCCACCCCCTCATCCAAGTCGCTAATAAAGAGATTAAACAGTGCGGCCCCTAGGACTGAGCCCTGGGGGACCCCACTGCTCTCATCCCTCCAGGTCGAATCTGACCCATCCACCACCACTCTCTGGGTGCACTCCTCAGCCAATTTGCGACCCATCTGACTGTGTAGGCATCAATGCCACAGTCGCCTAGTTTTTTAATGAGAATGGGGTGGGAGACAGTGTCAAAGGCCTTCCTGAAGTCCAGAAAGACTACATCCACCGTGACACCTGCATCCAGTGATTTTGTGACCTGATCGTAGAAGGCAATCAGATTGGTTTGACAGGACCTGCCCCTAATGAACCCATGCTGGTTGCACCTGAGCATCGTCCCCCCTGCTGGTCCTTCCCAGATGTGCTCCTTGATAATCTTCTCAAAGAGCTTCCCCAGGATCGAAGTAAGACTAACAGGCCTATAGTTGCCCGGGTCCTCCCTCTTCCCTTTTTTGAAAATGGGGACCACATTGGCCTTCCTCCAGTCATCTGGCACCTGGCCAGAGCACCATGAGTGCTCATAAAGCTGTGCCAGGGGCCCCCCAATAACCTCTGCAAATTCCCTCAGCACCCTGGGGTGGAGAGCATCTGGACCTGCTGATTTGAACATGTCCAGCCTCTCCAGAAGTTCCCTAATTCAGTCCTCCCCGACCCAGAGTCTTTCCTGAGTCCATCCTGAATCTCAGTGGGGGAGTCCCAGTCCCTGCACAAAAAAACGGAGGCAAAGAATCCTTGATCTACAGTCAGGTGCTTACTGTGAAGGCTACAATAGTAATAGTAATACTCTACCACTATTTTGAGAGGCTATGGATCCTCTTTTTCTACTCATGTCATGAGTAGGGAGATACCGATATTCCCATTTCAGGTTTTTTGCAGAAAACGCAAAATCAGGAGTCTTCTGCCAAAAACAGCAGTCTCTGTGATTTTGGCAGGATCACCCAACACCTCCCCCACCCCCAAATACCAAGAAGCAAAGAGATAAATGGGAAGCCCTCCAGTCTTATAGCACATGGGGTGAGAGAGAACTAATGAGAGACTGAGCCTGTGGGTTTGGCTTAGTATGGGTGCCAGTCCAGGGCCAGTCTGGGAAGCAAAAGGGCTGTGGTGCCATGTTTGAAGCAGCAAGAGGCATTCAGCTGCCTCATGAAGAGGATGAATAGTGAGAAGAAATCCTCCAAGAAGGAAAAATACATTTCAGCTGTGGACCATTTAAGGCACTATCCTGCAGGGATTTTACACACAGATGGAGGCAGACTGTTCTGTACCACCTGCAACGTGACCCTGGATGCATCGAGGAAAAACAGTTTAAATTGATGCTTAGAGTCCAAGGTGCACATGAAGTAAAAAGGCTGCTGCAGAGGCTGAAGGTCAGAGTAAGAAACAAGGAATTGTGTCCTCGCTCTTTAAAATGACCATGGAAAACAATCTGGCAAGGCAAGTGGTGACATTTTCCCTTGTGGAGGCTTTTGCATCAGTGAACATCTGGCTAGAGAAAATTGATCACCTTAAGTTAAGGGGCTACCTGAACAAAAACGTGCCAAATGCTGGCTGTTTCCCAGGTATGAACAGGCTTCACCAAAACTCTCTCTCTGCAGTGATTGCTTTGTACACAATCCACTGCATTGGTGGTGTATGAATCCACTTCCCTTGTGGCCAATGAAGTTGCTGACCCTCAAGATAATATGTCTTATACATTTTATTTGTACCTGGGAGCTGGACAGACTGGGACCTGTCTGTTTTTCAAACAAAGCCATTTCACCTCTCGTCTGTCAATTTTTCTACCATGGCTCAGGCTGTAGTGAAAGCTGCTGTCAGCTACACCTCAGAATTTAACAAGATCCTAGCATTTCTATCCGACAATGCCACGTACATGTGCAAGGCTTTCTCTGATGCTCCAGGGAATGCTCCCCAGTGCAGTTCATGTCACCTACAATGCACACATTCTGTCTTTAGGCAGTGACATCTGTCACAGGCCAGCTGGGCACTGTGAGTGTATCAATTTTATCACCGGCCAACTGGGCTGTTTGATTCAGTTTCGGATCGAGGAGGCAAAAGTTGGGAGTGGAATAAAGGCAAATTTATTATAGCTTACACACACACAACAGTTAACAGAAAGATAAATGCGATAAGCAGATAAGGCAGCATAAAAGAGCTAATAGTAAATAATAACAACAGATAATAATAACAGATAGATAAATCAATCTGTCACAAGCCAACTGGGCACTGCGAGGGTATTAGCCATACTGGGCTGTTCAAAACAACAAATAGACAGACATGGGTTGGCAACTTATCGATAGTCCCTCAATGCCAGGTGTGCGCCAAGTGATTCCAGCAAAGTCAGGTGTCCCTGATGGTCAATGCTGTCAGAGGGATTACCGGGGAAGGTCCCTTGCTCAGGATCCGATCCTCCCACTCACAATATTGCCCTATAGCTGTTACCTATGGGATTGAAAGGTGTTAAAATGATCATAAAAGGTTACTACCCAGACTCGGGTTTATCCAATAAGCAAAGTATGATGCAGCACCTTTAGGTTTGAAATTGACATCGCTCCGCCTAAATCCCAACCCCTTTTAGGTTTCAATTGAATATGCTTTCTTGGAATGTGCTTTCCTGGAATGTGTTTGGGTGTGCCTAGCAGTTAGATCCAGTTTTTATCGCTAAGGCTGAACCCTGAGCAAAAAACCATTAGGCCAGCTAATCTCACAGCTACAGCTTTGCCTGTGGGGCCCAGTCAGTTCCATTATCATTTTGGTTAAACTTATGACAGACGAGTTACAGTTGCAGTTTACAAACTTACAAGCTTATATTAACTAATATTACCTATTTTATATTTACTATATTTTATTTTACCTATTTACTATTTACCTATTTATTTATTTTTACCTATTTACTATATTTTACCTATTTTATATTTACCTGTTTATATTAATATTACCTATTTAGGCAAAATACCAAATTCCTCTAAGAAGCACATATTATTGCTTATTAATCCCTCTGGTTCTGGCTGTCACAGACATCTGGCACATGCAGTGCATTGTAGGTGACAGATGTGGTAGTCTGGTGTCCTCCTTCAAGAAAGCCTTCAAGCACTGTCCAGGCCATAAGCTCTGCTACAGGGAGTTATTCACCAGTCAAAGTGGGGACCTATGTGCGACTGTGTCGCTGCCACCAGAGCTTGTGCTCACAAAGTGGAACTCATGCTTCAGTGTGGGCCATTACCATGCCAAGCATATGCAGTATTACCGGCAGTTTGTGAGCAAGGAGCTGGAAATCACCTCTGGTACACAGTGCATGTTTAAACTATGCAATCTTCAGGAACAAGAAGACATTCAAGATCAAGTGAAGTCTGTGGTGGAAAATGCCATCCAGTTTATGGAGCTTCTAACACACTTTGAAGGCCAGCAGGCTGTAATCTGCCATGCCCACAACAAGCGGATAGATTTGATTATTTGGTTGAAGACATGGCATCACAAGAACTGTCAAACTGTCATTGTGAAAACCAGTGGAGAAGGGACCTGTTCCAGGCACTAGCTGTGAAGTTGAACCAGTACTATAAGTACAACCTGTCTCTACCACTGCCGTTCAAACAACAGGCAGCCTCTTTCCTTAGTGCCGTTCACATTTTTTACCCCAGTCAGGTGCTTTTGCTGAGTTTGGATCTTCAGCTAGTGAAATCAAACCTAGAATGGTAGAAAGAACATGACAAGGAAGGTGCTGTTTACACAAAATTTGTCAAAAAATGTCAGATGTCTGTGCCCGTGCTTGTGCCAGTGCTTGTGTTTTGGGAGTCTGTTTCTGACACACGCCTGTATGCCCTGGCAAAATGCTGCCTCACCATTCCAACCAACTCAGTGGACGCAGCATGAGATCTCAGTGTATGGACAAGTGGTCACCCCACAGAGACAGAGGATGTAAGTGGCAACTGCTGGTGGATGCTGCATGCTAGTGTTTAACACCTAACATGAACTGCCTGTCTCAAGGTTAGCAATGAGTATCGCTAAACTCCTTTTTACCAAGTTAATATTAAATTATGGTGATGGTATTAGTTACAATTCATGGTGTGTATAGCTTTAATTTCATAAAACATTTCAATTTAAAGTTTAATTGAATGCTTAGATTACTTAATAACATGCCAATTTATGGCTACCACAGGCTGATCACGGTAATTATGCCATGGTTTTGGTCCCTCAGCCAATCCGCAGTGAGGGGTGGGATCACTGGGGCCCCTTGGCCAATCAGTGGCATGGATGGAGGGGAGGGGAGCCTGCCATGAAAAGACCATGAAAATGGCGGCTGGCACCACAATCCAGCCGTGAATTTTGGATTTTTCAGCTGCAATGTAGGTAGACCTCAAGTCATGAGCTATGGCCTACCTAAGACCAGGGGACCAATCCTGCTTTCATTTATGACGCAGGAAACCCAACAATTTCATCAGACTTTCACCCCATAAATATATTCTCATTTTTCTATATCTGTTCAAATTATCAATCCATGACAACTTTGTTATCAATGGGCAGCAAATTAATGTAGAGTTTTTTTAGCAGAAGTTTCCTTCTTTATTGAAATTATCTCCTTGGACTAAAATATTAATGGCTAAATTATCTCCATCCTTTAGGTATTTCTGAGGCACCTCTGACATCACCCTAGCTCTGAAACCAATGCTCTGGGGGCAGCCCCCTGCTCAGAGGCCTATTGGGTTTGAATACAGTGGAGCAAGATGTGCCAACTGGGGGGGTGGGGGGGGAGTATGCCTAGCCTCCTACACCTGCAGATAATGCTCCAAGCCCTATGGATTTGCTGGTGTGGATGTTTGGAGATGTCCCTCTGAGGCTGCTGCCAAGCCTTGGGTCTCTAGTGTGCCTTCAAGATGGCAGTAGCATCCTTGGCATTTGAATGGACCTCTATGTACAGATAACTGTGGTGTGAACAGGGCTGTCCTAGTAGGGACACACTGGTGCCAAAGTGCAAAGAAGCCCACTGATTTCAGCAAGGATCTGTGCAAACACTAGGTGAAAGTGTAGAGGGTGAGTGTAACAGGGAACCCTAGCCCTGTTACCAGGGAGCAGAGTGGCCCCTTTAAATCCATAACCTTCTGGGCGCAGCCGGCTGGTGGAGCAGAGGGTAAGGATGGAGATCTGCCAGCTGGTCAGGTGACGAGAAGGGGAAGGCCAGAGCCATGCAAACCTCAAGCGGAAAAGGCCAAGGAGGCAGCAGAGAGGGAGACTCCTGATGACTATGGAGCAGCTGCATCAGCCTCCTTGGGAAGAATACGCCACTCTGTGAGACAGAAGCACAATCACATGTAAGTGAGCACTTTGCTTCTCTTTTTTTATTTTCTAGGGCCAGAGGGGCCTATGGTTGATGTTTAATGTTAAATGCCATTGGTTTGTGGCTGAGGCTGTAGGGGAGGAGGAGACTTCATTAGCGCTGAGCGGTGCTGTGATAGAGGGCTCAAGAAGCCCTGCTGCACTAGGGATGCAGCACTAGGGCCAAGAGCCCAGAGTCACTTGAAGGGAAGATGGAAGCCTTGAAGCCAGGTCCTAGGGGGTGGACTTAGGCGAACGGCCCTAAATACAGAAAGAGGGGCAAAGCCAGAAGGGGCTGAGGCCCCAACAGCCTGGTGCCACAGGTGCACAGTGTACAAGGGCCAGTAGGTCTGGTGTTGTGGCAAATAAAGGGGGGAAAGCTGATCCCCAGGGGAGGAAAATTCAGCAAGATTTGGGGCACGCTCACTGGTCTATTAAAAAAAAAAATGCAGCAGAAAACGGCACCCTATCACAGCGAGTGGTAGAATCAGGGACTAGACCATGTAATCTTGAAGCTACGTTGATGCCTACCTCTTAGTAAAGTCAGTAAGAGTCGGGTAGTTAAGTATCAGGTCTGCTAATAGTGAGTCTAGTACAGCAAGGATTAACAGGCAACTGGGACCAGAAACCCACATGTGGTCTCCTGATGGACATGTTTTACCTGTGGAAGCGGTTTGGCTAAGGAGCTGTAGTCCTCATATCTGGTTCAACTTCTGCACTCACTCAAGTTACTGTTCCAAGTTCCTTCCAGATTCCAGTTACTTCTCTGATTTCTTGCTTCTGACCTTGGCTTGTCTTCTGGTTTTCTGACATTGGTTCTAAAACTAGGCAGGTTCAGGCTTCCTGACTCTCATTCCTAGTCTCAGCACTAAACACAGGGCCAGATCACCCAGGCCTGGTCATTGCAGCTGGATTAGCTCAACAGAAAACTGGGTGTTCAGGGAAGATGGAATCTACGCCTGCAATGGCTGAAGCTCTGCGGTACTTATAAATGCAGGTCCATGCCCCTCTGGCACATTAGAGCCCTGGTCAGTCTGTCTGCCCAACTGAACTAGGAGTTCAAGGCTGAAGCCAACGTAAGTTTGGCAGTGATGCCAGAGACTCCAAGGATTGCTCTATCAGAGCCAGTTGTTGTGCCACTAATGTATGCCCCAACCAAGCCAACCTGGGCATGATCATGTTAGCCAAGATGCACAGGGGAACTCACTCCTGGGGAACCGTATCTTCCACTTACTTCAGCTCTAAGGGTGTGTACAGAATTTGCTTTTTTTCACCATTTAAAGAGCTTTATTGCCATGACTTAGCAAAAGTGCATGGCTTTACAGCACTTTAAAAATGAGTACAGCACTTTAAATTAGCCCTTTTTAAATGAGGTATTACATTTGAAGTGCAGCACTTTAAATAACTTCTGTATGCTGGTCAAATTTCTGGCAATTCCACTGGTATCCCATGGGCTTTGCAAGCTTGGCTAGTGTGCCGTGGTACCACCAACGAAGACAGGTGGGGGGTGAAAGGGACATGCCACAAGTGAAAGGGACACACACACACACCCTAAGACCATGTGTGGCTGAGGGGGCAAACATTTGGACATGCTGTGGGTGAGGGACAGACACACACACATACACACACACACACACCCCCCTGAGACCCTGCTTGGTTGGGGACCAGATACTTGGAGCTGGGCTGTCAGCCTGGGTGAGAGCTCCTGCCCAGCTTGTGGCAGAAGCTGAGTGACAGCCTCTCGTCCCAGCTCCACCTTTTCCACTGCTCCACTACTGTCCACAGTCTCCTGCAGCCCCGGGACACTGCAGAGTGCATCCGCCTCCTGGCCTGGAAAGTGCAGGGAGGCTCAGAGTCCCCCTGCTCTCCCAAGCACTGCACTTCTGTCATGTTTAAGAGTGTTGTAACTTTATAGGGCTATAAAAAGTGCTCTGAATTGTAGCACTGTAGACCATGCATGGAGCATTTCTGTACACACCCTAAGGTTTTAAATAAGTCATGTGGCTCCTTTTTGATGATCCCAAATGTGAATGAAGAGCTGAAGCTGGGTTACAAACCCTGAGGCTGGCCCTGAGCCCTGTCATACATTACACTCCAGAATATTGGCGCTATATATCCAACCCCACCTGTCATGAGGCCACCCAGTACTTCCGTTCCCAGCAAAGCCTGGAGCAGGACACGAAGGGTAAGCTAACCCTGATCAAGTCCTCCACAGAACTGAATGTGCTCAGCCGCCTCTTCTTTAACTTTAAATTCCCTACGAGCCGATGGCTTCATCTTTGTGCCTGCCCAAAACTGACCTAGTCTGGAGCAATTATCCAGGCCTAAGCCCTGCATGAATCAAATACGGCGTGAAAGTGAAATATTTAGGTATTCAGATTACCCGAGGGAGAAATGCCTTACAAAATAATAGGCTTGCAATAAACTGCAAAGCCAACTCAAGAGTCGGTTCCAACCCCACACCGTCTTAATTAGATTACATCCCTATTTAAGAGACCCCTTTAGACAAGCAGCTACTTTTCCAGCAGGTACTCGGTGCTGGTGCTTCCTTTTGCGTCAACAAGCTTCTGTGCATCATCCTGCAGACAGCAGTGCTTCCAGCTGAATGTGGGAACCTGGCATGCAAGCCCCAGCTTCTTAGCTGAGCCCCTATAAAGTGAAGGCCCCATCCAACAGACCTTCACATCCCTACCAAACCCAGCAAAAACTTCCAGCTAACCCCACACCTCATAAACTCCTCCTGACCTTTTGGCCCAAAGACACAAAAACAGTCAGTGTGGTCTGTGGGAGGATCTACCACCATAAATTCACCAGGGCACTCCTTTGTTGTCCTTGTCTGATCCCACTCCACCCAAGCCACAAGGCACTGACGGAAGTGCTGTTTTGTCGCGTTATTGGCCACCTGAAAGTGGTCTGCAGCCATGCCCTGACAGAAGCGCACAGCTACAGAGTGTTTTAAAAGTGCCTGATGATCATGCGACAAATTAACCCTCATTACATGAGGATTCAGATGTAGGCGCTTCAAAGCAGTGCACCTTCAGTAACTTCTGTTAGTGCATGCCGGGAGCAGCGCCGGGCTGAGGCAGCCTAGCCCTGCCACCAGTACTGTCTTCAGGATGAGAGTGGGGAAAGGAAGGGGAGGAAACTTGGTCTGGGTTATGCTGTCTTCAGGATGGAAGGGAGGGAAGGGAGGCGTGGGGCTCCAATCCACTCACTCTTCTCTCCATCACAGGCTGGGTAAACCCCAGACTGAGCTCCCTCCCTTCCCCATCCCCCCACCAAAGACAGCACCAGAGCTCCAGGAACAGGGAAGGGGTGGGGGGAGGCTGGGACTAGGGGAGAAAGACTGCAAACATGCAGCCAGCTCCAAAGTGGAGCTCGCCCCCCTGACCCAACAGGGAACATCTGTTGTATTGGGGTGATTGTTGTAACTCATGGCACTTCCTGTAAAATGCCATGAGTTACAGCGGGGAGTTGCACACCTGTCAGCAACTTCCCACTGACAGGTGTGGAACAAAGGAAACACAGAGGGTGGAAACAAAGGAAATATCTTCTCTAACAAATCAGAAAGTAACAACTAACTCAGCACCTATAAGCAATGCAGGGTATAGTAGCTATGGTCAAGATGCCTAATATCACTGCATCTAAGTCAGGTTAAGGCCATCAACAGGATTTGGGAACGAAGGCAGTTGGTCATGCCCAAGAGGAGATGAGTATCAAATACTTACCTTTCCTTTTGAAGCTGACAAGTCATAATCAGGGATCTAGGTTTTCTGTTCTCCATGAAAAAATGCAATGAAATCTGGATTTTCTCCGTTAAAGGAGGAAAACACAGGAAATGGTGGGTTTCCTCTTGCAGGCTGGCAGTTTAACTACGTTCAGGTCCAACCCCACTCCACCCCCACCCTCCT
>NW_005841891.1:1564918-1572848 GCF_000455745.1 Alligator sinensis
CTCCTCCCTGCCGCTTTGGATCTGGCCTCATTCCCCCCTCCCCCCCGCCACTTTGGGTCTGGCCCCCCTGACACTCCAGGTCCGCCTGGCCTGCATCTGCCTGCCTCCCTGCTCTCCTCCCTGCCCACCACCTCCCACTCCCTGCCAGCTGTTCTGGGGGGCATCCAGGCCAGGCAGTGAGGGGCACTGTCATTGTGATTCTCCCCTTCTTACTCAGGCAGGAAGGAGGGTGGGGAAGCCCCGCTGCTCAGGCAGCCAGGGCATGTTCCCCACTGCCAAACTTTCCCAGCAGCAGTGCAAACTTGGGCCCATGCAGCCCGGGCTGCCCAGCCAATCGCTGCCTGCCCTCTCAGTGGAGCATGCGCAGTTGGATAGAAGTGTTAGATAGACACACAGACAGACAGACACACAGATAGACACACAGACAGACAGACAAAGCCTGTTACTATATTCGAATAGTGACTGAGACAATGGAAGGCTTCCAAATTGCTTTAATATTGTAAATATCTCAATAAAAATTTGTGTTCAAGTGATACATTTTATTTTATATATATATATATATATATACACACACACACACACACATATGTATATATATGTATATGTATGTATATATATGTATATGTATATATATGAATATGTATGTATATATATGTGTATATGTATGTATATATATATGTGTGTGTGTGTATGTGTGTGTGTATATATATATATATATATATACACACATAGAGTGGTGTTTCATTTTAACCATGGAAAATGTGGATTTTAGACTTTTCAATCAGAGTATTTGTGATTTTGTATTAGAGAATTTGCCACTTTACAATAGAGAAAACCAGGAATCCTGCCATTATTCATCTTCCCCAAACAAGCTGTTTTCCCGGCTCTACAAATGACTCATCCCCGCTGGGGCAGTGACAGTAGCTGCTCACGCTATGGATTAAGTCAATAAGGGGCAAGACACATCATAGTTATTCCACTCCACAGTAATTACTGCAAGCCTCCTTTAAAGAAATAAGAAATGTTATCTCAATGACAAGCCTGCTACTGTTGTTGCCGTCACAATCAGTTGCTGCCCAGATTGTCTCAGGCTTTAATCCACAGGTTTGGTTCAAATCCTAGTCTGCAAACCACAAAAGTCACAGCAGAAACCAGGCTGAACATCCTTCAAACTGCTTCTTTCCTGATCAGACATTAAAAATCTTCCAAGGAGACAAGGCTTCCTGCTGTGTTAACCCTCTCCTTCCCCAGGGATCAAAACTGCATCGCTCCTGTGGAGAATATACCGTCTGTGTGACGGCCTGGCCACATGAGCCAGGTTCTAGCAGCTGCTAATTGATGCCAGACA
This sequence comes from Alligator sinensis, assembly GCF_000455745.1. Lineage (NCBI taxonomy): Eukaryota > Metazoa > Chordata > Crocodylia > Alligatoridae > Alligator > Alligator sinensis. The sequence goes on from NW_005841891.1 coordinate 1,566,267, forward strand.
TTTTTCCCATTTAACCCATATATGCAAAGGAAAAAGAGGCTCTGGTACTAAATTAACTCTTCCTATCTTCTTATGGGAAAGCTGGGTGACTGCCTTGCAGCCATGAATGCTGCGTGCCCCCAGAGGCTGGGGGGGCACGGCGAGCTCCCGCCAGCGGCGGTGGTGGGGCTGGAGGCGGTGGGAGCATGGTGGCAGCAAGTGGGGAGCTCCCGCAGGCAGCCACTGCGCTGGCGGCGGCGGTGGGGAGGGGTGGTGAGCGCTGACTAGTGCTTGCAGCTTTTTCTCTCCCAGTTTTTCTAGTCCAACCTGCTTATGAAACTGTTCAGACTCCAACTATGGGTCTGCCCGTAAGTGACTTTCCAATCCAATCCATCCTGTTTACACTCAGTTGTTAAGTTGTTTCCAGATCAGATTTTAAGATCTCTGAAACCATGGGGAGGCACCATATCTAGGATATGCTTGCAGGGAGAGCTGTTTATTCTAATTTTCTACAGAGTGCGCTAAAATGTTTTGGCATGCCAGGATTTATTCAAGGACAGCTGGAGCTCTGCTCAAATTACCTCACGGAAAATCCCAATGAGGAAATGCAGTTAGCCCTCGCTGGCGGTCCAGACAATTAAGCCACTAAAAAACTACACTGAATCAGTGTACAGAATGAACAGATTCCAGTCAGAAAACCTTTATTCTTTGTATAACTGACTCACTGACACACCCTCAGAGATGACAATTCTCTGGTTTTCCCTAAGAGAAATTTCACTATTTGCCCACAACGTTTAAATGTTATTTGCATCAGTCCTTTCCTGCACAATAATAGCTAACAAAAATGTGTTCAGTTCTAAAAGCACGTGGTGAGGTTATCTATTTTTTTCTCCCTAAGAAAGCAGAATTAAGTGATTCATTCTTTTATACAATGAATGCAAATCTTACTGGTTTTAGAAAATGTAATATTGTGCCTATTAGAACAAAAATATCTCGACCCTGTAAGAAATCCTGACTTTGGCTCTGTGTGTAGAGGTGATGAGTGAACTTCAGGGAGTTTGGTGTTCAGAAGCAGGTATAAAGGCCTGGCTAAAGTATACTGAGGTTTACCTAGAGCCTGCCAAATCAAACCAGAGGTCTCAGCAGAAGAAGCTGTCCTGTAAGCTTTCCAGAATCTCTTTCTCTCTGGGCCACATTGGCTGCTGATAGAAATTGGTGCTGCCCCACTGAAGTCAATTTACACCAGCGGGGGGAATGACTCAGAGAGAAGACCCATGAGTTCAGCTAACCTATATCTGGTCTAGATCATTTGCCCAGGAAAGCAATCCAAGCACCAATGTAGTCACAACTATGTCTGTCTACATTGGCTGGTGATCAGGGTCTCAGTCACTGGAGCTCTTCTAGAGCAGTATTTCAGAACCCAAAAGTGGGTCACAAGAATACATGAACGGGTTGCAAACAAACTTTAAAAATCGATTCTCCTTTAAAAGAGAAAACATGGGAAACTTAGGGACTGGCAGTGGGAGGAGATGAAGGCAGCACGCCCCTCCCTGGCCTGTTTTTTAATGTTACTCCTTGCACTGTCAGCATGGCTGGCGTAGGGGTCCCAGTGCCAGCGATGATTCTCACTGCCCTGCTCCACCCTCCCACACCAGATCCTGCCCACTGGGCTGCACAGGTGGCTCCTGCTCATGCTGGTCCGGCCAGGTGGCAGTCCCATGCCTGCTGCAGGTGCACAAATCTGGGGGGGAATGTGCCTCCCCCTTCCCCACACACCCCCTCCGTGCCCCATATACCAACCCCTGCCCCCCACACTGGGGGCTGGGACCTGGGGGCAGTGGATTGGGAGTGATGCGCACCATCAGGGCAGGGGGGTAGGGGGCTGTGGGTTGGGTGTGAGGGTCACCGGCCAGGCCAGGGGGCTGTTTTCATAGAATCATAGTCCTCAGGAGACCATCTAGTTCAACCCCATGCTCAAAGCAAAAACATACCCAACTAGATCATCCCAGTCAAGGCTTTGTCTAACTGGGTCTTAAAACCTCCAAGGATAGAGATTTCACAGCCTCTCTGGGTAAATTGTTCCAGTGCTTTGCAACCCTCCTAGTAAGTGTTTTTTTCCTAATATCCAACCTAAATTTCCCTTGCTGCAACTTGAACCCATTGCTCCTTGTTCTATCATCTGCCACCACTGAGAACAGCATAACTCCATCTTCTTTGGAAACCCCCTTCAGGAAGTTGAAGGCTGCTATTAAATCCCCTCTCAGTCTCCTCTTCTCCAGACTAAATAAGCCCAGTTCCCTCAGCCTCTCCTCAGATATTATGCCCCCCAGCTCCTGAACCATTTTTGTTGCCCTCCACTGGACTCTCTCCAATTTGTCTACATCCTTTCTGTAGCGGGGGGCAAACTGAACACAGTACTGCAGATGTGGTCTCACCAGTGCTGAATAGAGGGAAATAACCACTCTCCTTCATCTGCTGGTAACACACCTACCAGTGCAGCCCAGTATGCCATTAGCCTTCTTGGCAACAAGGGTACACTGTTGGCTCATATTCAGCTTATTGTCCACTGTAACCCCCAGGTCCTTTCCTGCAGAGCTGCTACCCAGCCAGTCAGCCCCCAGCCGTTACTGGTACATGGGACTGTTCTGTCCTAAGTGCAGGACTTTACACTTGTCCTTGTTGAATCTCATGAGATTTCTTTTGGCCCAATCCTCATAGTTTCATAGTTGTTAGGGTCAGAAGGGACCTGAGCAGATCATCAAGTCCGACCCCCTGCCATGGGCAGGAATGAATGCTGGGATCAAATGACCCCAGCTAGATGATTATCTAGGCTTCTTTTGAAGACCCCCAGGGTAGGAGCGAGGGCCACTTCCCTTGGAAGTTGATTCCAGATCCTAGCTGCCCTGACTGTGAAGTAGTGCCTCCTGATGCCTAGCCTGAACCTACTCTCAATCAACTTGTGGCCATTATTCCTAGTTACTCCAGGTAGTGCTTGAGGGAACAGGGCCACTCCCATTTCCCACTAGTCCCCCCTGGTAAGTTTATAGATGGCCACCAGATCCCCTCTCAGCCTTCTCTTGTGGAGGCTGAACAGGTTCAGGTCCCATAGCCTCTGCTCGTAGGGTCTGCCCTGCTGCCCCCTGATCATGCAAGTGGCCCTCCTCTGGACCCTCTCGATGCTGTCCACATCCCTCCTGAAGTGTGGTGCTCAGAACTGGACACAATACTCCAACTGCGGCCTGACCAGTGTCGCATAGAGGGGGAGGATCACCTCCTTGGACCTGCTCGTGATGCATCATGACAAGGTGCAGTTAGCTTTACTGACTGCGTCCTCACATTGGTGGCCCATGTTCATCTTGGAATCAATAATGACTCCAAGATCCTTTTCTGCCTCTGCACTGACGAGAAGGGAGTTCCCCAGCCTGTAGGTCTGCTGCTGGTTCCTTTTCCCTAGGCGCAGTACCTTGCACTTGTCAGTATTGAAACCCATCCTGTTCTCACCGCCCACCCCTGTAACCTGTCCAGATCTAGTTGTAGCCTGTCCCTCCCTTCTAGCATGCCCACTTCTCCCCACATCTTAGTGTCATTCGCAAATTTGAACAGGGTGCTTTTCACCCTCTCGTCCAAGTAGCTGATGAAGATGTTGAACAGTGTGGCCCGAGGACCGAGCCCTGGGGGACCCCACTGCCCACATCGCTCCAGGTCAAAAATGACCCGTCCACCACCACTCTCTGGGTGCGCCCCTCCAGCAAATTTGTGACCTATCTGACTGTGTAGGCATCAATGCCACAGTCACCTAGTTTTTTTAATGAGAATGGGGTAAGAGACAGTGTCAAAGGCCTTCCTGAAGTCCAGAAAGACTACGTCTACCGCAACACCTGTGTCCAAGGATTTTGTGACCTGATCATAAAAGGCCACCAGGTTGGTTTGACAGGACCTGCCTCTAATGAACCCATGTTGGTTGCCCCTGAACATAATCTCCCCTGCTGGTCCCTTGCGGATGTGCTCCTGGATAATTTTCTCAAAGAACTTCCCCAGGACCGAGGTAAGACTAATGGGCCTATAGTTACATGGGTCCTCCTTCCTCCCTTTTTTGAAAATGGGGACCGCGTTGGCCTTTTTCCAGTCCTCTGGCACCTGGCCAGAGCACCACGAGTGCTCGTAAAGCCATGCCAGGGGTCCCGCAATGACCCCTGCCAATTCCCTCAGCACCCTGGGGTGGAGAGCGTCTGGACCTTCTGATTTAAACTTGTCCAGCCCCACCAGAAGTTCCCTAACCTGGTCTTCCCTGACCCTAGGCTTGGCTGTACCTCTCCTGAGTCCGTCCAGAATCCCGGTGGGGGAGAAGTTCCGGTCCCTGCTCAGAAAAGTGGAGGCAAAGAATTTGTTAAAGAGGTCAGCTTTATTGTCTGGTGCAACCACCAGATTGCCAAGCATGTCCTGCAGGGGCCCCACGTTACCCAGTGCCTTCTTTTTACTCCCTATGTTTTTAAAAAAGGACTTGTTATCTTTGATCATGGTCACTAGCCCTCCACTTTGTCCAGGTCACTTTGAATCCTAGCTCTGCCCTCCTGCATATCTACTACTCCCTCAGCTTGGCGTCATCTGCAAACTTGCTGAAGGTGCGCTCTGTACCATCTTCCAGGTCATTGATGAAGATATTGAACAAAACCAGCCCCAGGACTGACCTCTGGAGCACTCCACTTGATACTGGCTGCCAACTAGACATCAAGCCATTGACTACTACCCTCTGAGCTGGATAATCCAGCCAGTTCTCTATCCATTTTACAATCCACTCATCCAACCCATACTTCCTTAGCTTGCCTGTGCGAATGTCATGGGAGACCATATCAAAAGCCTTGCTGAAGCCAAGGTCTCCCCACTTCCACAGAGACAAATAATTTTCTAATTAAACTTACTGGGTGAGGACTGGCCACTGATGTGTACAAAAGTGTCCTGGTACAAAAAAGGTTGAGAACCACTGTTCTAGAGTACCAATCACTGCAGCATCCAGGGGTACTTTTACACGTGGTCTGGGGGTGATGGGGGAGGGTGGCACTTTAATTAGAGAGGCTCTGAGAGCTGCTCTAACTAAAGCACTACAGCATCTCATGTATCAGCATCCCTGCACTTCAAAACGGCAGCAAGGGTGCTTGAACTAAAGCTTGTTTGACAAGCTTTAGTTCAAGCACTCCCACCATCATTTTGATGTGCAGGGATGCTGATACACAAGATGCAGGAGGCTGCTGGAGCATGGTAATTACCACGCTCCAGAAGATTCAATTCATTGAGTCTGTTCTGACGCTCTGAATTAAAGAGCATTGGAGCAGCCTCTGCGCTCATGTACAGACTTCTGCTTGGAAAAATGACAGCAGTGACAACCAGTGTCCTAATACAGTACAACTGGGGGATAAGCTCCAGCCTGAAAACAAAAATAAGAACCCTCTAAATATTTTAACTTAAGAAAATAAATAGAAGACTCTGTATGGATCTGTACCAGTGCAAAGGGTTTGGCCCAGCACCATCTCAAGGTCCCTTCCAGTTTTACAATTTCCCTGTTCCCATTATCTGTGCAAGTCCAGACGAGGATTCCTGTGGACTGTTCGAAAAGCCTTAGGTGGGAGGCAGGAAGTAGCAGTCTGGTAGGTGACAGTCATGACCAAATCAGCCTTTTCATGCATTCTTGCTCCGTCCACCCTTGTTGACAAGCACTGCCCTCTGAAATTCTCCTTTCAGGACTGCAGCCTGTATGAGCTCAGGAATTAGCTTCTGTAAGTGAAAATGATGCGACACAAACAAACGCAGCAGCAGCTGGTCAAGGGAGAGCACTGAAGAGACGGCTGATGAGATAATGGAAAGAACACTTGTGGTCTTTCCCCCACTTGTTTCACAAAGAAGTGCATCTTCATCAGTCATGTTGCCTTACCAGTGGTGCCTGGCCTGAGTATCGGAGCTGGATGACACTCCTGCAGGCGAGGCACAGCCATCAATCCTCATCCCTGTTCTGCCATGCTTGGCGTATGCCGACAGTGAAGCTGTACAAATAGGAAGTCTGGGCTGGTCCCGAGCAGGACAGCACCGCACAACACGGCACCTTCGCTGTCTCTTCGGGCCCGCCCAGCCCAGCACCTTCCCTAACTCCGTACCCCTGCGTCCCACCTGCTTCTCTGAGTGCACCAGGCTGGGTGCAGGGAGAGTCCAACTCACAGAGGTGCTTTCCAGCTCCTGCTGACTGCACCTCACATGGCGGCATGAAACAGCTGGGGAAGGGAAGGGAAGGGAGCTGTAGCCTCGCTTTCCCCAACGGCAAGAGGCACCCAGGAAGGGAGCCAAGCGGCAAGTATTTCCTTGCCTGCCCCAGGCAACTTGCTGCTTTCTGATCCTTATGGCACCCTGGCATGGCCTTCCTCCCAAAGCCGCCTTGCTCACTCGCCACGCGCGGGGGAAGGCGCTTGGGTCCCGGGGGCTGCGCAGCCGGCTCCTGCTTGCCTGCGTTATGCGGGGACCGGAATTTCTGCCCGCCGGGAGCCCCGAGGGGTGCGGCTGCCCACGCCCCAGCCCGCCGGGCCCCGCGGGGCGCTGCCTGGCTCCTCGCCGCTCGCA
>NW_005841891.1:1573061-1575587 GCF_000455745.1 Alligator sinensis
GCGCGCGGTAAGTCAGCCGGAGGGAGCGGCAGGGAGCGAAGGGCAGGAGCGGGCTCTGCGGCACTGGTCTTGCCAGATCTGGGGGCTGGTGTCCAAGACCCGCGGCTCCTGCTACAAGAGATCTGGCACCGGGAGGTAGCTGGAGTCCGGCAAGATACAGCCCCGATTCCCCCCCAGATTTCGAAGTTTCGATAGGCAGACAAGGTTCTTTGGGTAGATGTGATATTTTATATTACACCGGCTAAATAATTGGGAAAACTGTTGTTTGCAAGTTTTCGAGCGCAAACGCTCACCCTTCAGGCATGTTTAGTTGGTCTAATAAAAAATTTCACATTTACCCGAAGAAACTTGTCTGCCTGTGTCCTTAAACCAACGCGGCTACACCCAACAACGCTGAAGGCTTAAATAATGGAGAAACACCCCCCTGCCCTCCTTTCTTCCCCTGGGCTCTGCTGGCAACACCAAAAGCACCAGCCCCTTGCCTGGCTCTGGAGAGAGCAGGCAGGCTTTGCTGCTCGGCTTCCAGGACACAAGCTGATACCAAGTGGAGCTGTCTGTACAGCTCCAGACCCCCCAAGCCCAGGACAAGAGCCAGGGTTTGGCACCAGGATCCTGCTGGATTTTATTAGTGCTTCCAGCCATCTTCACAGATTCCCATCCCATTTCACTGGAAACGTGGTGTGCCGCTGAGCCCAGCGGCACAGGGGTGGCAGGGAGGAGGAAGCACATTTGCTACCTGGAGCCTGCTGTTTTTTTTTATTTTTTTTTTAACATAATGGACAGCTAATATATGCTATGATGTGCTGTAGCACCCCACTGAACACCTTTGGCACACAACTGGAAGGTGATTCTCCATCTGGAGATCTTCTCCACTTGGAGAGAACATGTCCTACCTTTTGTGCAATCCAGCCATACACCTAAGGGGAGGAGGGAGGCCCCCTCAACCCCCATGGTGGCCATGATGGGGTTCAGGGCCATAAGAGAAGGGTGTTTTCAGCTCCAGAGCTAAATACTCTATACTTGTTTCAATTATTTCTTGATCTCAAGGGCTTCTCCCTGATGCTCTTGCAGAGAGAGGAAGAATAATCTTGTGATTAGAGTTCATGGCTGGCAATCAAGTCTGGGTCCTTCCCCAGAGAGACGAGCATGGGGCAATCTGCCAGTCGTGGCCTGCTCCCTTGGGTGTCTTGGTTTGTTTTGAAACCTGGTCCTTAAATGCTATATGCCTCTGTTTCCACTGAGCGGGGCTAACGCTTCCCTGCGTTCTTGGCACGTTGAATAAGGTGAGGTTGGCAGCAGCACCCTGTTGGTATCAGTCTGAAGGAAGTGTTAGCCCCACTCAGTGGAAACAGAGGTATACAGCGGATGCTATGCTGAACTGTATTCTAACCACGTATTGCACTTGCCTTTCCTTAATCTTTGTCTGCTCATGAGGTCCTTGCATGTTTCTAGTTACAACATTGAAGACAGCATAAATCCAGAAAGTTGTGTGGGTGGGGAGGAAACAAACTGACTGACTTCTTGAATGTAGCTATATGGGAGGCAGCCTGGCAAGAGCGCAAGATGTAGAAATGTAATTTGTTTAAAGGTCAGCACATTGTCCAAGCTCTTGTGGCTAAATTGTTCTAAAGAACAAGCAATGCATCTCCCACAGCGGCGGAGCTGGTTCGGCTCTCAGAGCAGAGTTTGGCCCTAGGAAAACTTAAGTGTTGAAATGCAACCCTACATTCTAGCAGCTCATGCCTATGGCCGTGATGGTAAGAGGAATAATAGCTTGAAGTGACACCCAGTTGAAATATAGTCTCCAAGAGACAGTTAGCAGCAGCAGGCACTTTCCATGCTAACAGACTCTGTAATGTTTGTAATATGCTTCTCTTCACTTTTTTTCTTTTCCCTCTTCCATGATGGGGCCATTAGTGAGGATTTTCCAAACAAGACAAAGTGACTTAAGCCCTGGGCAGACAAAGGACAAATTTTATTTCACTTAGTGGATGGCAAAGGCACTGCTTGAGACTAATTCTGGGCTGGTAGACTGCTCCCCTTGCATGGGGCAAGTCTGAGAGTCTCTGGACGGCAACCCTATTCCTAATGTCCAGGGAACAGAATCGCTCCCATACAAGTGGAGTTACTTGGAGGTAATTTAACAGTGGTGTTAGATGTTACCCTTGGCACAAGTTAAATGCATTTAAAATACAAGCATCCATGCATCACGGTGTGAAAGCTAATGCCAAAGGGTGCTCTGTTCATCTAAAAAGTTGCACCTTTTTGGGCAAGCAGTATCTTCAGTTGGTACCAGGCAATTAACGTCAGTTTGCTTCATGATGGGGGAGGGGGGGAACCGGATGAAGCAGTGTGGGCCTCAGCCTCCTTACCACACTGTCTAAACCCAATATTTCCTGGCACCTTGACTGAGATGCAGGGATGGCCTTGACTTGCAAATGCAAGATGGTGTAAGCAGGTTTAGAATGAAATAATTCTTTCAAGCCACTGTTTGGAAGGGGGGGTGGGGGTGGGGGGGGGAAATCG
>NW_005841891.1:1575646-1581522 GCF_000455745.1 Alligator sinensis
TGGCAGCTTCTTCGGGTCCAGAGCCTGTGGGATCGGAGTGGGGGCGGGACCCCACATGGGCTGGTTTGCCCTGGGCCCCGTGTCCTGCTCGGGTCTGCCGTCTCCAGTGCAATCAATTCTTCTACTGACTTAAGTAAATCATAGAAAAGTAGGGCTGGAAGGAACCTTCAACCAGCAAGTGTTCGGGGGAGAGCTCAACCAGGCTCCTGTGCTGTGCCAGGGTGACGACCAGTCCCCACGCTGCAGCCAGAGCTTTAGTCTGCCACCCCTGCAATCCTGAAGCTGAGACCTGAAAAGAAATCAGCTGATTTCTTTGGATCACCGCTGTAGGACTGGGAGCTAGCGTAAACTCTGGTGAGGTAGTACAGTATATATTTAGATTACAGGAAGCATCAATGTGACAGCTGAGAACTTGCTAAGTCATATAAATGCTTATTACGATCTAAATAGAAAATGTGCTAACTCATGATAAAGTACTTCACTGCATTTTGTCAATCTGCTGGGTGAAACAGAATACTGCCCAAGTGTTTCAACTAGTGAAAGCAACATAATACCGGGGTAAAAAAAAACTGGACAGATACCTCAGTTCAGGGGTCTGCAGTAACTTTGCTCAAATCAGGTGAATTACCTGAATCGGGGTGAAAACTGTACTTGTGTCATTTACAACAGTTTAAGTTTGGTGTGTCTATGTTGATCCTAAGTAGCAGCTTGCAAAAGGCAAGCACGCTACTTTGCTCCCCTGCTGTCTAGCAGCAAGGCACAGTGGCAGCTGCCTGCTGTATGCACTACCCTGGGCACATGCACACCTCTTTTCCTGATCTCGGAGCCATTTACATAGTGGATGGAAACCAGGTGTAGATCACCCCAGGGTAGGTCTGCTCAAGACCTTAAAGTAAAATTTTACAAGGGCTTAAATGCCTGAGGGTAACTCCTGATTTGAGTATTTAGGAGCTCAAATCCTGTTGACTTCCCATGTGATGTGGGTGCCAGTGTCCATGCAGGGATGTCTACACAGCAAGTTAAGGCTTGGTTGCTCCATGGGTAAGTGTATCCTGTGCTAGCTTAAGTCTAGCTAGCACAGGATACATGTGATCCCCTGGGCTCCTGGTTTTCACTGTTTAAAAATGGCAAACTCTCAGATTAAAACCCCCCCAAATCTGTGTTTTTCTGTGATTTAAAATGAAACAGCACTATATACATAAGTATCACTTGAAGACAAAATGTTATTGATATATTTGGCAGACAAGGTTCCTTGGGTGAGTTTGATATCTTTTCTTAGACCAACCCAAATAGTTGGAGAAAAGTTATTAAGCAAACTTTCGGGTTCAAAAACCCTTCGTCAGGCTAAGGAAGTTTCAGCAGTTGGTGTGTGCTCTTCCTGGATGGAGCACACACCAACTGCTGAAACTTCCTTAGCCTGACGAAGGGTTTTTGAACCCGAAAGCTTGCTTAATAACTTTTCTCCAACTATTTGGGTTGGTCTAATAAAAGATATCAAACTCACCCAAGGAACCTTGTCTGCCTATGTCCTAAGACCAACGCGGCTACAACCTAAACCCATTGATATATTTATAATTTTTAAAGCAATTTTTGGAAGGAAGCCTGACAGTGCCTCGATCACTATAATAAAATAAATTCTAAGTACCTATAAATTTTGGCATTTGATTTGGGGGTTTTTAGTCATGGAAAATTAAAGCTCCCCCTGCCCTCTTTGGTCACCAGGATGCAGGTCCAGCTGCGGCTGTCTTCCCTTCTCCCACTTCTTTGTGGTGCTGAACAGCCCTGATATGTTGGTGCCCTGCCCATGCCATTGCCCCTCGCTCCCCACCCACTGCCCCCCAGCCCTGCTGGAGGGGGCCCCCAGTTGCCAGGGCTATAGGCCCAGGGGCCCAGGTCTGCAGCCCCCTAGTCCAAGCCCCAGCTGCCATCCGCAGGAGGCAGTGGAGCAGAGCCTGACTTCTCCTTTCCCATGGGTGGCACAGCCCCAGGGGGTGGGGGTAGGGGGTAAGCTGCCTGCTGCAGGCTCAAGGGTCCCTACCCTGCTGCCCTCCTCCTGGGGCCTCCGCAGCCCAGCGAGCAAGACTCAGTGCAACAGGGCAAAGTAGAGCCAGGCAGGGAAACTTGATGGCACTGCTGCAAGGCAGGTAGGGGGCACCTCACCATGGTGGTGCAGAGTGGTGGCATTGAGTTTCTCTGCCCCCTCTGCTCTGCGGCACCAGGTTTCACCTGCTAGGCCACAGAGGTCCCAGGGGGAGGGCAGAGCCCTAACCCCATAGCAGGCAGTCCATCTCCACCCCACTCACAGATCTGGGGGGCACGTGCCCATGCTCCCTTGGGAGTGTGCACAGTGGTGGGGAGCCGTCCCGTTCCCCAGCCCCATCCTGCTCCCTGCTCAGGCCCTATGGGCACACATTCCAGCCCCAGGCCCCATGCACTGTCCCAGCTGGGCAGCAGCTCCAGCCCTGCCCAACTTCCTCACTATGGGGGCCTCAATTTCTCCCCCCACCCCCGACTTACCTGCAGGAGCTGCTCTCCAGACTGCATGGTGGCCATGTGCATGTGTGAGTGTGCACATGCACACAGTGCCCCCTGCCTGAGCGCTCTCCTCCCACTGCCCCCAGCCTGCAAAGAGAAACCCATTGTTTCCCATGTCTTTCTCCTTCTGAGGGAGAAAAATCCACATTGTACCATGTTTTTCCACGGTGAACAGAAAACCTGGATCCCTGGTGATCACTGAAGGCATAGCAGCAAAAGCGCAGTGTGTACAATCCTGCCTAGGGCTCCTGATCTAACTAGATCAGAGCTTGTATAAAGATACCTACCCAAGCTACAACTATACCCTTATTTATTGCATAGACATACCCTTCTGGACAAGCTTTAGAGACTCAGGCATTCTGGAATTTAAGTCCAGCTTCTTAAGTCACTTTTGAAAATGGGATTTAGCAGCTTCTGAAAATGTGACCTACTGGCTCCAAACTTGCAGCAAGATGAGTATATAAGCATACACAAGGGTGGATCCAGAAGGGGTGCAGTAGCATGGTTGCAGCCCCCCTTTTGGACCATGTCATGGGAGCAGTAGCTGGGGACTTTTTTTAAGTCCCTGAATCCCCCCACTTCTCCCTCCATGCTCAGTGACATCCTCTCCCCTTCCATTCTTCCCTCCCCCTCTGCCTGGTGCTGCTGTTTCTGGTTGGCCCACAGGTAGGGGGAACTCCAGATCCACTTCTGCCCCACTCCAGCCAGGCTGTGTGGGGGGAAATGAAATCAGCTGGAGCCCCAGCAGCAGGGGCCTGGTTGCTCTTCCCTGCCTTGTCCCCCTGGGTATTTTCTGCCAGCTGGGAGCAGGCAGAAGGAAAGGGAACTCCCTCACCCATCATCACCACTGCTATCCCCAGCTGAACCTAGCTCCCTGCACAGCCCAGCTGTAGTGGGGCAGGAACAACTCTGCAACTCCCCCCACCCCCTGGTCAGCTGGGGACAGCAATACCAGGCAGGGTAGGGGTAAAATAGGAGGGGAGGGGATGTGCTGTTCTGCAAAGAGGAGTTGCTGAGTGCTGGGGGGGAGGCAGGATTCTTACTTGATTCTAGGACTTTAAAAAATCTGTTCCCACTGATGCTGCTCCCATGGTCTAGTCTGCCTGTCCTTTTGGACCGGGAAGGATGTGGAGGGCCAGGTGGCAGAGCAGAATTGGAAGTGGAGGACACCCTATGCCCACCCCCTCCCAACAAAATCCTAGATCTGCCTATGAGTATACAGAATCCTGCACCTGTGGATTCCCACTGAACCTGCCTGGAAGACTTGTATTAGAGAGCTTGAAGGCCTGCAGAATTGGGGCCTAAAGTACATGAAGGAAAGTGAAATTACTGGTACATGGGCACAAGGAAATGAGCTGAAAGAGTTGCAATCATTCCCCACCCCCCCAAATTCTTAGCACTAGATTTGTTCCACCATGAGTAGGGTCTATGTCAAAATGACGGTCAGTTATCCCTGACATTTCAGCAGATGCACATGCAGGCATACAGAGTTTTTGTTTTCCTTTGACTTTCCCTTGTGGGACCACAGGCAAAAGACCAGTCATCACCCAACATAAACTGATCTCGTCACTGTAGATGTTGTCTAGCACTCGGATTAATAAACTTCAGGTAAGTGGGCGACAAGGGGATTGTCTCTCTAAATCCAGGGTGAATAGCTAAACTGGGCACACTCATTTTAGTTTACTAATAGCTTATTTTAGCTTGATTAAATAAGCTGAGTAGAAACATGTTTACAGTAGGACAAAATAAGAGCCTACATACAGCTTTTTGCAATAGTTTAACTATACTGGTATAAAAACAGTTTAAACTAGTGCAACTTTCTCATATAGGCAAGAGTTAATATTTTAGATTGAAACCACCTACACTAATATAAACATTTTCAGGATGTAAACTGTATCTGCAGTAGGGGGTTGTGCCAATACAATTAGCTTAATTAACAAAATCAAATGAACCCAATAATTCCTGGCACCTTGACTAAGATGCCGGGATGGCCTTGACATGCAAGTGCAAGATAGTGTAAGCAGGCTTAGAATGGAATAATTCTTTCGAGCCACTGTTTCTCTCCAGTGCAATCAATTGTTCTACTGACTTAAGTAAATCATAGAAAAGTAGGCCCGGAAGGGACCTTCATAGGTCATCTAGTCCAATCCCCAATCAATGAAAAAACTAAATCTAGACTAGACCTTGCGGAAATTACTGCATTTCCACATTGCCATCATGAGATCAATTCCACAGTGTCACAACTGGAAGAAAGAGGTATATATAACCAACTCAGCTAAGTTTCAGGTCCCTGCACCATAGTAGGTTAAAGGTGAATGAAGTCATTAAAAACACAAAACACTGAGAAATTCTTGAGAATACTGGCAGGATCTGAGTGGGAAACAGAAGAGGGGAAAAGCCAGCAAAACTTCTGAGGACACTAGTTACTGTGGCAGAAGGCCACCTCTGTGGGAAGTGTGGCAGAAGGCCACCTCTCTTTTTCCCCAAAAACTCTGCTCTGTGACAATTTGGTTAGGACGGGCCCAGCAGAGGATACATACCTTACATTATCTCTTTAGGTAACCGGAGTTGGATACATTCCTGGGGGGGGGGGAACCTGCTCCCTCTGCCTAGGTGACTGGTATCACATACCTGGGTGGGCTTGGGCTTGGGCTCCCTGGGGAGCTAGAGACTGTCAGTCTGCCCAGCAACTAGTGATGCATTTCAAATTGGTTGGCTGACAGCCAACAGGTGCTTGCCTCCATTGGACCAGGTAAATGAGGTCAGAAGAGCTATATAAGTTAAGGACTGTCCAGGAAGGGGGGAAGCAGCCTTGAGGAAGACTCAAGAGAGAGAGAAGAGCTGGACCATCTGAAACTTGCTCTCTCTCTCAAAACTCATGATCAAGGAACTGCCTGCCTCCAGAGAGAATCTCCACCTGCCTCTGCATGATACTTGTGAGTACGCTACCTGAGATCTAACTAGATAGATAGCTTGTAGTAACTCAGCTACATGATCAAAGGCTACCCAGCCATGCCAGTTTGCTCTATGGGATTTCTCTGATATGGCTGTACCCTGTACCCTATTCCAACCCTACCCCTTGTAACCAACAAAGTTCTCCTTTGTACCTAGCGTGGGAGACTTTTTGGGCGTGGGTCTAGATTATGCCTTGGGGTCCCCTTGGTTTGGCTGACTAAGGGAGACCACTACTTGTGCTTCCGACTGAGGGAAGCACCCCAAGTGCTTGAAGTGAGTCAAGTACCCTCGAGGGCTACTAGGTCTGTGTTACCCAGGGGACGCAGAGCCAGAATCAAGCCCAGCCCTGGGTGGTGGTAGTTTTTACCCCAGGCTAGCGGGGGTGC
>NW_005841891.1:1581553-1645780 GCF_000455745.1 Alligator sinensis
GGCCAGACGTGAGGCGCCCCCAGGGAGGCACTCGGAGCCTGGAAGGTGGTCGGGTGCAGTGAGGTGGGTGGCTCAACGCAGGAGCACCCCCTACTGGCCCGCCACAATTACCACACTTGTTTTGCTGCATTCTAGCCCTTTTTCTTGTTTGCCAAAATAAACACGTGCTCTATAGCAGTATTTAAGGAAGCAGTTGTCAAGGCTGACGACTACCCTGATGGCTGCTTGCTCTGGGAAGAAAAGCAGTGAATAGGGAGTCCATATTCTCAGATTCTACCAGCCCAGACCTGGTTGAAACATGGTGGGCTGGAGCAAAGGAAATATCTAACTTACCACCAAACCCCTCGGGTACAGTACCGGATGTGGTGGGGAACATGAAGCTACTTATGCAACCTCTTTGGGGGATGAGGGATGATCGTTTGGCTATTTGCCTCGGCACCGAATACCTGCCAGTAGCAAGAGCCAGCTTTATCGTGTTGTTACTTGACTTGGGTTCTGTATGCACTCAGCTCCAATTCTGGCTACCAGTTAACTCTGCCTGTTGTGTAAGAAATAATCATAGTCATAAATAGGGACCTACTAAAATTGCAATTTTGCAGATTTTGTAGAAATTGCAACCAATCAGTGGCGAGGAGTGGGGCCACCAGGGCCCCTTGGCCAGAGGTGTGGGAGTGCCTACCACGACCAGCCCATGAAAATGGCAGCCAGCCCCCGGATCTCCCTGCGAAATTGGTGCCTCCTCTAGTTGGAAAAGCCCCTAGTCATAAATGCTTCCCACTCAGGGTGTGGTCACCATGGAAATGGTGCCACTTTTAATTATATAAACTGTATCCATCTTTCAGGCTCATAGGGGAAGTTGGGTCTCAACTGCTAATTACTGGAGTGAGAAGAAGCTTGCTTCATTTCCGAGAAACAATTTGGCACTTAGTAGGATGCTACATTAACCTCGCTCATATGCAGTGCTTTGTCATCAGTGGCTCTCCAAGTGCTTCTTTGAGAGAAGGGGAGAAGAGGCATGGGGAGGAGGAAGAGGGGCACGCCAGACAACTTACCCCATTATCACCCAGCAGCACAGTGGTAGTCGGGCATAGAGCCCGCTTCTCTTGAGTTTTGGTCCAGTGCTCTGTCTAGTAAGCCAAGCTGCACTGGGTTTTTAAACGTTTTGCTGGACCTTAGAAACATCAGGAGTACTGTATTGAGTACTGTTTATTTTTTAACCGTCTCTGCTTTTAGATTTTGAATTTATTCCAAATTTATTCCTAACTGTTAGCTCCTAGAACTTGCGCTTACCTTCAATATTCAAAAGAATTTCTCAAGCTTTCTGGGTTAGGGGAAGGAAAAGGGGTTTTTGTTGTTGGTTTTAAAGCAAATTCCAAAAATGTCCCACATTTTTCTAAGTAAGCGTCTTTTTGCCTTCTTCCCCTGTTTACCTTTTCTAATGCCAGGTTGCTAGTCCTCCAGTTCCCAGCATTTTCAAGGACAGTTGCTATCTGGTTTATCGTTATAAAAACAAGCAAGATCCATTTTACAAATCTTCATCCATCATAGCAATAAAAGGAATAAACTTGATTTTTTTTTTCCTCCCCTTGAACACAGCAAATGGAGAAATGCCTTGTCTATTTAGAACGAAAAAAAATACAACTTATTTACAGCAGTCCATGGGAGCAAGGTTTCTTGTAACTGATTCCACAGTTGAACAGGCAGGGAAGGATGCACCTACCCAGAACCATATTCACTCCTGATATTATATCAGGTATGCATTTGAGCCTGTAATATAAGATCCAGACAAGTCTCCTTACATAGGAAGGTGGAGGCTAAGGGACTGATCTTGCAAAAGCAAGAACTCTTGAGCATCCATCTACCTAGCAGTAGCAAAAGGGGAAGACTTCTGATAAGAGTCCAAGTGTTATTTTTTTTCCTGCAGTGCCTTAGTCCAATTAATGTGAGCTGCAGCGATGGAGGGGTGGGAATCCCCCAAGGAAAAGTTATATCCATTGTTTAAAGCAATAAGGAGCACTACTTCCCTACAAATTCTGCTGCTTCGGTTCCTTCTTTCTCTTCCTGAGTGGGCGAAGTCAGCCACCACAAACAATGGCCTGAAAGAATCACTTCATTCGAAACCTGTTTTCACAATCTTGTTCATTCTGGTGGAGAAACCAGTGCATCTGCATGTCCGAGGAAGCCCTGTCTTTCAGTCAAGATCCAGGGAATTATTAGGTTTATTTGATTGTGTTGATTAAGTTTATCAGAAGCTTTTGGGTTTTTTTCTGATCATTTGGAAAGCACTCACTTGAGCAAAATCTCTGCAGTCACCTTCAGTTGAATGAGCCTTTAAAACAAGGCACACTTGTAAGCTGATTACCTTGGGTATTTTCCTACGTGTTTAGGCTGGTTGTAACGTGAGCACTAGGTGGACTTCTTCCACTCAAAAAGAAATCAGGAAATGCCTTTTGTTGCATTGTCTGTGTGCAACATCATTAGGCCTTCTAAGTCCCGAAGGCTACTTTTTCAGTCAAAGGACAGGGTAGGAACATGCTTTAGTGATGTGAAGTTGACCTTTGACAGTCAGTCTTGTGTCGCAGTTCTCCCCAAACTCACCATTCAAGACCAGCTTGTTTTGAGTGATGACAATATAAGAATTAAGAGAGCCATATTCTTCCAGCCAACTGCACTTCCCCATCCACAAATTGGTATCAGTACCTCCTTTGTTGTAGAACAGTGGGCAAGTGTATGTCGTGATGCGTGTTCCTGAGTCATATGGCATACATTGATGAAGGTTACTTGGAGGGCTTCATAAAAAATCTTTGTGGCACTCCTTGTGTGCTTTAACAATCTCCCCTCCCTTATCACCATGCAGCCCCATTGTTCTTGTGCGTCAAGATTTACCAGCAAAGACAGAATTAGTACCTGTCCATACAAAACACTGCATTAGTTTATCTGAACTATGATCTGCAACATATTTTTAATAAGAGCTAGAAACTTAGAGGTGTTTTTTAATTTTTTTAAAGAGTTTTTGGGTGCGTTTTTGCCCTGGTTTTGTGTGCATTGCACTTTGGATTCCCCACCACAGGACAGGACCCCATTGTGCTTAGCAAGTTCAAAAGAGAACCAAATCCACCTGGCTTTAATTTTCTAACAACAGGTGTGACCAACCCATGGCACAGGCAGTCTTTGCATGTAGCAGGCAGCAGATCAGGGAGGGCAAGAGCAGGGAGTGGAAAGCAGAGCAGCAGATTGAGCATGGAGAACAGGCAGGGAGCAGAAAACAGAGTGGCAGATCAGGTAGGGGAAGGAGGTGGGAGTGGCACTTCAGTAGAGGCTGGGACTTACTTCGTAGTAAGTCTACCAAAAAGGTTGACCCCTGCTGCTAGAGCACGCTTCCTACTGTTTGACAGGAGCTGGATTTTTCACTCTGAGCACTGCAGTGCTAGGCAGTGGTGTTAACTTCACTGAGTAGTAATGGAAGAGTCCTATATGGTTAGGGCCTGCCTGGCTTCAGAAAATCTCTCTCGTTCCCTGCCGTAGCATAGTGTTCTCCAAGGGTAACTTTTGACTCTAGAATTTGCTTTCCACACACTTTCAAGCTATTGTCTTGAAGGTCAAGACTCAACTGTGATGTTAAACCTGTCCCTTCCGAGCAATAAGTGGAAGGTAGAGGTCAGTTCACAGGATGAGCTAATTTGGGAAAGTTTCACAACAGTCAACAAGATGTATCGTTTTTAGATATGGTAGCTGCACCAAAAACACTTCTCTGGAAATGATGTATCTTATCATTTCAAGGGCACATTTAAGAAGGGATCATAATAGCCTACAGCATATCGGTTGTAGCAGGGGCATGTTGTATTTTGTTTGTGGAGCATAAAGTGTATCGAGGCCACATTCTTGACTAAGACCTTTGGCTTTAGAATAATAAATACCGTCCTGCTAATACAAGGTATTACAAGGGAATCCTGTTGCTGCACTGCAGGTATAAATAGCCTGTTCTTCTACACTCGGGGCACGTGCATTAACACACTTTAATTAATGCGCGTTAAATCGAGTACCTCCAGGCATTTATACACATACATTTGCCTGCTCCAATGTGCCAGACTCAATTAATCGAGTCTGCTCTGCACGCAAGCTGATGTGCCCAGCGCTCCATAGCAAGCACGTATACTTGTCTTTTTGTAACAGGACTTAGCCTCCAACTTTGAGCTGTTTTAATACAAACACAATAGCCTGACAAATTCTTACTGTAATTTACAGGCTAAAAGCAAGAAGATGATCAAAATGATGCCCTTTTTCCATAACGGTCCTCTTGGGCCATGGAAAACGTCTAAGGAGTACGCTACTGAAGACAAGCCAACTGGGAAACCTTCTACGTCATTGGAATCCGAGCCAGATTCAGTGTCTTTTGAACCAGCTGGAAAGGAGACTTGCTCAAAAGACCCAATGAAAATGAAGAGCGACAGACGAGAGTCTGCTCCCCAGCTCTCGCCTGCGCCTCTTAGAGAAGCCAACGGGAGCTGTGCTGGCACACCTGAGCAGAGAGAGAGTCCCCAGAAAAGAGGAGTGAAAGGGAAACTCAAAGAGTTTTTCAATATTTCGGGTGGTATAAGGAAAACTGATCCAAAAGAAAAGGACACGAAAAAGAAAGAGGACATGAAAAAGAAAGAAGACAAGCCTCTCACAGGTACATCTGCCTCCTCTCTCTACCTCCTTGCTTCCCTGGCCCTCAGCTTTATAGTAACTCGGCACCACACAATCATTAGTGGATTTGATCCCTACAACTCCCCTATGGGTAGGGAAGTCCTCACCCCATCAGAAAAACTGGTATGGTTGGAGGAAGTGACTTGGGCTCTGCAGCTGTGGCAGAGATGGAACCAAGTTTCCTGACTTTGGCCCGTGCCACAGGGTACATCTACTTGTGGTAAGAGAGAGCTCAGCTTAGTCACTGAGACAGTAAGCCCTACCTAACCCACTCCAACCCCTGAAATGAGGCAGTGAGGATGCCCCAGTGAACACAATTCAGGAAGGATTTGGAGAAGCTTGAGAGAGTCCCGAAGAGGCCCACACGCATGATCAGAGGGCACGAGAACAGGCCTTATGAGGAAGGGCTGAGAGCTATGGGACAGGTGGGCAGAGTAGGACTTACTGCCTTGGCTTCAAGACTTGAAGTTTTTGGCACCACAGTGTAGAAATACCTATAGCTTCTAGGCCAGTGGGTCTCAGCCTTTCAGATCCTGTGGCTCACCAATTCCCTGCACAATCCAGAGCCCACTTCTTCCCTTCCAGCCCCACTGCCTCCTGCTGTTCCTCAGCCTGCCTCAAACCCATCTTTCTCCACCCCGTTCCTAGCCCAAAAGCATGTGGTCTGCTTGTCAGGCCGGCTGCAGAGATACCCACTAGCTCCAGAATGGAAACGGCATGGCCATATTTCCCCAGTGCTGCATGCAAGCCAGTTAGCTCCTCCTTCCAGCAAAGGTGCTGCTGAGGAGGTCACGTTGCAGAGCCTCTTGCTTGCCGTGCTGGAGCTAACACATGCAGTGGAGTCTGGCAGCAGGAACGTTCAGAGGCGGTGTCCTCCGACTCCCTGCCACAGGCACTCTTGCAGCTCACTCGCAGCATCTCCACAGCCCACAGGTTAAGGCCAACTGCATTGGCCTATCCTTCCGCTTTCTGACCTGTTACAGTTCTGTACAGTTTGTTTGCAGTTGTCCAAAGTAAAGTTTATTTGTACAAGATTAGGGCCAGTAGGTTTGACAGTATGGGAGTGTTAAGCATAAGGGTATCTGGAGGTGCCACAACCAATAGCCAGTGTCCATTCTGCCCCAAGACCAGGTGGACGCCACCTGCTTCCAGTTACTCCTCAAAGCAGTAAGGTCCCCAAAGCCCTGTTCCTGTAAGGCGGGGTGTAGGAATGGACTGATGTTTGCTGGGAGCAGCATCCTACCACAGCAGCCCCTCTAGCACAGTACAGGATCTGGTGAAGGAGCAGATACTAGGGAAATACCTCCTTCTGTGAACCGCAGGACTAAAAGGGACCTCCTGGGTCAGTCAAGTCCTCTGCTCTCATGAACAACTACATCCTATAATCCACAAACTGCACTTCAAACCTCGCTGGGTTTTTTTTTTGCCCACACTGTTACTGGAAAGCTGTACCACAATTGCAGTGCTCTGAAGGTTAGAAACCTTCTAAGTTTCCAGCCTAAACTTACTTGTTTTCCAGTCTAAACTCTAAATTTCCCTCTTAAATCCTAGCTCATAGCCTGCCTTGAAGAAGGGGTCAGGCTAGATGTTCTCTTGAGATTCCTTCCAGCCTTGTTTTTCTTTGAGATCTTCTTGTGCCAGGATTGTTCTTTAGCTTCAGGAGGAATTTTGCCTCCCTGGTGTTTATGCTCCTGATGCATTTGTCAACAGCCTTTTTCTGCCAAGTTAAATAAAACAAACTGCCTTGGTCTCCTTATAATAGACTCGCTGTGGCCCTTTTCCTCCCGAGTCAACTTTCTCTGGACACATTCCAGTTTGAGTTCGTGTTGCTCAAACAATGAGTGGCCAGAAGTCTATGCAAGACTCTAGAAGCCGTTTTACGGGCAACTTATACACGGACGTTGATTCTTCACTGTCTCTACTGGAAATATCTTGTCTTGTATATCCTCAGATTACATTAGTGTTTTTCATGACCTCAAATTACTGGCTCGCAATTATCCCATAATTGATTACTATTCTAAGCCTTTCTCCTCTGGTCTCATTTCCTACTGAAAAGCCATCACTTGTAGCAAAGATTCTTATAAATGGTCCCTAAGTGCACTTTATTTAATTTAAATTTGTACCTAGTACACTTTACTATTAAATTACATTTCATTTCTATTACCCAATACCATCCAAGTCTTCCTATATAATAAACTATTGTATCTCTATTTAATTATGCATCCAGACTTTGTACCATCAGACTTCATTGGGAGGCACCTACTTTTTGTGCCAATATGAACAAGAACTCTAATATGAAAATATGAACTAAGACCAGTCTTTGAGGATCTGGCGCAGATCCCATTAATAACCCCCCACCCCTTCAGACTGACAGGTTGCAGTAAAATGGAAACTGTTTTCATCTGCCTTTCAGTCTTTCCCTTACTTAACAATTTTTTTTTACTGACTTCCGTCTTATTTATCCTTTCCCAAGTGGCTCTGCTTCATATGCTTTACTGAAGGCCAAACAGATTAGGTATGTTTGGTAAATCAGTTGACTAAATCTTGTGTGCAGCTGTGGTTGGACTAAAGGGCCTATAGGTGATCACATCACTTCCTCCCTAGTAGTGCCTGCATGTTTTTAGCGAGTCACGTGCACCATCCCTGTTTTGATAGATTCCTTAATAATCTTTGCCTCCAGTTTTCAAATTGTGTGGGCGTCAGTTCTTTCACAATTCTGGGATAAAGAGCTTCTGCTTCCTCCCTGCCCCCAGCACTTTAAGCACGTTAAGCTCTTTCCCTGTATGTGGCAATTTCTCTGCGCTCATTCCCATTAGTCCCCCTCCTGTTCCAACAGGATTTCACGTAACCGTGTATGAAGAAGGAGGGTGAAATATTCATTTAAATCTTGAACCACACCTAGATTATTATCTTTAATTGCTACCCCATCCTCACTGCATTGTGGGTCTTTTTCCTTCCCTGTTCTCCTATTTAATTCTATAGCTAAATAACCTCTTGCTATTTGTTTTACTTTCTTTTGCCCAGCTAGAATTTTGGCAATTCCCATTTTATTCTGACTTTGTCCATCTTCCACGATGGTGCTTGCCAGATGAGCTACAAGTATTAATATTCTGGCCCAACTCTCAGAAATGCTGTAGGATGAAGAAGAAAATCAGTTTTCCCTGAGGTATCATTGTTGTCTTTAGCTCAGAACTTCAATACCCTGATTTGTGGATTAGTATTAACCCATCATTTGTGTAAATACATGACTGCTACCTGAGGATATCATTGCCTCTGCTGAGAGGAATGGCAGAAACATTAATAGGTTTTGAAAGTCAGTAGGATGATATTTCATACTGCAAAGAAGCCTAACTGGCTTGAGAAGCACTATAAAACTGAATACTGGGCACATCTACATACAACATTTACTGTGGAGTTGTCTAATTAGCTCCGCAGTAAGGTCACCTCAGTAAACTAATTAACTATGCCGTAAAACACAAGCGCTACCTTAAGGCAGTGTCTTTTAGTGCGCTGCAATGCATGTGTAGATGCTGACAGGGCTGGCTGGGGTATGAGGGTGTTTCAGTATGGGGTCTCCCTGCTGGCTAGCCCCACACTATAGCACCCGTGTACCCCAGCCAGCCCCTCCACAGTACATTGAGCTGGGTTGGAGGAGCCCTGGGCTGGCAGCCTGGCCCCCAGAGCTCCCTGCCAGCTGGGGCTGCTGCAACCCAGCTCAATGTGCTGTGTAAACGCTGCACCCAGGAGCAGCAAGCACCGGTACGAACTGCACCAGAGCTTATTCATTGGCATTAATAGCACACGTAGATGCGCCCACCGAGTAGTATGACTGGAATCACGTTTGTATAAAAAATGGAAGCCTAAGTCAAAGCTGCTGGGTACAAAAGTTCTTCTTATTTCCACAGCTGAACAAATCGTGGAGCTCATTGAGGATGACAAACTCTTTGATGCTGCTCAGTATCTGATTGCCCTGGAAAGGGGCCTCCATACAGATTGCAGTGGCAAGAGCGAAGAGGAACTGACCAGAGACAGGGATGAAGTGGAGAAAGCCTATGAACTTCTGAAGCAGAAAGTCTTCAGCATCATAAGAGATTCAATCATCATAGTCAAAAAGAGGCCAGAACTACTACAGCATGCAGTGAAGGCACTAATAGAACAGGAGAACGAGGATGAGAAATACAAGTCAGAGAAGCCATTTGACAAAATCTTGAGTTCCAGGCCCAGGAAATGGAAAGAGCTTTGGATGGACACAGTGAAGAAGTCTACAGATGAGCGTATGAAAGAGATCAAGGGCACTACTGAGAACCTCTCCACCACAGCTCTTAACTTCCTGCACATGGGAAAGACAATGAAAAAGGATTTGACAATAGTGGTGCAACACATTAAACAGCTTTATCCTCTGCAATTTAACGTGTGCAGTGCATATGCAGAGTGCTATCACGATTACTTCACTTCCCAGGTAGAGATGATTGCAGAGTTTGAGCTGGAAGACAAAGATGTTTATCTCATCCTCAGCTGGGTGCAGAACCTTTATCCCAAGTAAGTGACCGTTTTGCACACGTGTATTACTAGTGTTGGCTGAACTTCAGCCACACATTCCTGGGCAATACGTGCATGGTGTCCGTTACCCCTTGCTTCAGTTGTCAGCTTTGAGGGCCTGGCAGAAACTATCCTAACTCTGGGAGAGTCCAGCAAAGAGGAATTCTCTATGGCCATTTATCATGCGTGAGCAAGACCCATTTTAAATGAGACGCACACAGTAGGGGATATTTAGGGCAAAAATCTTCCCTTTGCTCTAAGCAGGTGCATGGGGAAGCAGTGCTTTTAGGAAGTCATCCTGATGGTGGGTTTAAGGGGGCAAAAACTAATATGTTTCATAACCTAGTCTTGGTCCCACCGCTCATTCATTTATGCACCCTTTGGGCTGCATCACATGGTCTGGTCAACGGACAGATAATACTACTATTCCTAGAGCAGGTGTGGTAGCTGTATCCCACTCCTAGCATCACCTGGTGATCTTAAGCGTCTCTGGCTTCTTAAATTGCTGTTTTATGGGTATGGTTTCAGTGGTGGTTCTGTGGCTCCATTACCTACCCCTATCAACTCTGCTTGTTTAGCTGATACCAGGAGTTAAGCTACAGTGATGTATAATGTACAGTATCAAGGGACATTTTTTCCAGTGCTGAACCAGAGAGTAAAACTGAAACTGATGCTTCTTGGGGGCTTGACAGACAGAGATCAGTTAGTACAGTCACCTGCAGATAGTTAATTTATGGAAAATGGATCTGTCTGTGCTGGGCATGGGAGCACTCCCCATTGCTTATAGGTATTGTTTATTGGCTCTTTCTTGTTCATGAAATTATGTGCATCACACTAAGCAGTGGCCAGCTCAAACTGCTGAAGGAAAAAAGTCAAGACATCTACCCCAGGCCCATCCATTTTTAATGCATAGTACTGGGTCATGCATCTCGGGGTGTTTTGGTACTGAGCCTTCGCTAATGTAGGTGAATACAGCTCCACTGACTGCCTCATACATGTGGCAAATTGGCATCACTCCATGTAAATAAACTGCCTGGCTGCCTTTCAGTGTCCCTGAGGCTGAGTTAGTTCACAGCAGCTGAGGTCCTGGCCCCTTCACATACATGCAGATCTGCAGTTGACTTAAAACCTTTAGAGAGCATCTTCTGCTTTTGGCCTCCTTTCAAAACAATATAACAGCATGAATGTTTTCATTCTAAATGAGCCAGAAATAACTTGTTTAGGTCCATCGTTTGCTGTTCAGTAATCAATGGGCTCATGGCAGCAGGCCTTCACACATGATCATGGCTGTGACTTCTCAAGGTCCCATGTGCTGGGCAGCCTATGTCAGGCTCCCCATCCAGATCATCTTCCTACTATGACTGGAGACAGGATCTGGCAAGTTTGGGACTTCTATTCTTCCTTGTTGCCCCTCATTAAATAGGTCCATCGTTTGCTGTTCAGTAATCAATGGGCTCATGGCAGCAGGCCTTCACACATGATCATGGCTGTGACTTCTCAAGGTCCCATGTGCTGGGCAGCCTATGTCAGGCTCCCCATCCAGATCATCTTCCTACTATGACTGGAGACAGGATCTGGCAAGTTTGGGACTTCTATTCTTCCTTGTTGCCCCTCATTAAACCCCAGTCCTGCATCCTGAACAGGAGGTGCGCTCATTTTGGGAGCAGCACATGCTGTTTAAACAACATGCACAGCATCTCCTTATCTGTGAGGTGGAAGGCCAAGGACTGGAACTGCTATCAAAGTGGAGCATTAGCTATAAGGCTTCTGTCAGGGCATGAACTGAACTCCTTTGTGGCAGCAGACCGACCTACTGGCTCTGCTACTAATTGCATTATATGGAAAAAATCAAACGAAAGGAGTCTGGCTTCTTAAATCACAAGCAGTAAATGCAAAAGCTTTTATTACCCAAATGCATTAATCTCCTTCCCCTCACTGCTCCTTGTTCATAAATTAGATTTGAATTGATGTTAGTTATAGAAGCTTCCCAAAAAAAAAAAACAATTCAGCACTCGAGACCTATCGGCTGCTTGCATTATAATCACTTGTAGAGGGATACAGAATTTAAAATTGCACACAGTCGTATCCATAGTTAACAATACCTGGCCCCACACCTAATGGCTTGGAGAAGGCTGGGTTTACTTTCCTTCCAGCCCATCTTATTTTTTTAAAGCACTCTCTCAGTTCAAGCTGTTGCATACAACATATTGCCCAACATATGAGGGTAAAGTGCACAAGAGACTAGCCCACTTTTAAATGAGGAAGGCAGGCATGTCACGAATATTTGCACAAGGGTTCCATCTGCATCAGTGCACTGAATTCTGGAAAGCAGGTCTGGCTTCCAACATGCCACCATGCACCGTGCCTTGTCACATCAAACACACAAGAACAAAAGTCACCCCCAGGAAAGATTCCCCATGTCTCCTCTGATAATCTGAGCACCCAGTAACAGTCCCCTTTAGCAGAGGGCAGATTTGTAAGCCTGGACCCCAAGCAGTTTCCAAGGAACAGTCAGTTCAGTGGCAGGTGCATAAAGGTGACTTTGTTCAGTCTTACTGGTGGTGCCTGCCGCCAGAGTAGCAAGTCCCTACCACCTGCTCTTGCTCTGCATACTCCCAAGCCTAACAGTTGGGCATTTATGCCATCTGGACATCTCCTGCCCACACAACTCTGGGCACAAGGTTAATTTCCTCACAAGTGCTCTGAGTTGCAGCAGCTGCCCAGCTATTACACATGGCTAGCATCAGCAGAAGGCAGGGAATCCCTGGCTGTGCCTTGTGTAGTTGCAGTGAGATAGGAGGAACACTTTAGGAACTAATGAAGTGACTCATTTTCCACAAAAATCCCCTTGAACCAAGTCATCCTCCTGCAGGATGTTACACAAGACAAAGTGGAAGGAAAGCCCCAGAGTCCTGTCCTTCAGCATTTCAGGGTGCAATTCCCAGGCAAAAAATAATTATCCTAGTTGAAGGGGTATAGGCTGCAGCTGTGTTTACCCCAGTTACATAACTCTGTGCATCCCAGAAGCCTCTTCCCCTGCATGTGGTGTTCAGAAAAGGTCTGGCATCGACCAGAACATTTGGATCTCTGAATCTGGAGACCAGTAATTTTGGGAAGTAGAGTCTAACCAGTGATTGTCTGCTAGTCTGGAACATTGGATTAGGATTGAGTTATCTTTGGAGGTTTTTAAGACCCAGCTAGACAGAGCTTGGCTGGAATGATGTAGTTGGGGCTGGTCCTGCTTTGAGCAGGGGGTTGGACTGGATGTGACTTCCTGAGGTCCTTCCATCCCTCGTTTTCTACGATTCTATCCAGAACAGTGGCACTTTTGACAGAGCGGTTGTCTAAGAAGTACCATGATCCAGTGTGAGATGCGCACGTATTGAATAGGAGAAGCAAAGAAAGAAGAGGAAATGTGGAGGGATTGTGGTCATAATCATTGCTGGGCTTTTTGTCTCAAAGCAGAATATAACCTTCAAAAACAGGAAGCACGACAGGAATGTCTCTGGGGGAAGCGGGGTGAGGTCACACTCCATTATTTCATCAGTCTTGACTTTCACCAGTTTAGCTAACTGTGCACGAGTTGTACTTAATTCTGTATTTCCTGTAGGTCGTTTTTCACCTATGTTGAGTTCCTGACACAGACATAAGCATCCAGAATAGCCTGTGCAGTAGATCTCTCTAGTCAGCTAAACAAGGCAGCTGATCATTGCTGGATGTTATTCATATGTAAATCACTAGGTGACTTTTCTAATATCTACTCTGGCACCCCCAGTTCCAGTATGAAGGGCTTCCCCTGGCTTCCCTCTGACCGCTCCCACCCCAACCAGCCAAAACACCAAACGAAGCAGGAGGCATGTTGCCATGCTCCGACAATCCCTCGGATATCAGAGCAGCTCCTTCAGGGGTATTACCCCTGGACCCAGTTAAAAACTCAGCTGCCTGGGATTAAGGGTATATAAAAGGTGACAAAGGCTGTCTGACATCTCTGCTCTACCGAGATCTGACCTGACCTTTCTAACAGTGCATGCAGTCAACCTGTGCATTATTGCTAGGATAGAAAAGTGTTTCAGAATTGCTGTGTCGTCTGTAAACATGGAGATTGGGGAACTGCTGGATTTATTCGTTGTGGGTCAGAAGGGTGAGGCTAGTTTCCAAGTCCAGTCCCAGGCTCACATAAATCTGACGTCTTTCATAGCGAAGTCACGCAGATTTAAGCCAGAACAATAGGGGAATTCCACTTCGGATCACACCTGCAGTGCCTACTTCAGCAAGCATTTTGAGGGAACGGTGATAGCTAGGGCAACTATTCATCCCAGTTTGCCAGTGACGGTCCCAGATTTCGTACACTGTCCCGGCTGGTTAGTGAAAATGGAAACGAGTCCTGGATTGGTGCTATGCCACCTGTGCTCCCAGCCTGGCTGCTCCTGAGCAGTGGCTGGAAATGGGCAGTGGTCTGGACTGAACACTGCTCCTCCTGCCTGGGGCAGGGACAGTGTCCTGGATTTCCTTAAAAATAATATGGTTACCCTAGTGATAGCAGAACAGAAGGCCTTAAAACAGGGGTGGGCAATTCTTTCAGGCAGAGGGCCATTTACTGAGTTTTGGCAAGCCATCAAGGGTTGCATCAGGGGCAGATAAATATTAATTTTCTAAATTTTTTAGGGGTCCCATGGGCTGGATAGAATGGCTTGGCAGGCCTCATTTTGCCCACCCCTGCCTTAAAAGTAGTCATTTAGTTACTGAAGCTCTTAAGCATTTTCCAAATATCTTGTGGCTAAATGCCAGTGTCACAGGCTGACCAGCTGCTAAACAAGAATGAGTTTGAATTCCCCTACCCCAGTAGACCTCCAGTACTGGCAGTCAAATCAGCCTGGCTCCAGTGAGAAAAGAACATGTATGTCCTGTTCAAATTCCCATGGCAGACCATGCCAACTTCACCCAGTTGTTTAGTGGCACAAACAAGCTAGGAAGAGAGACTTGGGCTGTGCAGCCTGGCCATTGCTTCCTTTCTTCCCTACCAGGCCAAGATTTAAGGGCAATAAAGTTTTACCTTGGCTTTCACTGCTTTCTTCCGGAAATGTTATGTAAACAGCTGTCTTGAATTAAACTTATCCTGAGAAATGCAATTGTTTGGTTTTTCTGTCATTCCAGTGACATAATCAAAAATCCCATTTTGAAGAATGACTTGGAAGGAGCTAAACTTGGAAGCCTTTTGCCAGCAAAGCAAATCAAACAGCTAGAAGCTAAATATTTGTGCAACGAAGTGGTGAGAGCCTGTTCCTGGATGTCTTCCTACCTTTCTTATATCTGTATCATTCCTTCATGAAGCTGCCTTCTCAATGGCACAGCAGCTGAATGTTATTTTGCTGCCCCTGTAGTTGTCTATATACTTCAAGCTCACATGTTTGCCCAATTTCCCTGGCAGGAAATGGATAGTCTTTCCTCATTCCTCAAACCCACTGACCTACAGAATACTGCTACGGCCTTCACACAAGTTCATATACTAACTTTGGGGGAGGAAGGGTATTGTTCAAAAAACAGTGATCGTCCTAGAAATAGTATGCTCAGAGGAAAAAACCCCACACACTCCCAAAGATCTTAATGGGGTCCAGTGATCAGTTAAACATGCAAAAAGGGCATGTCCAGTATAGTTCCCAGGAAGGGACTGCTGGTGTGCACCTCCAGGTGAGAGATAAATCATGTCCATGCAATTCTGTAGGTCTGACTTGGAAAGTTTGACGCTCTAGTGCTCTGAACAACTTCCTGTTGCAGACATAAAACACAGAAGCAACTTTTCTTGATTTGTTTGTTCAGTGTGCATAGAATTTAGTGCCCTTGCTGCATCAGAAATGCCGGGCTGCAGTCCTTGAAAGGGTGCAAGTAGAGAAAGCTTGGTCTGGAGTAATGAGCTATAATCACATCCAGCTGGGAGCAATGAGCTAAGTCTGAGTAAACAGTACAACATTTGGGGGGGCGGTCTCTGCAGCTATCCAACATGCATCTCAAGAGCAAGACAGGCCAGAGCCAAGATGCAGGCATTCTGTGCGGTCCACATCTCCCCGTGGTCTGACATCTGGGCAGGGGGAAATATGCCAACAAACAACACAGCATTAACTTGTATGCTGCCTTGAAGGAGGGGAGTGTAAGGACTGAAGGGTCATGAGGAGCTTCCATTGCCTGTGGCCTCTGGGAATTAGGAGCAGTACTTCACATCTCTCCCCCAAGGGAGCTCTCACTAGAAATGCCAAAGAACCTCAGGATATTCTGACGGCTCCGTCTTTCAAGTAGAGGTGCAACTGCTCAGCTCTGCACCCAGCAGTGGCGTGGCAGCCAGGAAAGCAGTGGCAAGGGCTGCTAATTTTTGTTCCCCCACCATATCACCCCCAGGCCAGCACCCAAAGCTGGTGCTGTGCTCACCCCTCCCTTAGTTACACTACTGCTTTTGAGCTTGTAACAGGAGAAGATAATGTGCTCCTGACTCAGGACTAGACCCAAAGGGTAGCATATAGCCTTTACACATGAATATCTCAATTCAGTATGCAACTGGCATGGAGCAGGATTTGGTCCTCAGCTTTGGTGACCTGAAATGAAGTAAAAGAAATGTTGCCATCTCCAGAACCCCAAAAGGTGGAGCTTTCATGCTGCCCATGGCAGTGACTGACACATCCACTAGGTGCCTGGCAGCTCCATTTTAAAGAAATTGTTGGTTTTAAAATATTTGAAAAGTTGAAGCTCTGAGTAGGGGAGAGATTATTTTGAGCTCTCTGTGGGGTCTGGTGTAAATGTCTAGACAAAGAGTGTGGTCTCTCTGTAAATTCTAGTCCAGAGAAAATGAGTTGCAATAGAAATTGTTTGTTCGGTTTATGGTAAATGTTGCCGGGGTTTTTTTGGTTTTCCAAAGGCTAACGTCAAGAACTGGTTGGGCAAGACTTTGGAATTAGAAATCAGAAGATGGACAGAAGAGAAGGAACCAGAGAAACCCGAAAAATATTTTCATAATGAATTAGACTTCCATGTCCTCCAGGTAATAAAAATGCACTGTATTTTTAAATGAGCCAGTAAATTTTAAAAATAATTAAACTGTGCTTGTATCAGAGTTTGCACAACCCATTAAAAATGCTCCAGCTAGCCACATAAACAGGAAAAAAAACTAATGCAATGGAAAATTTATAGAGCTACTTACCACTTCCATTACCCCAATTACTAAGCATTTGTTAATTAAATAGATTTATCCTCACAAAAAGTCACATAAGGTACAGGGAGGCTAAGTGATGTTCAAAGGTTAGAGGAAGTCAGAGCCTAGACTGAACCCAAGGCTCAAGTCCTATCCACTAGGATCCTCTGACTTTAGTAAGAGTAGCTGATTCTTTGGGGTGATCCAGTACCTCCTGCTCTGCAGCCTTGGAAAAACATCTCCACTGTGATGAAGGGAAATCTCACCCTTCTGTACTCTTAAGCAAAACCAAACCAAACCAAACCATCAGTATCAGTTAACATATTGGAGAAAGCAGAATAAACACCTCTTCCAGACACATTGGCAAAGGGACAGTTGTTTGTTGTTGGGTCTCATTAAGTTTCGGGAATTTTATTTAGACAGATTACTCTGATCCCCCATCTTCTTTTCTCAGACAGTATTCCCCACTCTCTCCCTGTCCCCTCTCACTTCCCATCCTTCTTAAAATTAGTTGGGTTTTTTTTTTGTCTGTAAATGCAATTCTTTGGTTTTATGCTAGGGTTAGATTTTTAAACAAAATCATCTGGCGCTTGGCAAAAAATAGAAGGGCTATGTTCAGGCCTCCCCTACAACAAAATAGCTGTTTAATGTCTTCTTCCTCTTGATTTGAAATCAGAGATAACAATTTGCTTTAGTGTCCCAAATAAGCACAGTCCCCTTGTGTACTGCTGGGGAGGTGGGGGGTTCAGTCTATGGAAGCTTGGCCCTGGATTCAGGACAGGTACAAATAGGACACAGGTCTCCTTTGAGACTCTAAGAAGCCATTTCACCTTCTGGGGCATCTGCTCCTTTTCCTGACTCCAGGCAATTTTATCTACTTAGCTGTGCAAGATTTTTGGAGCAGGAACTGTCTCTTACCTGCACCTGAGCAGAACCTAGTGCAGCGGTCCCCTCATCTTGGATGGTACTGCAAACTATAGTGAAAATAGCTCCAACCGCCTTAGCAGTTTACTTGTCTGTTTGGACCCTTAGACATTTGAAGTTATTGTTTAATTCTTGTTCCATAGACTATCCATGGAGGACAAAAACGAGCTGAGGAAATAACCCCTGACCTGGGCAAGCAAGCCTCAACCATACTGTTGGTGGAGCTGTCGACTTTCTTGAAAAGGTGCGGTAAGACAGGTGTCAGAAGGACACCTGATCAGTGGTTCTTGAACTGGGATAACATGAAACCGTAGGGGGCATATGGCAGTCATCTTGGAGGTACATGGGAAGAAGGAATATGAGAGCAGAAGAGAAAATGAGAAAGATAAGCGGAGAAGGAAGAAAACTTACAAAAGGGGTACCCAACCCAAAAGCCAGTTTGAAAGACACTGCAGCAGAGTAACATTGGTATCAGTTAGCTAAGTTACTAATCATTATTTCTTCTTCAATCTTCTCTTTAGCTATAAGAAGGCTTTAGAAGAATTTAAAGAGAAAAACAGACAGCACAGATATTTCAAGGAAACAATAATTGCAAATGTGAATAACTGTGCAAGTTTTAGGTAAGTAAGAATCAATTGCCTTGTTTAAGCTTTTTAATGAATAATATGATCTAAGCCTGTAGAAGTAAATATACCAACTAAGGGTATATCAAATGTACCCTTAATTGTAGTCCATATTTTTCTATGAATTTAAAATGATATTCAAACAGAGCAACTTCTAATACCTGGTATCCAAAATATCTGATTGAACATTACTACATGCATTCTTGTTTGTAACCCAAGAGAGACTTGTAGCTAATATAAATCATCATAGCACCACAGAAGTCATTCATACAGGAGCAGAGAATCCCACCCTAAGACTTTCAACTAATAATTTCTTCATTAATCTTCAACTAATAAACTAGTTTCAACTAATAATCTTGTTCCCCCAAGATTCAAATGTTCCTCTCATTGAGCAGAAGGTCTGCCTCCTTGTTAAAGGAAAGCTTTGGGGCCAGGACCCCCGGGTTCCACACCTGGCTCTTACACCGACTGATCACTGGCAAGTCACCTAGTTTGTGTAGCCATTGGTAGGGGTAATCCCACAGTGTTTTGTGGATTTAACCTAGGAATAGGGCAATTCATGCTATTTGGACAGTTTCTGCAACTGTATTTTTCTCTGACCAAGCTGTGCAGCTCTCCGTCAGCATTCTGCTACCGAAGTTACCCTGGCAGGGGGTCATGTACCGTGGTATTTTAATAACATTTTTGAAGGAAAACGAAATCCAGATGAGCGTTCACAGCCTGAGTAAAAACCATGTATTCAAAAGTCGTAGAGGTCAAGGAACAGAATCCTACAGCCCAACATGAAGCCACCAACTCCCCTCTGCAGTATAGGAGCAAGCAGAAGATCTGACCTGCTGCTACCCTCCATTTCATGTGCATCAGTGGTCATGCGTCTGCCCCGGTGTACCCTTCTGACCTCACTATAGTCCAGCTCACCCAAAATCTCTTATGGAGAGAACCATTGCCATGCATACAAGGAGGGATGGATTTTGATACTAACTGGCTCCCATGCATTCCTATGTCAGTTTGGCCTCTACAGGACTAGATCATTACTGTCTGGGTGCCAGGTTGTGGCTTCGTTGTTTATATAGGCAGCAATTATTTATACACGCTTCAAATAACCACTGATAGGACAACTTCCAGACAGACTGATATGAAAGTAAATCTCATAGTACAAAACACTCAGCAACCCTTCCAAATAACACTGATATCACTTCTACCCTAGGACATGGAAACCACTTAAAATTCTAGATTAATATTTGGATCTTTACCCAAAATGTATGTCCTGGTGCTGAATTTTATTTTCTGAAACTTTAATATACAAAACAGAAATGCTAGTGGGAAAAGTGTGCAATACATTATTCTTAACCTGTGGCCATTTGTTTCAGAACCCACGCTGAGAAAACTGTACCCACACCAGATGATACAAAAGCTAGTATTCTCACCACACTTAATGAAATTGAGAACAGTGCTTATAATGTGCTGCTTCAAGATTTGTTTCTGGAATTAAAGGTATGATATATATATATATATATTATATACATGAATATTCTGGTCCTCTCTCATATGTGGAAGATTTCCATAGAGGGAAAGTGGCAAAATAGATTTAAGGCAAAAATAAATAAATAAAAGTTCGACACAATTTTTTAAAAGAAAGTCCATGGTCTTGCGTTCAGAAAAACAAAAAAGGAAAAAAACCCACACATGACAACCCCGAATTGTATACAGCCATCTGTGGCAACCCAGACTTATAGCTTCATCCATCTCATCGGTATCATCACCTCAATAATATATACATGGTTGAGTTCATCATCTTGCTGTTTTTATCCAAGAGACTAATACCCTTGAAGTTGATTTCTCTATATGGGAAATTTTGCCTTTTTTCAGGAGAGCTTCTTGGGAGCTCTTGCGGATGTTTACTGTGGACTCGCACCTTAATGAAAGGACAGAGTATTTTTCCTTTATCCTAGGCTGCCTCTCTCAGTGCTCATTATTTGATATATTAGTTGACACCATTTTTTCTATTTTGTTTTGAGATTAAATACAACCCAAA
Organism: Alligator sinensis; assembly: GCF_000455745.1. NCBI lineage: Eukaryota > Metazoa > Chordata > Crocodylia > Alligatoridae > Alligator > Alligator sinensis. The sequence continues at coordinate 1,601,541 of NW_005841891.1, forward strand.
TTTGTTCCCATAATTGCCTAGCTTCCCTTCCCTTGCATCTTGTAATGTCACTGGGGAAGACAGGACATGAAAATCTCATTAAAAATGGAAACAGAAAAGGGATCTTTTATTAAAGCGTTTCAGGCTACCTGTCCTCATCATTATAAAATGTTTAGGAGTGGAGGGGTGGGGGGCACAATTCACTCCCCCCCCACTTTAGCAGGGCATCTTCAAGTTCTTCATATAGGACCACACACATTTGCATGGCTGTATGAAATTTTAAATCTCTGAATATACTTGGCACTTCACAGTTTTGCTTTGTAGAAGCTGACCAGACCTTTTCTTTCTTCAGCCCCTGTTTAAAAAGTTTACCCAAAATAAGTGGACTTGCACCGAAAGTATCATGGAGGACATCCTCAAAACCACCAGCAGTTCCGTTTCAGAATTCCACACTCTTCGAGACCCTTTCTATAAGGTAAGTTGCAGGGAAACAGTGGAACAATTCTAGGAAACCTGAACCTAGCTCTTTGGCTAGGAACCACTTATTTACTGAGATACACACGTACTTCTCACTTTGGCAGGTGACTGGGCATGCCTTTTCCTGTGCCAACATCACCCTATTTAGATCGATGAGCTTTTCCCGCTACAAATCTCTCTTCCCATCGGAGGGAATCCTTTGACATTTAATCCAGACTATCCCCATACAGCCATGACCTGAGCCTGCTCTTCTCCAAAGACAGTTGCATAGCTCATTTTACAGTTAATTTAGCACTGAGAATGGGAATGAGGAGATAGATACGAATCGATATTATGATGACTCTCCAAAATAAGGCATCCTCTACAACAGGATTTTGGCTATCGGTCCTTTCAGCCCAAGAAGGCCTGCACAGATGCAAACTCCATTTTACCAGCAACCTAGCTGTTGCAAAATTTCAGTCTCGGGTACATCTGAGTTAACGTGTGGGACCAAATCCAGATTTCTAGTGTTTCTACAACAAACATCATAAAGCCAATAGAAAGTCTCCACAAAAGAGGTCCAAATATCCTGCAATTATATTTTTAGTAATCTAAATGTACTCTGTATCTCGTGTAATCAGAGAGCGAAATAGGTGGAAATAAGACAGCTTCCTGTTTCCTGGGGATACTGCCACACTTCACATACCATTTATAGGTATTTTCCAAGTGTCCCATTTTCTCAGTGCGAAGTTACCATGCTGGAAATAGAGCCAATTCCAACACATTTGCTCGTTAGGAAAGCCCCATTGTGTACAGCGTAGGACACGCCTCTGGTGCCAGTCTGAGGCAGAGGCAAATGAGAAGGTCCATGCTACTGAAGTCCCTGGGCTTCCTTGACAGAAACAAGAGCAGGAATTTGTGGTGGCAGATTTCACAGCCTTGGGGCCATGCTGCCCTCAGTCCACATGCACAATGTAACATCCTTCTGATGTTATGCAAGAAGTTATAAGCGACCTTTTCCTTAACCCACTCACAATGCCCCTGATGGCCCATGTCAATTTTCCCCTGGTTACTGCCTCTCTCTACCACTTACTGATTTTTCTTGGGGGGGGGCCAATATTTGTGCTCTCCCAAGCATGCCTCACCCACCCACTCCCACTCACATGCTCCAAACCTGGAAACTCTGCACCTCACCCACCCTCCTATATCCACCATTCCCCATTGTGCTCAGACATAAAACAGGAGAGGGGCTACAGAGACAGGTGTTACACCACTACAGTCAAGTGCTAGCAGTATGGGTGCAAACTCCTTGCCCAACAGTAGGGCAGGTTTGTTCCCATGTTTTATGCATCATTACACTTTTCTGGACATACAACCCTAATAAGCTGATTAACGTTTCCCTCCCTTACAGGGCATTATGGAGAAGATTCACATTCACTTGGTTAGAGAGTACATTGTGAGGCTAATGAAGAAGAGAGTCACCCTGAAGACTCCAGAACTTCAGCAAAACTTGGCAAAATGCATTACAAATGACGCCTCCCTCTTGCAAACCTTCTGCACAAAAAACGTAGGTGTGATTGCTTACCACATCAGTGCTGGCACTTAACTTCTGAACCTGTTCCTTGCAGGTTATCCTGAGCATCTGGCATATGCCTTCAAACAGTGGTTAGTTTTTCAAGGGGTTGCTAAACACAGCAAGAGTCTTTCAGCAGCTGGAAAGCAGGTCTACTTGGGGCTCTTGCCTGGGTAGATAGGGGAAAGGTCTCAGAAACAGGCATACATCTAAGGATGGGAGACAGCAGGCAACTGCTAGGCAAATCAAGTCATTGTACATAGACAAAGCCAACAAGTAGATTAGGTAGTTGAGAAAGGGATTGTTGTTAGTTCTCCAGAACCTTCCCACAACTCACTGGATGTAGCAGGAAGAACTCACAGCTGGAACAAATCAAACTGCACAATTTACTACAGACAAGGCTTTTAGAAGTAGGCTTTTAAGAGGTTTTAAAAATACGTCCAACTCAGTCCATTTCTGCCAGTCTGTCCAGGGCCCAACCCCAATTAGAATATATTCTGGAAACTCTGAGCATCATTTATCATCATCATTTAATCCTTATACACTGGCCAAATTGCATCCAAAACAGTGAGCTGGAATGTTATTAAGCACAGTTCATGGAGCAGCCTCCCCACCCCTTCAAGAGCCCAGAGGAGGCTCTGTAATCACAGCATGCCTGGATTACCAACTGTTTTCTCTTATTCCTTTTCTGATAGGGATCTGAAGCCACATGGCTGGACTCTGTACTGCCCAAACTGGCAGAAATAATCCGACTGCAAGACTCGAGCGCCATGAAAATCGAAGTTGCTATGCTTGCTAAAACATACCCGGATATCAGGTGAGAGGAACCAGATAGTATTTGGAAATACTAATAGACTTGATAGTGCTAGAGGTACGGTGGCTTCCTTAGTCTGCACGCACCATTTTCCTTGGCCAGGGCCTGGGAGACTAGATTCAGTTATCTGCTCCCCCACAGATTTCCTGTCTGATCACTGAGGAGTCTCTCCCAGACCCACTCACTTATGCCCTCTCCCTATGCACCAAACCTAGCAAAGCTGTCTAGGGACACCCCTCACCGCCATGCTCACACTCCATCTCCGGTATGCTTCAGAGCACAGAGGAGAGTCGGGAAGCACCATCAGGGAAGCTTCACTGCCTCATTTCCACTTTGCAGCATGCAGTGTGGAAGCAAGTGGGTATGTTCTCAACAGCATAAGAAGCATCATCATCTCTTTAGACTTGGGTCCTTAAAGGCAGTTAAATGATTAATTTCTGTTGATGCTTGGGCACTGGTCACCCCATGCCTCAGGTCCCATCCATTGAACTGAGATAATAGCGTGTTGGCCACCGCCTCCCTGATCCCCGCCACACACAAACACAGCGATTGAGGAAAAGTGACTATGGCACCCAGATTAGGGCCATGGGAAGATCCTATTGAGGTGTAGGCCTCTTCTCTAATATCTCCTACTTTCTGTCCAATAGCAAAAAGCACCTTGCTGCCATCTTGTACATCAAGGGAAACTTGACCAACAGCGAAATCAAAAGCATCCAGAGCTACTTGGATCAGAGCGGAGCACCGACCACTTCCCGTACACCACTTTTTTCAGCTATAAAGGTGTCCTAGGCTTCAGTCCCGCCTGTGGCACTCTTCCCGCACAGGACTGTGTGCTAAGATAGTAAGAGTCGCTACTCAAGTGTGGGAGGCAGAAGCCTTTTGGTCCCACTCTGTCACAGTATGTGCAGCAGCATTTTTCTGTAGGAAAACATAACATACATAAAGCCCTTCTGTCAATCTGCCACAGGGGTCCTGATGGCAACTGGCCTGCTCTGTGTACAGATAGGAGAAGATAGAACCCAGTGCCTTGAATAAGAGATGGAGATTTCCTAAACCAGACACTGACTCCTTCTGAAGTCTAGGGCACAAGCCTTCATGCCACTGTCAGCCCATCTATAAGGTGGGTACATTAAAGACCTCACAGCAGTGCTAAGGAATCAAGCTAATGAATCAGCCAATGTCTGCAAAGCACTTTGACCCATGGCTTGTCCCCTATGGAGGATGAAGCACTTTGTTAATCTTTGGGGGGAAAATAAACAAGCAAAATATAAAGCAACTGGAAAATCATTTCAGAGCATGCTGTGTAGGCATCTGCTGGCATTTTGACTCAGCAGCTTCTCCACCCATTACATTAGAGCGTGAGGAAGAGTCTGGAGAGGACCCAAGGCTGCCATCATGATGGTCTGCAAAAACAGCTCATCTAAGACTAGGATTCTCGTGGATGATGTCTTATTGAAACCACTGCATGACTGGGATAGATTTAGACAAGCTTTCAAACACAGAATATTCTTTTCTTCGTGAAACAGCCAAAGCGTTCACTTTGAAGACATACTTAAGTATTATGGAAAGCAGATCACAGCCCAAAGTGGCAGAGCTTTGAGAGCTGAGGGCCTTACTGCACATCCCACAATTTTGCTTTTAAGAAATCCAAGTTCCTGCACTTGCCAGCTGTGAGGCCATGGCCAGCACAGCATCAATTGCAGCTGCTGCCCCGCTAGCCTGCCTTGCAGAAAACCCTCCCTGGGCATACAGTAGCACTCAGCCAAAGGTTGGGTATAAAAACTTCCTATCCCCCACATATCCCATTCACCTCTGTGAGGTGTGACCATCTAAGCCTTCTTGGCATATTAGGCTCCATATACTGAAATGCCATTAGAATTCCATATGGGATTGGCGTCATAGCTAACTGTTCATATTTTTGTTTCCATTGAGTTACACTCCACTAACATAAAGCTAGGTGCCTATAGCTAGTTATGTACTGCAGTGCCTCTTACACTCTTAAGACCCCCAGCTTAGTAAAGAATGTAATGACTTACTTATATCCTCCCTAGTCAATAAAGCATGTTTCAGCCTCCATTGACTTCAACAGTCTACAGGGCTGGGCTGGGGCTTGAGCACACACTTTAGGTATTCAGCTGAATTGGGGCCAGTCACATCAACACAAGTCTCCCATTCATTGCCCTTTCCCCCGCTCCCCTCAAGGTAGATTGGATTTGAAAACCTACATGTACATTGTCACAACCCAACTGTTTGACAAGCAAATTAAATGGCCAAAACAATTCAGCTGGTTTAATAATTTTTTCCCTTTCCTTTCTTATCCTTTCCCCTCCCTAAATATTTGCATCTCTGTAGAAAGCCCATCTGGAAAGCGGGTGGGTTAATAAAGATTGTGCACAAGCCATGCAGTGGTATTTGTATGCAAATACATGTAAAAATATTTTTAAATGTGACCAAGCCTTTTATACACAGCACTTTAGTTTCTGCTTTCTAAGCCTCTGACTATATTTTCATAGGTAGATATAGATCATTGGTATATTTTAGCATCCTGTTTTAATTTTCCTCTTTCACTGGAGATCTTTGCATGCAGTGTTTATATTTAAACAGTATTAAATGTGTTGAACATGTAGCTGAGTTATACCTCTGATTGTGTTTACCATCTGTATCTTATGTATGTATAATCCTAATGTATTAGATCCTTTTAGTACTTTCAGAATGCACTGTCACCTGGAAGGCTCTTAGGCTCAAGTGCATAATACATTGACGGTACAGCCTGGAGACAGAAAAGAAAAAGCTGCGTTTGTATTGTCAGAGCATATTGTACCCGGGTTCACTTCAACCTGGCTTCTCATGCTCTTTGGAGCAGAGATTGTCAGAGTGTATTCCAACCTAGTTGGCCTCTAGACACTCCTGCAATATAAATAATTAATAAAAAAGCCTGTTACTATGTTTGAGAGTACATTTCATTCTTATTATATGTGAGCACCCTTGTTACACATGCACGTTCTCATGCTATTAACAGGAGACATTGGTTGGAAGCACAATTCGCCATATAGTGGGTTCACTGGCATATAAAAGCCCAAATCCCACTCCCACACTAGTTGGTACTAAAAAGGGGAATTACACTCATTTAACCACCAAATCACCAGCCCCCCAGATCAAGATCACTTCTGGACATTGCCAGTGTTGCAGAAAAGAATAAGGCAATTAAAAAATCTATGTGTTTCAAATTATAGGTATATGGGTGTACAGCAAGACTGGTGTACATGATCCTTCACAAAGGTACTGGAAGATTCATAGATGCATATAACTTGTGGTAGGACAGGAGAGGGAAAAAGGAGGTGTAGCCTTTTATATAAAGGAGATGTACACATGTTTTTAAGTGCAGTACAAAGTGGAAGGAGGGCCTGCGGAAAGCCTCTAGGTAAAGGTCAGAGGGAAGAGCAGCAGTAGGGGATGTCATGGTAGCACCTGTTATAGGCCACCAAACCAGGCACAAGAGGTAGATGAGGCCTTCTTTAAAAAAAGTGAAGGAAATTTTCATATCACAGGACCCGATTCTCATGGGGGACTTTAATTATCAAGGCATCTGGGAGGGAAATACTGCAGCACACAAGCAGTCCAGCAAGTTCTTAAAGTGTGTTAGGAAGAACATTTTGGTACAGATAGCAGAGAGGCCAACAAGAAATGGAGAAGCTCCTTGACTTGTTGTTCACTAACATGGAGGTTTAGACTGAAGGTGGAAGGTAACTCGGGACTGTGGTCATGAAATAATGGAATCCAAGATCCTCAGGAGAGGAAGGAAGGAGGGCAGCAGAACTAAGACACTGGACTTCATAAAAAGCAGACTGGTGGATCTGGTGGGTAGGATCCCCTGGGAGGAAAGTCTGAAGGGAAAAGGAGGAGAGCTAGCTTTTCAGGAGCTATTAATGCCACAGAAACAAATGATCCTGATGCAACAGAAAATGGGAAGTGCCACAGGAGACCAACCGGCTAAACATCACTCTCTTCTTTGAGTCAAAACTCAAAAATCAGAAATTTGGTCATAGTGGTAGGGAAGCAAATACAAATATCACATGAGCTTGCAAGAAGAAAAAGTTAGGAAGGCCAAGGCACATTTTGAAATGCAATTGGCAAGGGACATAAAAAGGCAATAAAAAGAGATTCTACAAGGATGTCAAAAAATAAGAGGAAAACCAATGAAACCATAGGTCCCTTACAAAATGCAGAAGGCAATCTAGTTATAGAAGGAAGGCTGAAGTCTTTAACGCTTTTTTTTTTTTTTTTTTTTTTAAACTTCAGTCTTCTCAAATAGGGTCAGCCAGCAGATGAAAAGCGCAGTTGATGGCAAAGAGAAGGAAGAAGACAAACAGCAGCCTCAAGTAGAAAAACAGGTTAGGGATTACTTAGGGAAGGTAGAGGTTTTTAAGTCTGGATATTTTCAAAAGCAGGTTAGAAAAACACTTGACTAGGATGGTTTAGTCAGGGATGATCCTGCATTGATCCGGGGGCTGGACTGGGTGACTTCATCTAAAACATTAATTTACCCACATCTCATTATATAGCTGGGTTCAAAATCAGAACACAGTAATAATGTCTGCTAATATCACAAATGCTCATGGTACCCGTGGCCTATTATGGGAATCTCAAACACCATTTAGAATAAAGATTATTCTACTTGATGGAAACAATTTTCAGTGCTTGAAGCTGTCCACATTTTGGTTTACAGCTCTGGTTGTACCTAGAGAAACAAATCATGCAACTGGTTGTAGTGTTCTTGAAACAGTCCTCTTAAACAGCTGAGGGCAAATAGCAGATCTACAAGCCCAGACACACAGAAGAAACTGGTTTGCTGAACACAGATATGTTACAGGCAACAGTATTTTTATTCTTATATCACTACAAAAACATCTGATTTTTTCAGCTTCACTGAGTCTAAGAGCAGAAATCTATTAATCTTAGTGTATAGCTTGACATTTACAAAAGTCATTTATTTATATGTGGCATACTTCATGTATGTTATCAAGGCACATTTGTCAGCATGCACCAATGGTTCATGATGTTGGATTAGACATAAACACAGATAAACTGACATACCTATAAACTGAGTACACAGAAACAACTTCAGTTCTCAGCATGTCCTGTATTTTATTATTTACTGTAGGATCTCTATTGATAGTGGTCTCTATCCATATTTATGTCATTTCAACTGATAGCAAAGATGAAAAAGGAAAACTCTAGAAAAATTAAGATCATAGGGAGTTATTCTTGACACAGTTGCCGTGTTGGCTTTCTATGCCCCCATTTCAGTTAAGATGGAGGGCAGAAAAGAACACCACGATCCCCCCAAATCCCCACATACTGAGAAATGGGAGGGGTCTGGATGGATATAGGGCAGGGGTGGGCAAGGTACAACCTATGGGTTGCATCCAGCCCACCAAGTAATTTCATCTGGCCCATGGATGGTCACCCACCAATTAATTGTATCTAGCCTGGCCCTCAGCTGCCCCTGCTGTGCTCTGCATGGGGCTGAGCCCTGCCCACTCCTAGCAAGGCAACACTCTCAGCCTCAGACCCGGCCAGCACACAGCTTCCAGGTGGGCCTGCTGTTGCCACCCCCTGGGGAACTGCTCAGCTTCCCCCACCTCCAGCAGCTCCTCCTCCTGTCACTGCTGCAGTGTGGCAGGCAGCAGGTAGGAAAGTGGCGGAGGTAAAGCAAGGCAGCTGCAGCTGGGTGGGAGCATGGGGCCAGGGCTGGCAGGAGCACATGGGGTCACATCTGGCAGGGCAGCAGGAGCGCAGGGACAGGGCCAGCCTGGTTTCATCATGCAGGGTTTCCTGCAGGTCATGCACAGGTCCAGGGACTCATGCACCACTGGGGAGAGCGAGCCCTGAGCAAAGGAGCTGATGGCCTTCCCCACTCCCTGCCACCATGTGCAGCTACTGGGACTCAGCCAGGAGTGGCTGGAAGCCCGGCGCAATGGAGCCAGGTGGGCTTGGCCCCACTCTCTGCTTCCTGGCCAAGTCCCGGGAGCTGCATGTGGTGGAAAGGAGCAGGGCAAGGCCACTGGCTGCATCACATGGGGCTCTCCACTGGCAGCACCTGGTTCTGGCTAAGTCCTAGGAGCTGTACACGAGCCATGGGGAGCCCCATGCAACAAAGCTGAGCCAGCCTGGCCCTACTCCCTACTGCTACATGCAGATCCCGGGACTCAGCTGGAGCCTTGTGTCACCAAGAGGGGGCTCCACCTGCACGGGCAATTAGTGCCCTGAGGATTGGACCAAAAGAAATCTCATGGGTTAAGTGCAAACAGTCAAAAAGCCAAAGGCTGAATTGATTCAAGTTTTGCAGGTTAGTCAAAACTGTAGACTGAATCAATAAAAAAGTGAATGTCTATTCACTTGTGATTCTGCAAGTGTAGCTACGTGCCTGCAGTGGCCCAAGCCAGAAGCCAGAGGGGTGCTAGAGGACGCCTTCCTGCCAAGCTGGAGCAGACGGTTTGGGCCCAGGCTAGTCTGCCCACCCTGTGACAGGGGTTTACCTGGGATGCTGGGGGACAGAGTTAACTCGACTCTGGAGGGGAACTGGGGCAAAAATTCAATACGTCAATTTAACCTAAATCAGTTAAATCTGATACTACATCTATCCAGGTTTATCTTAAACTGGTTTCAGCCATTTTGGCTAGGTACAATCAGTCAAAAAGCCTGAGGCTGAATCAATTCAGTTTTAGCAGGTTAGTTTAAAATGCAGAGATTAAACCGAGAAACAGTTGGGCATACATTCACTTTTGTTTCAGCAAATGCAGCCACATACGTGCAGCGGCTTGAGCCAGAAGCCAGGGGGTGCTAGAGCATGCCCCTCTGGCTTGCAGCCAACATGAACTGTGTATTCGCTTCCTTTTCCTGCTGCCCCCAAGATCTCTGGGATTTGCAGTCCAGAATCACAGCAGCAGATTCTGCATGGTTGCTTATCACCACTTCTTCCTGCTTCCAAATGCCTCTGGGATTTGTGTAACTTCTGTCCCTAGCCTTTGAAAGCAATTTATGTGCACTGAACTTCTGTTGTGTTATAGATTCAAATTTGTTTCCAATCACTTACACAGATTCATGTATAATTTCTGTCCCTAGCTATGAGGTTCAACAAAGACAAGTGCAAAGTCCTGCATTTAGGATGGAAATCCCATGCACCAGTACAGGCTTGGGACCAACTGGCTAAGCAGCAGCTCAGAAGAAAAGAACCTAGGGCTTACAATGGACGATAAGCTGAATATGAGGCAGTACACCCTTGTTGCCAAGAAGGCTAATGACATACTGGGCTGTGTTGGTAGGAACACTGCCAGCAGATTGAGGGAAGTAATAATTCCCCTCTATTCTGTGCTGGTGAGGCCACAGCTGGAGTACTGTGTTCAGTTTTAGGTGTCCCCCCCACTACAGAAAGGATGTGGACAAGTTGGAGAGCGTCCAGTGGAGGGCAACAAAAATGGTTCGGGGGCTGGGGCATACGACTTCCGAGAAAAGGCCGAGGGAACTGGACTTATTTAGTCTGCAAAAGAGGAGACTGAGGGGGGATATGATGGTACTTTTCAAACTACCTAAGGGTGGTTCCAAAGAGGATGGAGCTACACCGTTCTCAGCGGGGGCAGAAGGAGCAATGGTCTCAAGTTGCAGCAAGGGAAGTTTAGGTTAGATATTGGGGGAAAACTCTCTCACTAGGAGGGTGGTGAAGCACTGGAATGGGTCACCCAGAAGGGTGGTGGAATCTCCATCCCTGGAAGTTTTTAAAGCCCAGCTCAAAGCCCTGGCAGGAATGATCAAATTGTGGATAGTCCTGCTTTGAGCAGGGGTGGGGGTTGACTAAATGATCTCCTGAGGTCCCTTCTAACACCAGTTGTCTATGATTATACACAACTGAAGGTGTCCACACAAGGTCTGGCACCAGTTGAATGAAAACAATTTAAGACCATCTCACCTTTAAAGAGACAACCTGCAATAGACACAAAATGCTTAGCTTCATACTCCAAAATGAATAACCATTCAGTAGCTTAGCAACACTCACACAGTGAAGTGAATTAACTCAACCAGGCTGTAAATCAAAGCAGCAGGTGGGTGCTAGTCTCTTGTCAACAGTGTGATAAGATGCTCCTTTATGGTGGGTGCTTTTTGCCTCAACAACCTTTATGGTGGGTGCTTTTTGCCTCAACAACCTTTCCATGTATCCCTTCTTCCACAAATCTGGGAATAATGCCTGTTATGGTAAAGAAGACAGAGCTGGAGTGGGCAAGATTGTTGACCACCCAGGGCACCATGGTTGGGGTGGGGGGGGAGCAGCGTTTTTCCTAAGGCTGGCTCTGCAGGTCCAGGCAGACCATTCACCAGGGTGGGACGGAGCCCATCCTTGGTCCCTCACAGGACGGGCATGGCCCCTGCCATGTGAGCAGGCCTGAGGAGAGTGTCCTGGGAGAGGAGGCTGGATCTGGACAGTCAGCAATGTGGTCAGAGGCCTTTGAGACCAGTGGGCTCAGAAAGGCAAGAACTTCTGCAGGAGGCAAACTCTGAGGCCACACCTATCACCTGTGCTTTTCTGGATGAGCTGGTTTCCCAGGCACCTGGTCCTGCCTGTGGAGGTGGGGGCAAGGGTGGTTTTCTGACAGACCACAGCCCCGCCCACAACCCGGATATTACCCTGCCCTTGGGTACGCCCCCGCCATGCCCAAAGTGAGACTACCCCCAGGCAGACAGACACAGCAGAGACCCCACAGAGCCTGGACAGAGGCGACTCCCCTGCCCAGAACAGGATCCTGCCCCGAGCGCAGCGCTGCTCCCTCGGGGCTGATGCCGGGCTGCCTACTGCACCCATTAGAGGGTATCCGTGCCACCAGCTGCTGTAGCATTGTGGGGGAGGGCATCATGGGAGTATTTAGAGCACAGAGCAGATCCAGCCAGGCACTGAGAGCTGCAGCAGAGCTGCGTGAAGTTGCCCCACCTTGTCCCGTGCACCAGGAGCACCCACTGCCGTGAGCTGGGCCCTGCCACTCTTCCTCGGCTTGGCGGAGGTAGAGCAAAGCCCGTAGCATGCCAGTGGTCTCATGGCCCTGCTGGAGATGGCCCTGCCAACTTTTCAGCAGCTCTGTGGGAGACATCATAGAGCCCATGCACACCATGATACCAGTGTTGAAGCACAGCAGGTGAGGAGGGGCTCTTGGGGATCCCCCCAGGCACTGCAGAGGGTGCCTCTGCCTGCTCATCCCCAGCCCCGTCAGGCTCTGGTGATCTACATCCGTGTGGCTTGGCAGCATCTGCAGGCAGGGACAGCAAGGCAGGGCAGGAAAATGCTTGAGAGAGTTCAGAGGAGAGCCACGCGCATAATCAGAGGTCAGGAAAACAGACCTTATGATGAAAGGCTGAGAGCCCTGGGACTCTTCAGCCTGGAAAAAGCGCAGGCTCATGGGGGACCTGGTGGCTGCCTATAGGTATATAAGGGGTGCCCACCAGGATCTGGGGAAACGTCTGTTCACCAGAGCACCCCAAAGGATGACAAGGTCGAACGATCACAAACTCCTCCAAGAACACTTCAGGCTGGACATAAGGAAGAACTTCTTTACTGTCCAAGCCCCCAAGGTTTGGAACAGACTGCCGCCAGAGGTTGTCCAAGCACCTACTTTGGACACCTTCAAGAAACATTTGGATATTTATCTTGCTGGGATCCTTTGACCCTAGCTGACTTCCTGCCCCTGGGGCAGGGGGCTAGACTCGATGATCTTCCAAGGTCCCTTCCACCCCTAATGTCTACAAATTCTCACTACAATGAGCGGCCCCAGATTGTGCTCAGCCCCATCTCAGTGGGCTGGGGATGACACTGATATGATGCCCTTTAGAGAAGGCCTGAGGTGAGCAGTGCTACTGCCAGGCTCAGGCCCAAGGTAACCGAGTGGTTTGCCCAGGTGTTCTCCACTGGGAGAGCGGGTAACAGGACAACTGGCCTTTACACAGGAATCAATGAAAGAACAAAGACGCCCCAGCATTATCCAACTGGACTTTGCATAATTTATATTAAAAAATAAAAAGCAAATACACCCTGACCTCACATTGCTGTCAGAAAGGGTGGAAATTTCAGAAGATGGCTAAATGATAGCATCATAGAAAATGAGGGCTGGAAGGGATCTTGAAAGATTAAGTCCAAACCCTGCTCTGGGCAGGAATACTGCCGAGATCAAATGATCCCAGCAAGGTATCCATCTAGTCTCCTCCTGAAGACTTCCAAGGCTGGGGACTGCACCACCTCCCTGGGACGTCTATTCCAGATTCTGGTCACCCTTACTGTAAAAAAGTTCTTCCTTACATCCAACCTGAAACCATCCTCTAACAGTTTATGGCCATTGTTCCTTGTCCTCCCTCTGGGGCACCTTAGTGAACAGGTTCTCTCCCAGCTCCCAATATTCATTCCTTACATATTTATAGATGGCCACCAAGTCCATCCATCTGTTCCCTGCCCCCAAGTCTTCTCTTCTCCAGGCTGGACAGTCCCAGGTGCCCTGGTCCTTCCTTATAAGGTTTATCCTCCAGATCCTTAATCATTCTTGTGGCCCTTCTCTGGACCTTTTCAAGATTCTCCACATCTCTTTTGAGGTGTGGTGCCCAGAACTGGACACAGTACTACAGCACTGAGTAAAGAGGAAGCATCACTTTCTTAGCCCTGCTCGCAATGCATCGACCAATGCATCCCAGTATGCCATTAGCTCTGTTGACTACAGCATCGCTCTGGTTGCTTATATTCATCTCATGATCAACCACAACCCCAAGGTCCCTTTCAGTCATTATGCGGGCCAGGACATCTTCTCCTAACCTACAATCGTTTTGCTGGTTACTTCTCCCCAGATGAAGCACTCTGCATTTATCCCTATTGAACTGCATCCGGTTCCATGCCACCCACCTTTTCAGCTTGTTCAGGTCCGCTTGGATCTGCATCCTATCCCCTACCTTTTCCCTATAACTTAATATTGGCCAGCATGCTCTCCACATGCTCATCTAAATCACCGATAAAGATGTTGAACCGCACGGGGCCAAGAACTGAACCCTCAGGGACACCGCTGGCCACTTCCCACCAAGATGATACAGAACCGTCCACTAACGCTCTCTGGGTTTGACCCCTTAGCCAGTTCCTAACCCACCTGACCATGGACTCCATCCACCCACAATCCCTCAGTTTTTTTTGTTTTGGGTTTTTTTGGTGGGTTTTTTTTTGTTTTGGAGTTGTTGTTTTTTTTAATAAGAGCATCATGGGAGACTATATCAAAAGCCTTTTTAAAACCCAAGTGTATGAGAAATAGGAGATTCCAGATGTGGCAGTAGGCAAAATTTTGATAACACTAATGCCTCATAACTAGGGCTCTGTAAATCATGCTGGGAGCCCCCCGATGGCTGCCCTGCCTGCCTCAGCTCCCCGCCCTTTATAAAATAGGCCCCACTCACTGGTTGCTGCCAGGCAGGAGGTCAATCCCTGCTACATGAGGGGGCTCTGCCACAACCCCCCCCAACCCCCACCTGCTCTCCCAGCCCCACCCATGGCTGCCCTGCCCACCCCAGCTCCAGCCCTTAAAAACAAACAAAAAACAAACACAGCGAAAGGGAGAAGCTGGGGCGGGCAGGGCAGCCATTGAGAGCAGGCAGGGGATGGGGCCTATGTGATTCAGAGGTTTGGCAGCAGCCATATTTCTGAAACAGATTCGCCCAAGTTGATTCAGGACAGTGATTCGAATCAACTAATCGAATCGCTGTCCCCCCGAAATCGGCTGAATCCAAATCCGAAGCAAATACTAGCTGCTTCACACAGGCCTACTACCAAGTCAGAGTACTTAATTAGCCCACTTGCATGCTAAATAGGCCACACATTGCATCACACGGCTGTGACTATACTACTTCCAGATTAGGCGAGGGTATCCCTACCGAGTAAAGTAAATTTGTTATGTACACATAGCCTTAAGCTCTCCAGTTTTTTTCCCAGTTTCCCCAGTTAGCTGCCAGTATGGAGAGCACTTGATTGTTTATTAACCACTTTTCTCTCCTCACTAGCTCTAATTTACCCCAGCTACTTCTGCCCTGCATCCAGCATATTGCTGTTCCACTGTTTATCCAGAACATGGCTTGTAGCAGGTCATAAAATGAGAACTATGCCCTAACTATATATTTTAGGTGGAGGAATGCACTCTAGGTTTCAATATTTATTTACATATCATCAGATCAAGACAGAGCACTCCAACAAAATTAACTTCTGTAGGAGACTAACAAATAATGTAACTCTGACTTTAAAAAGCTAAGTTATCAAAAGCTCTCAAATGCTGGCATGCCTGCAGAGAGACGGGGATTAACTGGGAAAGGGAGGAGATTCTATAACACAAGTGATCTGATAGAACAATATTAATCCTGGAGTCCTTAGGTGCCCTCAAGCTTTTTCCCCATAGGCTGATGCTAAGCCATAAACCCCAAAAGAGGAGAAGATAGAAGCTTGCCAGTCAAGCCAATTGCAAGACTAAGAAGAAATGAAAAGGTCACTGCAGCATCCCATTTCACACAGAGACTTGTTTCTCCACTCACTGTGGTTCTTTTAGTTTCATCACAATCCCACCCGCTTTGGATTTCTGCCTGTCATGATGGGTAGTTAGTTTATGAGGTACCTGGGACAGGGACCATCAATACCAAGCTTGCCTGTGCCTCAGCAGCAGCATGCCCCCTCCCTCCCTTCCTGCTAAAATGATCCTAAAACATGGCCCACCCATCCTCTCCTGCTCACTGGCTCCAATACACTGATGAAGACACATCCTTCTGCAGCTAGTCTTGAGGAACACAGGACAGCAGCCACTAGACACAATCCCCAAGCTGCCTCCTTGGTGTAATTACCCGTTTGGGGAATGCTATGGAAGGAGATAAGTGAAGCAAGCTCAGGGCTCCCCTGACCAGAGCCTGCAGCATAGGCACATCCTTTGATGTTGCTCTGAACAGTGGCCATCACAAATAGTTGTGCCTTTAGCTGGGGTTCCTTGCAACTACCATGAAACAAAGCCCATAATGTGCAGCCAGTCTCAGTTCCACCTCAAGTGTATTTTGGAGCTTCTCAGTTGTTCTGTTTCTGTTCTTCTGATTGACGTATTTGGAATTATGGGGCTATGTATGGAACATTAAAGACAAACAAAAGGAAGTGGAAACAGCAGCCAACAACAGCACCTTCCTGGAACTGCAAATCTAGCTTGAAATTTCGGTTTTCAGAGGTTTGATATTAAGACATCTAAACTGCCAACGTGGCTTGCAGCTGGGCAATCTGTCAGTCACTTGAGAATCTCGCCCTGGGTGCTGAGCTATTCCACTTATTAGGTGCATAGCTAAAATTAGACACCCGAGTGTGATCCTAGTCTACCCTGCTTGAGTCCCTGAAAACCGGTTAAGGCAAGAGGCATGTGTTCTCCTCCTCCTCGCTCCTTTGCAACTCAAGGATAACCTGTAAGTAGATACATTCATGGATTTTCAAAATCATAGACATGAGTAAGTCAGGTTGATCCACCAGTCAGCATAGAAGACAGTCCCCTGATAGGTTCAGGCATGCTAGCATCCAGTTACTCTTTAAGGTCTGCACCTACTTAGAGCAAAAATAATAATGGCCACACTTTAATTTAAGAATACACTGAAAAAATTGAACATGAGTCTCATAAGTTATTGTTATTATCTTCACTTCATGGGGGTCTATTAAATGCTTCCCCAGAGGTTCCTCGCAGAAAGAGGCTATGTAACAGGCTTGAGCTGATCTGTCCCCAACACCTGAGGAATATTCCCACCGAGGACATTTACACAACCTCTGCAGAAGCCTAGCATTTAGAAGGCAGTCGTGAGCAGGCCAGAAAAAGGGCAGATTGCTAGTGAACAGGGAGCAAAACCAGAAAAGGACCTGCACCCCCATGACTCCTATGGTCCCCTGCATTACCTGTATCAGGTTAGGACATTATGTTTTGTGGTTGTGTCAGGGTTGATTGTGCAGTTTTCATAATAGGTTAGACCAGCGGTTCCCAAACTGACAGATTGTGCACCACCAGTTTAAAACGACACAACCTTAAGTACCACCAGCAAATTTTTCAATTCAACTGTACAGTACCACCAGCACATTTTTGTTATATAAAGTAATTATAATAAAATCTGTTAATGCGTACTACTGACAGGTTGTCTGTGTACCACTGGTGGTACCTGTACCACAAATTGGGAACCGCTAGGTTAGACAATGGACTCATATAGGATGATTTGGATAGGAACGTTCCTGCCTTAGGCATAGGGTTCAGCTAGAGGACCTTGTGCGGGCCGGGAGCGACCCGAGCCCTTTTCCGCGCTGCACGCGGGCTGTGGCCAGCAGCCCGGGCACGCCGGGGCGGAGAGGGAAGGCCGTCGAGCTGGAATTAGGCACAAACGCTTAGCGGTAGTTTAAAAGATTGTTTACTTACACCGAGATGGCAGTGGTGCAGGCTGGAAAATTTGCTTGAGTTGCAGTTACAGACAGACAACAAAACAAAACTCGAACCTGCAGGGCACGAGGGTACGTCGCAAGGGGTTTTCGGCAACGGGAAGATAAACCTGCAGGACTCGAACCTGGGTAGAAGAGCTCTGAAGTCGGTCGTAAGGACTCACGAAGTTTGCTAGGCTCCGTGGGTCCGGTTCTTTTGCGCGCAGGATACGTCTAGGCTGCGATCGACGACTGGGAGAGGCTAGAGGCTGATCAGACCTCCGTTGCCTGCTTGAAATGCGCTGGGTCCGTAAGGATCCGCAGTGCTTAGAGATCTTCACACAGCGTGAAGTCTCCTCCTCCCGGTGTTCGTGGAGTCCTCCAACTTGGGCGGAAACCACTCAAGCCTTTTATACGGCTAGCAAGCCAATCACTAGCCGCTACGTGTGAATAATTTAGAACTGGCCAATAATGGGACTCAAATTAGCACACAAATGGCGGGAACTCTTTGCAACGAGCATTTCTGTGCTGCAACAAAGAAATGCACCCTGCAAAGAAAGCTTCAAATTGGCGGGAAATTCTCCCTTGCACCGGGGTTCTCTTCTGCAGCAGAAAACTCCACCGTGCAAAGAAACTATAATTTAGCGGGAACAATTTAGCAGTGCCGAAGCACACAAAAACAAAAATCACACCCTTTGGGTTGTGACAGACCTATGGAGGTTCCTTCCAGCTCTGCCACTCTATGATCTGGTTATACAACACCAAAGTAGCTTTTAGGAGCCATTACAACCAGGGAGCAAATTCAGGTGCCTCTAGTGTCCTCCATGATGGTTCTAAAACCAGGGAAGCACAAGCCACTTTCCCTCTTTCCAAGCAATTTGCAGAGATTCACTGGGACTCAGACCAGGCCTGAGGTTAGCAAAATATGACATGACACTAGCACAAGGAGAACCTTAGCAATAAATGAGTATGAAAAACATAGGAGTTGTCCTAGAGAAACAGGGCGATGTAAGCAGAGAAGGCCTGTCAGCAGAAAAGCGGTCAGATCACTCACTGTATCTAGAGCTCTGCTCAAAAGCCTTTTGTTAGTCTTTGTTTAATTGCCCTCCTCAGGATCCACTATTAAGCCATTAAAATAGCATACAGGACTAAAGCAATATTGTGGCATGTCTGAGCCATACCTTCCCAATTCTTGTTTAATTTGATTTCCTTTCCTAAAAATCTGCACGGGGGCTCAGATTGCTATCCTACAGGAAGTGCTTCACCAGGTCAGCACATACAGCAAGAAATCAAGCCCAGTCTAATGAGAGGTTATTCATTTCTGCATAGCAAACAAGTATGTTGGCTGGTCCTACTAAGAAAGCAATTAAAAGACGCTGGCCTCAATTCTCAGTTCATTATCTCCGTACCCCATCTGCACCTGCTAGGACCTGAAGAGAGGCTAGAGATGTTCTAGGTGTGCCACTTGATATTGGTAGTTCATTTATGTATTAATGAATAGAATCAGACAGGTCCTTCCCAACTCACTCATTCCCTAAAAAACATACGTCTTGATTCCTATGACAGAAGAACAACCTATAGCTTTTTGCTCTTGACCCCATTCCTTTGGGCTAATGGACAGTAAATGGTATTAAATGTATTTAGTTCCAAACTATGATTTTAGCATTTCCATACCTATTGTGTCCACCGAGCTAATAATGAAGTCCCTGATCTGGATTGCAAAGGGCAGCCTTGGCTACAGACTTGCTGTATATCTTGAACCTATTACTATACAGACACTGGTGCCATGGAGTATAACCATCTCAAACTCAATCCAACCAGAAGAACAGCTGGGCAGTGCGGTTCCCTGGGCAGCAGTGGCACACGGGGATAGGAGCAATAGTGTTGACAGCTGGGCTACCAACATAGGGGCTGCTTTTTCTGTGCCCCCCTTAAGTAAGCACCTGGGACTGATGCCCCAGTCACCCCCTCTCCCCATGTAGTTATGTTACTGGTGTGCTAACGAAAAAACCCAGAAAGTCTTTCTAGGCTAGCAAATCTGTGCTCTCCACTGTTCATGGAAATGACTGTTTTCCAGATCAAGTCGCTATGTAAGACAGGGGCAGGAGCTGCTCAGCATAAATTTGATTCTCCCATCTCCAACTCTTTTCCACCAAGTTGAATTCAGGGGAGTCCTGAAGAAGATCAATAAACATCAATTATTTTCTCCCTCAGATAGTGGCAGGTCCAAGCAGCAGGTGCCAATCAATCAACAAAGAGAAATGTGGAAAACATGAAGAAATAGGATTAGGCCAAGCTGTTGCCAAACAAATCAGCTTTCAAATTCATTTTATACTACTAGTTTAGTGCTGCAATTATGGAGGATGAAGGGCCTTGAGATTATGGTAAGCATACCACTGAGCACGGTAGACTAAACCTCTGTTAACTGTGGGCACTTGTACATGTGGTGTCATGATGTACATGTGACAAAAATGTCACTGTGTGGCTTAATGGCATCACACATGCTCCAGTTTTGGGGGATTTAGATGAGTTTAAACAGCTGTAACTCATTGTTGCAATGATGCAGTCAGTTCATCCCCTGGCTGCAGGAAAGGCGGGCAGGCTCTGCAGAAAAAGGATGGGGCCCCTCGCTGCTGCTGCTGCCTTCAGCAGGCACCTGATCCCATCCCCAGCAGAGCCTGGGGTCAGTTGCTGGCAGGCAGAGAGGCCCCAGAGTTGCAGGGGCTCCCGGTCCTTCCCTCTATGGTGGCGGCACCCCCTGGGGTTACAAGTGTGCTGCTAGTGGGCCAGGTGCTAGCCCAGCTCAGAGGCATCACCCAGCCTGATCCAACTCTTCCCCAGGGGGCAGTGCCACTGGAGGGAAGGACCAGGGCTCCCTGCAGCTCAGGAGCCACTCGGCCTGCCAGCAGCTCACTCCCCAGCAGACTCCACACAGAAAAAAAAATCAGGCCCCTTGCCATAACATGACAGAAATATAAAACCCCTGAATTGAAATGGTGGGTTTCAATTAAAAATCCACTGTTTCAATTTAAGGGGCATAGAAAACTAAACCCGTCACATGTACAAGTGCCCGTATGTTTGGATTCTAAGGGCTCCAACAATCGAGACTTAGGAAATCATCTTGTTTACTCCAAAGAAAATGGCCTTTTGGATTAAACCAGGAAAAAAGATAAGACCACATTCAGGACAAGGTATTTTTGGGTACTGTAGGAAACAGGGCAGACAGGAAGAAGATCTTGGAATTTAACTGAGGCTAGGAAACATGATACTAAAGGCATTGTTCCAGTGAGAAGGTAAATCATCCAATCACTATGGAAGAGAAGTTATAAAAAGAATAAAGTCTAGACAAAAATATGAACGTAGTTTATTATGTAATGAGCACTAATAGCTGGGGTTACCATATGTCCAGGTTTTCCTGGACATGTCCTCTTTGTGAACATGTCTCCATCTGGGCGGTTTTTAAAAATATGAACAAATATCCGGAATTTTGCTCTGCTCAGAATCAATATTATTCCTGGCACTTCCTAGCTTGCCCTAGCAAGGAGCTGCTTGGGACTGGGGGCAGCAGGGGAAGGATGATTGGAGGCAGGGAGCATCATGTGCATCTGTGCATGCACACATGGCTGGCATACAGCCAGGGAGGGTTGTGGGAGCAGCCCCATCAGCTGGATGCAGGCAAGTCTATGGGGAGCGGGAGTTGGAGGGCCAGGGCTTGAGGACTGTCCAGGGGGCTGTGTGGTGAGCGTGAGGCAGAGGTATGTGGAAGGGATGCGTGTGTGTGGGGGGATGGGGTGCCAGCTGGCACTGGGGGAAGCTGTCCTGGCACTGGGGCTGCAGCAGCACAGGAGAGGCAGGGGGGAGGTTCCTGCCTCTCCAGTGGGGAAGGGTGTAGGAGGGCCCTTTGGTGGCTGCGGGGAGCTGCATGACCAGGCTAGTGCCCTTGCTCGCAGAGGCATGGCAGCTGGGAGACACTGCAGGGCTGGGGGGAGCAGGGGGCTGCAGGTTGGGAGTGAGGGGCACCAGCAGGGTTAGGATGCCATGGCCTGGGAGTGAGGGACTGTGGATCTGGAGTGCAGGACACCAGCAGGGACACGGGGTGCTGCAAGTTGGGAGTGATGGGCACTGGCAGGGCACTAGCACATCACTCCCCACCCCCCGAAAAAGGGTCCTTTTTTGGAACTGGAAATACGGTAACCCTATAGTAGCAAACCTCACCTCCTCTGGTTGCATTTTAAAAATAAAATGCAGTCCTGTCCTATGCTCAGAGCATCCTTACCAGGCTGAGCCCATCTGGGGACTAGACACCCCTCCACCAAGTGTCTGGAACCTAAGAGAGCTCCAGAGGGCCCAGCATGAGGCATAACCAGAACCAGGGGTATAGCTCTTCTTAGATGTGGGGCAGGATCTTGAAGCTGCTCCTTGTGTTGGAGGCAGGCTCTGAGACAGAGGCATTTGTCAGCCTCAGGCAAATGAAGCCTGGAGCAGTCATCTCCTTCTACATACCCAGACACGTGCCCTCGCATCTATATCCAAGACCAGATCTGAAATCACATCCAGCAAGTTTTAGGTATTACAAGAGTTAAGCAGACAATAAATAAGGGAGGATTAGGGAACACACCTTTGTACTAAGGTGCCTAAAGTCCACCTGGGTCCTGTATTAAATGTTCAAGTGCTCTTCTAGATCTGGCTCAGAGGAGAAGCACTATAGAAATGCTGCCGGGACTGCTAAAAGCTGAGAAAGCAAGATTGGCTGCTCTTGCTTGAGAACATTAGGTATTATGAAATGCTGCATTAACTTTGAGAATCTCTGATTTGTTTAACTGACTGTGGAGAGGTTAGTCTACTCTAATGAACCCAGATATGGGCTCACCTTCCCCACAGATCATGTCTTCTCAGAGACAGATGATGATGGAGTAGCGATCCCAGGTGCACTAGAAGCCATTGGAGAGGCCGTGGCAGCCAAGTCTGCAGCTACTCAAGCTTTGTTCTGCATTTCCCTCCAGTCAGCAACTCCTCAGTTGTTCACACTAGGGATACATTGTGTACTCTGAGCAACGGACAGCATCTCCACTGCCTGAAACCCCCAAGAAAGTGAATGTTATAGAAAAACTAGGCCCATGTTTGCTGCTGTCACGACACACCGAAGGAATCTAGTTGAAGCACAACACAAGCGAGTGCAGCTCCACTGAAAATGACTGAAGCGGCACTTGCATCAAGGAATTCAGTCGATTCCTCTTTAAGCAACAGGCAGGTATTGCCAGGAAGTGGAGCAGACTGTCCTGTCAAAGAATCCTGCAAATCCTGGACAGCCAATTGCCACCACTCTTGCCATAAAACCTGCACAGATATGCAGCCTGATGACAGCTAGCCATGCAGCCAGGTCTCAGCTCAGCTGCTGACTGGTTAAGAAACATGCAGATCCTACAAGTGTTACCCCGTTTCATCTACTACTCACTGCACACTTGTTTCTACCGAACCATGGCTTGTCTTTTAGCCTCTAAACTCTTTGGAAAAGGGACTAGTCCTATACAAGGTTTTCCAGTACCTGGCAAAACCTGTTTTTCAGATGCTAAAATATACAAGCACTAAAGCAGGGGTGTAAAAGTCATCCACCGGAGCATACTCATGTTGGTCTGTGGTCCATACTGGAATTGACACTCTGCAGAGCACCCACAGAACCAGGTCTTGCCTGTGCACCACATACGCCAACCTCAGGGGCTGGATCTAGTCCTGCATGTGGCACAGGAGGTCCAAGGCACAGGCTGCATGTGGCACCCCAGACTGTCCCCTGCACCACCTGCAGTGCACGTGGCTCCAGATCCAACCTACACACCACATGCTGTGCACAGGGCAGAGACTGATCCAACAACCCATGGACACTATCAGATGGCTCCACAGGCCACATCCAGCTTGCAGGCCACATATTTGACAACCCTGCACTAAACAATGAGTGGTAAAATGTAGCTTGACAAAATACAGTAAGAGCGCAGCTTTCAGTATCAGACGTGTGCTTTCAGAGCACCAACTTTTTTGAATGCAGGAGTATGTGTATAGGAAAGAACTAAGGCATAGGGATTTATTTGTTCTAGATGCTATCCCAGTGGTAATGCTCTGCCAATATTGGGTTCATTTCATTTCCATTTCCTTGCATAGCAACATCAATACAACAAACAGCAGCATACCTACGGGCTGAGAAACTCCTTCTCGTCAGCACAGAGGCAGAAAAGGATCTTGGAGTCATTATTGATTTCAAAACGAACATGGGCTGCCAATGTGAGGATGCAGTTAGGAAGGCCAACTGCACCTTGTCATGCATCTACAGATGCATCATGAGCAGGTCTAAGGAGGTGATCCTCCCCCTCTATGCGACACGGGTCAGGCCACAATTGAAGTACTGCATCCAGTTCTCGGCGCCACACTTCAGGAGGGATGTGGACAGCATCAAGAGGGTCCAGAGGAGGGCCACCCACATGATCAGGGGGCAGCAGGGCAGACCCTACGATCAAAGGCTACAGGACCTGAACCTGTTCAGCCTCCACAAGAGAAGGCTGAGGGGGATCTGGTGGCTGTCTACAAACTGGCCAAGAGGGACCAGCAGGCATTGGGAGAGTCCCTGTTCCCCCAAGCCCTACCGGGAGTAACAAGAAACAATGGCCATAAGTTGACGGAGAGTAGATTCAGGCTAGGCATCAGGAGGCACTACTTCACAGTCAGGGCGGCTAGGATCTGGAAGGGAAGTGGTTCTCACTCCTATCTTGGGGGTCTTCAAAAGGAGGCTAAATAAAATCACCTAGCTGGGGTTGTTTGACCCCAGTACTCTTTCCTGCCCGTGGCACGGGGTCGGACCTGATGATTTATTTAGGTCCCTTCCGACCCTACTAACTATGAAACTATGAATAGGGCAATGTTTTCAGCAAAGATTCATTCTACTTAGTCTAACAATAGCCAAGACCATTCCTGCCAGGAAAATGAAACCTGAACAGTCCAGACAGCTCAAACCAATTGCTCAGAAACTGAACTAGCATGTAGGACCCTAATCCTGCAAAGGCTCACACCCATTCACACATGCTTTAAGCACCCACACAGTGTTATTTATTTCAGTCAGACAATGCTTCCATCTGCAGCAAGGCATGTTTCTAAGTTTGTTACAGACCAAGAAATCAATAAAATATGCAGCCTGCTATTCAGCTGTATTGATATGCTAAAGAACTGGAAACAAAATGGTAGCCCCATTGACATCAAAGGCTTCAGTTTTGCAGAGCGGCCTTGCCGCTGATTAATAACCTAATTTAAGTTGTAGCAAACCAAATTCATCCTTGGGAGAATCTTGCACAAATCAGTGAAATTGTACAAAGGATGAACTGAGCCCATCATGTATATAGTACCCGTTTCTGCCATTAGGAATGTCACCAGAACTGTTTGCCTTTATTTCCCCCCACTAAATAACAAGCTGTTTGGATACCAGCTGTGCCCACCTCGCCTCTAGTATCCATCCACACGCTGCCTTGGCATGGGCACCTGATGATAGGTGCAGGGAAGCTTCATGCAACCTATGACAAGGGCCCCGATCACCTTGGGGAGGACCCCAGAACTCGCCTGCCATGACTGAGTGTTTCTTCAGTGGTGGGGTCTCCCGTTAAAGATCCCTCAAGGTTGGTCATTCTTCCTGATGAATGTTCACGGGGCTCCACCTCCCCTATGCCCCTTCCACATGCCAGCCTCTGGCAGGCTACCTGATCTCAATGTGGCTGGCCCTCCGGTCTTGATGATCCTCATCTGCCACACAATCTCTAGTATCAGGTCTCTCCTTTTCCTAGTGGACTATGGGTCTGCTGGATGTTCCTCTCTCCTGCAGGTGTCTCCTGATCAATGCTGGATGCCTGTCGACTCTTGCAAGCGGACCGTCGTCCAGCTGTTACTCGGACCCCTCAACATAGGGTTACCTAGAAAATACAACAAGATAACAAAACAAAGCAGAAGACAACCAAGGAGTACACAGGTCAGGGGGAAAATGAAAAGAAAGGACATAAAGAAAAAGGCAGGCACAAAAAGAAAAGATCAGGCTGGACTGCCTATTATACTTGCCCTGTCCTAGAGCATGCGCCTGTCTGTGTCCCACGAGGCTGCTCCGCTCTCTATCCCTGCTGAGAGCTTCTTATACTTCTTTCTCTAAGTTGGTCCTTCTCCCACAACCCAGTCTGTTAGTGCCTGGTGTGGAGAGTATCAATCATCTCCAGTTCTTCTCCCTGCTCTTCCTAGAGCAGGGTCTCTTCCTCACACCAGTGTTGCCTGTGACTAGTGTGGAGTTTTCCTGCAGCCGCTACTACCTGGGAATCCCTGCCCGATCGGGGCTTCCCTGCCCTTGCCGGCGCTGACTGCTGCCAACATGGAGAGCATCCGCAACCTCCGCTGCCTCTCCCGCTCTCCCCTGCTCTCAGCTGGCATCGGCTTTTATCCTGGCCGGCCAGTGATAGTCTGCGACGTCACCTGCCGGCCCCAGCTGTGTATAGGCACAGCTTACAAACCTCACGGGCTTCTCTTGTCGGTGTTCCTCGTCTGACATCCGGAGCCCTAAAGGAGGCAAGTAACCTTTACTTGCAGGGTTTTTCCTCTGGGGTTGCATAGCCCCCATGCTTATACCCCAGGGACACCATCTCAGGCAAGTATCAGAGTGCTTTAGTCATGAATATACTATCTCCACAGCACCAGGTGAAGTAGGGCTGTGCTATATTTAGATACAAAATCAAGGCATTAACAGGTTAAGGATGAAATCTAGTAAATGACTTACCTGCCCACATGTTAAAGCTTGCAGCTCCCAATTTGTAGGCCCTCAGACATCAGTCCAAAACCCCACATTGGGTGCCTGGGCTCCCTGTGCAGTACATAGAGAGAGAGTTGGGTCATGTCCCAGCAAGCACGTTTCCAAACTCAGCTAGGTAGGTTGTGCTCCAAACCCAAAACAAGGACTGCGACGAGGCTCAAAGATATGCCTCTCAAGGTTATCTGACACAGGCCATGTCTACACAAGACACTGACTGTGCAGTAGCTCATTACTACTGCGCAGTAGTATTGCATGGCACAAAGTGTGATGCCATGCTGTTGTGCAGTAGTAATGAGCTACTGCATAGTCAGCATCACATAAAAGCCATTTGGTGCCACTACTGTGCAGTAACTGTGGTTACTGTGCAGTCATTTAGTCCATACAAGTTCATTTAGTATGTACAAGTACTAAATGACTATGCAGTAATGATTGTGCAGTCAACATCTCATGTGTACATAGCCACAGTGATCGAGGACACTCCCAGAGCCTCACAGATGGGAGTGCATAGATTCATAGATGACCTCCCTTGGAAGCCCACTCCAGATTCTAGCAACCCTTACCATAAAGAAGTTCATCCTGACGTCTAACATAAGTCTGCTGTCTGTCAGTTTGTGGCCATTGTTCCAAGTTACTCCAAGTGGTGCCCTAGTAAACAGAGCATCTCCTATTCCTTGCTGCCCCTGCCTGATGAATTTGTAGGCAGCCACAAAATCACCTCTCAGCCTTCTCTTGTGGAGGCTGAAGATCCAAATCCCTCAATCTCTCCTTGTAGGGCTTTGCCTGGAAGCCCTTAATCATATGAGTGGCCCTCCTCTGAGCCCTCTCAAGGTTGATAAAGTGCGGTTAGCCTTGTTGATCACTTTGTCACATTGACGACTCATGTTCACCTTGGAGTCAACTATGACTCCAAGATCCCATTCTGCTGCTGTTTTGCTGAGAAGGTCTTCCCCAGCCTGTAAGTGTGCTGGCGATTCCTTCTTCCTAGGTGCAGCACTTTGCATTTATCTTCGTTGATCTGCATCCTATCCTGTTATGCTTACTTTTCCAACCTGTCCAGATTGCATAGGCAGGGTATGCTCAGAACATAGTTTCTGGGGCACACTGCCACTGCAGTGTAGCCTCCCCTTCAGTGCCTCAAAATGAAGTCCACATATTGTAACAGGAGCTGCCTAGGGCTAGCCAATATGAGATGCTCCAGAAAAGACAGCATCTTAAAGCCCACCTCTCTACAGAGCTAAGATACTGCCTGAATCACAGCTGCGAGGATGAGACTCCATCCAGCCCGGAATCAGTGCCCCGCATCTCTCCTGAGAGAAGATCCTTACATCCATCCTTGTAGAGAATGGAGTTAGTCTAAGGCTCTCCCTTCTGAAGTGGTGACAGCACTGCCCTTCCCCTCAACCATTTCTGAACAGTCTAGTGGTTAGACCACTCACTCACAAAATGGGAAAACTGGGTTTAATTTCTTCCTAAGCCTGAGGGGTCCAAACCCACATCTCCTCTCACTTCCCTCTCCTCTCGAGGCTGAGCAACTGTACAGCAAAGAAAGCAGGATTAGTGGGACCAGAGAGGGAGCATTATAGCACCCAGTTGAAAAGGGGAGACCTGGTTTCCAGGACTGTTCAGGTATTTTACAATTAAATAGTCATTGGCACAGCAACTGGAACACACATCTTACTTCTCCCAATTGAGTTGCTGACCTGGAACTGTTCATATTGGGGCATTTCTGGGCACACAAAGAACTTTAAAGCCAAACAGAGAAGCCCAGTGGCATTCAGTACCTCTAAGTCAGGCAGCAACTAAGCGGAGATTCATATTGTAGTGCTGTACATCAGAGCACCAAATGCACCTGAACCCTGGTTTAGGTACCTCAGTCCCTTATTGGATCTAGGTGAGCAACTTGCCAATGTCATACAAGTAGTCTGTAGCAGATGTGAGAACTACAGTCAGGCTCAAGTAGGCCTGACACCTACACCTTAACCCCTGAACCATCCTGCCCTTTCAATCAGGCTGAAAGCCTCCTTTTGCTACTCCTGCACATTTCGCCCTCAATAACTCTTCTGTAGACAATGAAGGGAAGCTGGTGGTGCCATCTCAAGGACGAACTTTAACTGGAGTGCCCAGTCACGTCAAGTGGTCTCCTGACATTCCTCCATGCACGGCGCAAACAGTTCATCCTGGTAAGCAGGTCACCTGCCAAAGGATTAATTATATTCATCCAATTTAAAATCTCCCCTATGACATACATGGTAGGGTTAGACAGTAGGTGAGGAAAAAAATTTCATATCCAGTGTAACAGTTGTTGGCTGATAAGGAGTGGTTGCCTCAGTTCCTAAATGGCTGCACTTCCACCGAAGTTCCTGTTCTGTTATTTGTACTGTGCATGAAAGTCTCATAATATCTGGCCCCCTCCATAGCCTCAGAATGACTTGCATTTCCACTCTGACATTACATGACGCTGTTATTGAACCCTCTGCGATGGACATTGACAAACTTTTCAGTTCCTTTCTTTATCCCTTCTGCTTATTTCATTTTATTTTAGTCCCTTCCGTTTTGCTCGAGTGTCTCTAACCTTTACCAAAGTTAATAAATAAGCCTCACAAGGTTTGCAAGTGAGTTTTTTTTCCTGACTATTTTTGCCACTTCCTCTTGTATCAGACATGAGGACAGCCTGAATAGAATGCACATAAGCAACACTTCAGACCAGATTGCTAAAGGTCTTTAAAAAAACATTACTCACACCAATTTCCTTGGGTGAAGTATTTAAAAATTTCTGAGGATCTGGGAGTTTAAACCTCATGGTTCTTCAAAGAGACAGGCTTGAGGGGAGTGTCTAAAGACTCTGATAGGTACCAAACAAGTGGTATTGAAATTGCAGCAAAGTATATTTAGATTAGGACCCAGAAAAAGACTCTTATGGTTAGAACAGTAGGCAAAAGACAGCCCAGGAAAGTTGTGGCATGTTCTTCTTTGGAGGTTTTCAAAGAGGAGGCTGGAGAAGCATTGGATAGGGATGATTTAGGAGCAGCATTTCTCCATTCATGCAAGTGTTAAACCAGAGGACCCTGGAAGTCTCTTCCAACCCCTTTCTAGAAGGGATCAGGCATCCATCTCCTGTTCAAAGAAGACATAGGTGCTACTACCTGTTGATTTCAAGTTTTAGTAACTGCGTATTTAATGCCTACGTCCTGAAAAATCTGGGCCCAAGGTCCCCAAGTCACTTTTGAAAATGGAACTTGATTACTTTTGAAAAAGTTTTACCCCGAGACATTGCCTAATAGATTACTACCTAAAAACATCGCATTATTGCTACCACAAGAGAAGCTCCATTGGAAGCAAAACTGGGGAGACTGCTTGTCTTTCCAGTGACTGGGATATCATCTAGGTCTGCTGGCCCCCTTCACTAAGGGGTCTAGCATTTCTCCAATATATGGATCTGTACCACTGAAAGCAACAGCAGAGGCTAGAAGATGATTGGGTGGGTGAAGAAGCTAAGAAATGGGAGGCTAATTAACAGTCTTATGTAGACATGCTCAAAGGAACTGGCCTCTTGGGTAATATCTCTGGAGCAACAAGGGAATCTTGAAGCGATTTGGGAAAAACAACGGAATTATGGTCAATAAGAGCAGAATTGTCATGGAAAGAAATGTACCTGAGCTTCCACCAACAAAAAGGTCAAAGTACTGAACATCTTTAAAGCCACTGATTTCAATGGGAGCTGGATACATAGAACCTTATAGAAGGTCTCTATACCTGGCAAGATTAGGCTCCTAATTTAGCTAATAAACACATCCAGCCACTAGTGTGAGTTCTTGTTGGCCGATTTGAATTTGTGGGAATGATACTATGTACTATCTTAATCCCTAAAGTCAGCCAGAGGCATCCTCCTGCTATTACTACCTTTGTACCAATTTCACTAGACAAGAGCATGGGGGAGGTTGTTCTTGATAGCAACTCCTCTGCTGTGGAACTCCACCCTCCACCCCCTTTCAGGGCCACAAGAATTGGACAAGAGTTGCTGCAAGATTTTCCTACTTAGGCAGGCATTTAGCAAGCCAGGGGAAGTTGGGGCCTTGCTTGAGAAGTTTGGGTATATACCACCTCATTTTAATATTGCATCTATTTTATTGTAAGCTTTCATGAACCTTTTTTGCAGAGGGTGTTATATAAGCCTCAAAAAGTTCAAGAGACCTGCCAATTCCAAACAAATCCTTTCAGGCTGGTCTCAAGTATGACTCACTATCGCCAAATACAACAAAAATGGGCTTCTTGGGCACTACATGCATCTTCAGTTGACAAGTGCAGGGGATAGCGACTGAAGACCCATTCGTTCTCAGAAAACATTTCTGCTCAAAAAGCCAAACTGTAATGAACTTTATAGCAGCCTTCTTCGGGGAACACCTGAATTTCTGTTGTAGTAAAGGATCTGGATATAGACTGCACTCTAAACTGTCTTTCCAGTGATTCACTTTAGTTTGTTAATAAATTATATCCAGATGAGGCCACGTGAATCAAACTTAGGGGCAGTAATAATTCAGCATCTTAAGAATTTCTGAGTCTCGCAGAGGGGAAAGTTTGCAAGACAGGCAGACAGGGAAAAAGCAATGTTGGATAAACAAGACTGTTGATCTGAGTTGCAAGCTCCATGCCTTGTTTTACAGCTGCTCTCTGGGCTGAGTTCTCCTGACTGCTTTGGCTCAGTTTTTAGTTAGGAGATTTCAGGAGGCTTTGAAGTTCAGAGCAAGAGTCAGTGAGCAACAGAATTCATATTACCAAAAATCCCCCCACCCACCTGCAGTTATTAAACTACTAGCTTTTGTACACACCAGGCTATGAACCAGTGGACTCTAAATCTTACTAAGTGTGAGCCCCACATCTTAAAACAGAAAGATTGTCACACGAGTTCTATCTGCAGGCATATTCAGGACTGTGCAATGTTCCAATGGACAGCTGTTTATATAGAAAAGTAAGTGTGTTGCAGATTTTTCCAGCGTGGATGCTGTTAATATCACTGATGCATTGGCCTCTTGAAAAGTAAAAGTACAGAAAGCCACTAACTTTTCCCTTTCATCCCCCTCCCTCCCTGGCATAACCTTCTCTGCCTACTGTTCCTTTTCCCACTCCTGTTTGAGCCTCCCTTAGTCTTGGCTCCCTTCCCTTTCGTTACTGAACATGCCAATCACCCCCGTCCTCTTCTCTTCCCTAGATGCAATGACTTCCTGGAAATTCCTCTCCGATGACTACTCCCATTATACAGGAATAGTCCCAAGGCACGGTTACCTTGGCTCCTGTTCCTAGTTTCTAGGCATCTTTGCTGAAGGAGTTGGACACATTTCAAAAGAACTGGAACCTAGGATCAGGGCCAGCACCATAGGACCAAAGGCCTGCAACCCACCAGTTTGGGAAACTCCAACACAAGAAATCATCCACAGCAAAACATCATATTTGCATTACTCCTTTACTGATTACTTATACACAACAAAGCAAGCCAGCCTTGGAAACCCAGTACGGACTTGGAAAACCCAGCTCAAGTCGCCAATAGAGTGGGGTATTTGTACAGAGGAGTAAAGGCACCCTAGTCAACAAGGAGAACCTGGCACTTCTCCATTTGCTGGGGCTCCTAAGGAAGGCACCTTCACAGGGACATTTCTATCTATGGTATAAAGAAGAACAGGGAAACTTCAGTCACCCAAGTGCTGAGATTTGATGAAATGGCCAGTCCAATAAGAAAAGGGAAGTGGTGCATAGGAAAGAGAAAAAAAACAAAACAAAACAAAATCATTGTCTCTTGACACCATATGTCTCACCAAAGAGACAGTAGTTCCTCAGGCTCAAGATTCACATCATTCAGCTGCAGGGTTTGAGTGGATTCTTCAAGAACAGGCCAAGAAGAGCAGAAAACCACTACTTGGAAAGGAACTAGTCAGATGGGGAGTGGGGATGGGAATGCTTTGCCTACGTGCGGGCCCTGCTTTTTAGTTCACAGTGAGACGCTCACTCACTGGGCTCCCCAAGAGTGTGTTTTGAAGGATAGTTCCTTTGTGTCAAAGGAAGGGAAGAGAAAACTGAAGCCCTCTCTGGAACTCTATGGGCATGCCTACCCGCTGGGGCAATGGGTCCCAGTGAAAACAGGGCCAACTCCCCTGTCTACTCATGAGGCCCAAACTCAGAAGTTGCCCAAGTGAGTTATGCCCAAGAGCAACTGCTAGGGGCAAGCAGTGAACTTGCAGGCAAGCGGGGCCTGGCATGCCCAACCCTACCTTTACTTGGATGAACAGACACAGTGGTGCTGACGAGCCCTATAGCCAATAGACATGACTTCTCTGCTTCATGTTCCCCACCTATAAAAATGAGGACATCCATCACACAGGGGAAAGGTAACAACATCCATCATCCTTATCAGAGAGGATGTAAAGGATCCTGGCAACTAAACTACTTACTTCCCAGAGGCAGAGCCACAGCTGACAATCTTTCACCAGGAAAATTAAAGGGCTCTCTCATGCTCTGCCACAGCTCAATCCCATCTATTCATTATCAAGCACACTGGAAACTAAAAAAAAAAGTGCCCCTATTGTCACCTTCCCTAAAATTTCCCCCCCACACGTTCTTTTTAAGATCAGAAAAAGAAAAAGCCCAGATGTTATTATGGGGAAGAAACATATTTATGAAGAAAACTAGCTGCAGCAATTTTGGTCAGTGAAGAGTCCTGCACGTTCACACACCCCAGAGAACTTCTGGCCACATGGACAGCTGGCACGCTAGCTCACATTTCTGTGGCCAAAAACATCTGAGCCATAAGTGCATATTTTGTTTTATATTGCCTGCAATAAACAAGTCCTAGGAAAGTTCAAGCCCCTTGAAGAATCTTTGTGGGAAATGCTACTTTGACTGAGAATGACAGGTCACTGCTGGGTCTGCATTAAGGAAGCGATGCAAGAATGCAAGTCTCTGGTGCCAACAGCCAAACAGGGAGTACTCCATTTACTGCTGAAGCCATCCAGCTTCTCATCTTGCTGGTCCCTGCTGCTCTCCCTAATAATACACGTATCTGAAAGACCTGTCACAACCTGGTCCAGTCCCGCTCTCTGATTGGATACCAGCCTGTCAAGAAGGAATACAACAGCTGAACCCCACAGGCTGCTAAACTCTGTTGGACTAAGATTGCCCTTTGCACTGGTCATTCATTGTATGCCTATAGCACCTCTGTGACAAACCCAAGACTACAGCCAAGAAACAAGTGGCATACGCAGAGCAGGAGTGAGTGCCTGGGATTTGCCTCTTTGCCATTTGAGCTGTACCTATGAGGCTAGCAGCCTCAGCATTACCAAACCCTCAGAAGCAGACCATCCCTGACACCCCTCAAGACAGTAGGCACCATACAGCCAAGGCACGTAGACCCTAGAACAGCAATTCCCAAAGGGTATGCCACAAAAAAATTATCCTTTTTTAACATCAGAGTCAACCCACAAAGCCATGCCATGGGGGGCTCCCCATGGGTCTGGAAATTTGGCAGTGGGGGAGTGGTAACAACTAACACTATAAGTCCTCCCCTCCACTAAAATTTCCAAGCTCTGTACACCCTCCCCATGTGGCAGGATTGGGCCCATAGACTGACTCAATATCACTCATTTAGGTCATAGGGCCCAAAGGCTGTATACAACTTGTACAGTGGCACTCACACCGATACCCATGCCTGTTTTGTGTGTCAGAATAAAGCATGCCAACAATTTTAATTCAGAAAAAAAGAGTGTATCCCAGGTATCAAAAGTTTGGGAAACACTGCCTTAAAACAAGCATCTTGGTCCTTGTGAGCCCCTTTCCTGGTTCATTAAACCCATTTCTTCCCGTGTCCACCTGGCCAGGTGAGCTGAGGTGCCTTTTGTTATACCCTTCAGGGACCACAGGACAGTTGAAGCAAGGAGCTTGTGGCTTAGCGAAGGAAATGTATAAAAAAATTCCTCTACTTTTAAAAAACACACTAGGTTTACAGATAGATGGGGGAGGGTTAGGGAAGGGAGGAGAAACCAAATACTTATAGGTAATTCCTTCCCTCCATGCCCTGCTCCTCCTAAGGGGCTTTTACATCAGAGGTCTGCTCAGTTCAGGTTAGGTAGAGCCTCCTTCTGTCCCTCTGCAAGCAAGTGCCTCTGGCTTTTAGCAAGGACTGGCCCTTTCCACACAGAAACCCTGCAACTTATAAGCACCATTTTGGTCGCAAGTCCCAGCGTGAGGACACGCAGCTCGGCCATTAACCTTGTTGCAGAGCAGGGGGGTAAAGCAGGCAACATCACTAACAAGTCAACAGTCCTTGGCAGCTGTTTGGGTGAAGCTTCCTGCGTTTGTTCCCCCATCAGGCGAGAAACAACCCTTCCTCCTGTGATCTTGCAACAAGCCGCACACAAACCAGCTCAGACTGGTTTTCAACCCAGGACACCTCGTAGGTAGACCGAGGAGATGTTCTACTCTGCAGTGGAGGCCTGACATCCGAAACGACACTCTGAACAATGTGAAATTGCTAACCTGATCCAGCGGGTACTTACTGCTATACCTGGATTTACAAGCGCTTCAGAGGTAAATCCTGGAGACTGAATAATACCAGGTTTTATCTGGACAATGCGTTTGCATGAGTTCAACCAACTTTTCCTTTTTAGCTGTATCTATAAGGCTTGCCTTCTGTTAAGGGGTAATGGCTTTGGAATGACTTACTAAAACCAGCTGCCATTGCAGCTTGCAGTCATCCGATTCATTAGGGCACTGACTAAAGTATTCACTTCAGAGCCAGACTGACTTCCAGAATGCAATCATTGTCTTCTGTTTAATAGCCTGGTCTACAAGAGGAAACATCTCGGCTTATCCTCAAACTGGACTCATTCCTCCCACTACAGCCTGCCCCTTGGACAGCAAATACATAACTCCTTCAGGCTATCTGTGAGCCTCTGGACTTCGTGCAAACAGAAATTTCAGTTTTTTTAAACAGCTTTTCAGCAAGACGTACACAAGAAATCTTACAGGCAAACTTGATTTACCATTACTGCTTTGCCCAAACATGCTGCTATTTGTACCTACTACCATGAGAAACAGGTGGAGTAGAGTACAGCCAGACCCAAGCATGGGCAAGCTAGGCAGCCGCTCAGGGCCTGGACAGAAAGGTGGCCTAAAAATGATAATTTTAAAATTATTACTATCATTAGCTCTGGCAAAGGGGGGACCTGATACTAAAAGTTCACCAGGGACTGCCAGGAGTCTAGGTACAATGCTGGAGCACAGCAAGGAAAACATGCAGAGGATGGAGTTAAACCATTGCTATTGGGTCCACAAGACTAACAGGTATACATTTAAAATTATTGCAAGTACAGCCTTTGCTACAGGGCCTTTTCCCAAGGCAATGAGAGCACCTATCAATGACTCTTAACAGACAAATGTTTAAAGAGTGCAAACGTTACATTTACTCCACAACATCCTACTTCTTTCCAGGGTAACGGTGTACATCACAAGCAGCAACCCCAGTGTGGGCAGCTTTGAAGCCAAAAAGGGAGAAATACCAGAGACTTCAGGAATCCCTGGGAACTTTGCTTTTACTAACAGTTTTATGTGGAAAGTACATGGGTACCATGATGATAAGTAGCAGTATTAAACCCTAACACAGTTGGGTAATGACTGTGAAGAAATCCCCTCTGTCTGTCCCTGTTTTGCTGCGTGTCTTGTTTGGGCTGTATGCTTTGCTCCCTCCCATCCCCCACTTACTGTGTCCAGATCCTTGGTCTTAAGGTTCCCACCAAGAAAGCCGTGGGACCAGTTCTGTGACACTGGTCACTCCACCAAGGGTGGACAGTAAATTAGGGTTACGTATTTTTAACTATGTGCTAAAAGGGCCAACAATGCTCAAGGTGTTTTCTTTAATACTCCTCCATCTTGTACCCCTCTCCCATTTCCCCCTTCTCTGATCAATGAAAGCTATCCGTTACATCACACCTTGCTGTAAATGCTTCAGGGGCAGCGATGACCGGCCGTTTTGCTCCTAGAGAGCTCAGCTGATCATTATCTGATTCTGTCCTACCCCAAAAAAATCCTGAGTGGCTCCAGGCTATAAGGAGCGCCCAGAAATACTATCAATGGGCAAATCACCCCCAAGGTCTGCAGGGTCTGTGTACCCCAGGGGAGACGCCCAAAGCAGGGTTTTGGTGGGGCACAGTGAGGTAGGTGGCTCAGCGTAGTAGCGCCCCCTACTGTCCCACCACAATGACATCATAGGCTGTGGGAGGAAGGAAGCCTTTAATTAAATATAGATACAGGTTTCCCTTGATTTGTGCGGGTTCTTTATATGCAAATTCGCTCTTATGCGATGAGCATATTTAGACCCATAATTCGTTATATGCAAGATAAATTCGCTCTTATGCAATTAGCATAGATGCCACCCCCACCCAAGCAGTTAAGTGGGGGAAGGGAAAGGGATGCGGCCCCACTCACCTCAGCCCCAGGAGCAGTCGACACCAGCTGCCTGCACCAGGGCACGGTGCAGCCCAGGAGCAGAGGTGAATGGGGACAGGCAGAGCACGATGCAGCCCAGCCGCTGCAGGCAGGCCGCACCGGCTGCTCCCAGGGCCACTGCAGCTGGGGCGAGTGCCACTGTTTCCTCCACTTTGCTGCCTTGTGCAGCCCCAAGAGTGGCACCTCTGCCCCCGCCCCCGCCCCTTCCCTAGTCCCAGCCTCACTCCCTCCCTCACCACCATGAGAACCTATCCCTATTTGTTACATTGTAAAGTGGGTCTGCTTTATGCAAGTTTGATTTGTGTGTTGTTCTCTGGGAATGCATGTACAGCATAAATCGAAGGAAACCTGCAACTGGAAGAGGATTATGGAAATAGATTGGGAAAATAAAAAGTATACACAATTTATTCTGTTTCAAATATTTTTCAAATTGAAACTCTCTCCTCAAAACTACATAGAAGGCATAGGTGCTGACTCTGTGGGTGCTCCGAGGCTTAAGCACCCATTGAAAGAAAATTAGCCTGTGCTCAGTACTCAGAGCCACACTTCAAGATGTAAAAAACACACCTAACCCGCTTTACCAGAAGCTGCAATGTGTTTCTTCAACCTGGCTCTGTACCATCTGTAACGATTGGGCACTTCAGCAGGGCTATTAGTTAAAAGCACCAAAAAAGCCAAAGCACCCAATCTTTACAGAGGCTGCAGAGCCAGGTTGAAGAAATATGCTGCCTCTTCTGGGCGTGTATGGGCTCCGCACAGGAACGTGCCGAGTTAAAAGTAAAGCATGGAGGGGGGGGATTGGACTTCTTTGTTTGTTTGTTTTAACGTCTGCAGGCACCCACCAGCAAAAAAAGCTGGTGCCCATGATGGCAGGCCTGTTCCTTGGCTAGCATAAGTTAGCCTAGCTCTATTGGTGGTACTATTTGCAAGGAAGGCAAGTCTCATTCTGGGCGTTAAACAGGAAGGTCACGTGCAAGAGACAGGAGTTATTTATTTTGCTCTACCCAACACTGGCATGGCCTCAGGTAGAGTACTGTATCCAGCTGAGCAGCAGCATAAGAATGACAGAGACAAACAGGACATAATCCAGATGAAAGCTATAACAGCACCTCAATTCCTGTCCTGTCCACTATGGGGAGGGGGGAGGACAAGGAAAAAAACTGTCTTATGTACCAGCAAAGAAGGTAATTGGTTAGATATAAAAGAATTAATGATAAGGGTAGCAAAGTACTGGAGCAGGCTACCTATGCAGGGCAACCTCCTTCATTGAAGGCTTCCATGACCAGAACAAACACACACCTGGGAGGGGTGGTCCAGGTAGGACAGACCTGTTGCAGGACAGAGGGTTGAACTAGATGATCTCCCAAAGTCCCTTCCAGCCCTGCATTTCAATGAGCAAAAGTAATATATACCAGCTGAGGAACCAGTCCAGAATTTTTTCTACATATGGGCAAGAGTTAAAACATTTTTCATTTTCTTTATAGTCTAAAAGGGAAATTTCTCCAGCAGTGAATCTCCTACAGCATCCACCACTCTAGAGAGGGACAATAAATATCTGTTGATATGTGGAAGTAAAACAACAGATGGCACTAGTCATCTTTTGCTTAAAGGGCTCTCTGTAATTCATTCATAGGCCACGGCAACAGATGTTTAGCATTTTGCCAATGGAAAGTGAACCCAAACAGTGAAAAATGCCCACCACGTCTTTTCTAGTTTCCCTCTCTCCCTTCTCAAACAATAAGCCACTTTTAAAAGGAAACATTAGCTGTACCCTCATTACTGATTCCTCAGATAAAAGTATAGAGGGTTGTGCTGGAAGGACAATTGCAATACAAAAGGCACGCTTCTCACAGGGGAACACAGCCCCCCCCGCCAAGTAACTCGACTCCTTCCCCCTCTTTTGCCATTGGCCCAACGCAGAGACAGGCAGCCTCCAAATGAGGGAAAATTACTCATGTCATGGTTAGGAATGAAAACAGTGTCACTTATAGAGCCCACGTGTTTTCCTAGAACTGCTTCTTTTCCTGTATCCTTGCACCATGTCTTCATCCGTGCCAAAACTTGATACAAAAAAAGATGGCACTCCTTGTGGAAGAAATTAAAATAAGGATGCGTCTGTCCCAGCTACAGTACTGACTGCATGGGAACAGACATGCCCAAGCTAGCTTCAAAATAAGTAGCTCAGACCCTCATAACACTGCCTGCTGCAGCCTAGATCTCCTCCTGGATTAAATTTACCTTGCTTCCTAAGAGGGTTTTGCAGGCTATCCTGAGCTCCATGCTGCACAGCTATAGCTGCTAGTGTCCAAGCTAGCTTGGTGTATCTACATTACATTGCAGCCACACAAGCTAGACAAACCATGAGAAGCAATCATCCCATGTTAGCAAACAAACACGAAGGAAGTCCAGCAGTGTGTATGGTGGCAGTTTCTAATGGCAAACTGAAGCATGGAAGTGGCTCACCAAATGTGGTTTCCCAGAGCACACCCCTGAGTTGCACAGCTTTCACAACAGCCTTGAGCCCTTCTCTTCCTGAACTCAACATCCAGTCACCTTCCCTTCTCCCCCCTCAGCAACCTGTGCCATCTTCTACCAGTTTGGCAGAATAAGGACCACCCACACTGCCATCTATTATGGACTGCCAGCCTGGGAAACCTTAAATATTAGGTTCACTTTCTTTCCCAGGGTCTCTCACTGTGCACCAGCCTGTCAAGTTCAGTCTATCCCCAGCTGTGCCCGGTTTCTCAGCACCTGTTCCAAGAGGCCATGCCTGTGACATGCTACAAGTGGCATGGGTAGCCTGTGGATGGCACATGGCAGATTGGGGAAGGGACAGGCAGCAGTGGCAGTTAGGGAAGGAAGCAGAGAACAGAGCAGATTGGGCAGGGAAAAAGGATCAGAGTAGCACTCGGGGAGCATGCAGAAGTAATTTGTGGCATGCCTGCCAAAAAGATTGGGCCCCGCTGCCTTAGGACCTGTGTGGATGTGTCCAGGCTCCCCACCAGAGCAGGAAGAGCCAAGTAGCTCAGGGCTTGTCCTTTGAACAACAGGACAGACCCTCTGCTCCTCCTCATTCCCCTTTTCTCTGCAATGCCCTGCCTAGGAAAGGGGACTCCTGATATACCCGTCAGGCAACACAGAAGAAGCAGAGGTATGATGGATCGAGTGCTGGGCAGGAGGTGGGCAGATACAAGAGTTGGACTCTGATATACACACGTGGGAGCAGGCCATATTGACAGTCACATGTGTATGCATTGCAAGTATGGGGAGGGTGGGGGTACGCAGTTCAAGTATCCAAGAACAGACCCAAACCAAAACAATCTATTTAAAAAAACAACTCGTGATTTTGGGGTCAACTCCCATGATTTTCTGCGGTCTAACTCATGATTTTTGAGCTTTCAGGTTGGGCAATCTTGCTTGCATAACTACTAATAAAAGCTGTAAAAATACCAGTAACCAAAGCTGCACAATTACTATAAGCCTATTTCAGGGGCCTCAAACATTGTCTATGACATGACAGGATGCACCTGCCACTCTCACCAGGGTGTCTTCCCTAAAGAATAAACCCGTGCTTTCTATACTTACATTGGCTTGGCTTGAACGAGAACCAATACCCTGTAGCAGACCATCACACTGGCAGATCTGGGGACACATTGAATGGTATCTGTGTTGTAGGAACCCGAGTCATTCTTCAAATCCATTCCCAGTCAGCACAATTAGAAGTGCCACCATATCAACAGACTTTAGATGTGGAAAGGACTTGATTCATTTTGCAGTTGAAGAAGAGTCCACCGTTGACATCACAGTCCCCAAGTTTTTCTAGATATGATCTAATAAAAATTCCTTTCCCGAAACTAGTAATTTTCCAATATAGTAAAAATACGGTAACCCTGAGGGTACAATGAAAAGCCCATAAGTTTCTTGCTTAGGATAGGACCTATTTAGAGTGGTTCATATATTACCATAGCTTCTTGAATACAAGATGAATCCTTCAATAATTAGATTCTACATATGAAAAATGTAGAAATTTGTTCTAATTTTCCAGGTGTAGAATCCAATTGTTTGAAGGTGGTCTCGAATCCCGCCAGCTCCCCACAGCCTCTGCCCCTCCCCTACTCTGCCCCTTCCTTCCTCAAACTCCCCCTACTCTTTGCCTCTTCCCCACCATGCTCCCCCTTACTGTCAGATACTGCTCAACCCCAGCCCTAGCCAAAGCCCAGTTGCACCTAACAAGAAGGCAGGGGGAAGGGGGAGAAAACCAGGAGGGTGCTGTGGGTCCAACTCTGACCCCAATCCAGGCTCAGATCCCCCCCTCCTTTTCGTATAAAGTGAGGGGCTTTTGTCCCCAGGCAGATTGGGGGTGATGGGGCTCACCTTATATTTCAGTAAATAAGGTACGTTCCGCCTAATATACTTGGACCTAGGAGAAAGTTTAATTCTGAAGTTCCAGACACGCACAGTCTTTGTGGCAGTTCAGATCCGTATCTGGTTTCAAATCCAGATCCAAATTCACCTGAAACTGTTGGGTTTCTTCTTTCAATGTGCCTTTTTAAGGGTTTGGATACAAAAGAGAAATTAGCGCACAGTCTAACAAGCTAGGATTGGGACCGATTATTCGTGTGTCTTCATCTTTGACTGCAATACAATAAAAAAATTGGCAGGTACATGCTTTGCTAATTTGTACCATAACCTGGGCCAAATTCTCATCTCCACTGCCTCACTATAAATTCATACCCGCAGAGGTTAGAGATGGAATAATTATTTAATGATGTTGAAGAATTCTGGATTTACACCAACTCAAGTGAAACTGGGACCCACCTGCCAAGGCTTCATTTCAGGAGGAAGTTGAAGGGGGTGGGTGAAGTCAAGCTAAGCAAAAGCCATGAGAATGCAAAACCTTCCTAACTAGCAAAACCAAGAAAACAGTGGCCAAGCACATTTCCTCATACATGCTGTATGGAGCTCTCTCTCATCCTGTATGTGTTGGAACTGCAGCCTGAAACTGCTTACAGAGGAAACACTTGCACAGTGCGGTACTCAAAGGACATGAAAGTGTACTCCCAGTAACTCTTTTACTCTCTTGCATGATTTTTCTCTCTCAATACTTTTTCTTCCCCATTCCTTATGGAGTGAAACTATTGTAATTTTCTGATGACCCCGCATAGTCAGTTTTAGTTCAGCTTGCGTGTGATTTTTCTGCCAACTTGAAAAGACAAGCATTCATAATTTGGATGTTTCATGGGATTAAGTTTCAAGCCTCTAGGTTTGGATGACTGGAAAAGCCTATGCTCAGAGCTCACTAAAACTTTCTACTTCTGGTGTGTTCTTGGAAGGAATTGGACCGTTAGTAACAATCACTTTTACTACGGTAGTTCTTAAGGGCCGATCCAGGCGGTCACCCCCATTGTCCTGGGCAACCTACATGTATAGAATAGTAGACAGCTCCCGTTTTAAAAACAGACATACTGGGATACAGGTTTGGGAAGAGGTATGAACACACTAGCAGAGTGACCAAGGTGATGGCAGCAAACCTCACATCAATGTCAGGATATCTTTTTTGGTGGGTTCAGTTGAAAAGATCAGCTAGTGATACCACAAATGGAAGAGGCAGAGTGTGAAGAGCAGGGAGAAAGGGTAGACATGCAGGGAAGTTGCAGGTGGTTGGGAAAATGGCCAGTCAGGCCTGCACCACTGAAAGGTCTCTGCATGACTGACGGTTCCCACTTTGGCTGCTCCAAGCAGGTGGAGTATCTGGCTGGTTCTCCCCTCAAGGTCACATGGTGGGAAGAGACACTGCATGGGCCCAAGTCTCCCCACAGGGGGATGTCCGATGCATAGGTTTGAGTCTACAGAGGATACTGCAGGGAAGGAGTGGTCTTGGCCAGGCCTTGTCTTATAACCTGCAATCCCAACTTTGGCTGCTTCAGCAGCTGCTCTTGCTGGAGTGTTAGGTTCAGCTTTGTTGGTGG
This sequence comes from Alligator sinensis, assembly GCF_000455745.1. Lineage (NCBI taxonomy): Eukaryota > Metazoa > Chordata > Crocodylia > Alligatoridae > Alligator > Alligator sinensis. Next base: position 1,644,114 of record NW_005841891.1, read on the forward strand.
CCTAGAATAAGTCATGAACCTGCTCTGTGCCTGAAGGACTCCAACAGCAAAAGGGAGCACGGTCATGGTCAGGATGAGAGAAGAAGCCAACCCAATAGCAGGGTGGATATTGCAGTATACCATCCTGCAATAACTCGTGTTAACCAACACCAAGTTCCACGTACCACTTAGATAAGAACTAGCAGCCAGGCCTGTTCCATTGGGCTCATATTGATACAAGACTGCAGCCCCACTGAAATATGGGGAAGCACTTAGTGAGTACAGTTTGCACAGATGAGCCCTTTTATCATTCAGTCCACCGGAGGCCCAAAACACTGCAGAGCACTGCAAATCTATTCTGCTGGGGCCAGCCATGTGGAAGGGCTGTACAATGCAGCTGCCTAAGGTGGGCCACCTTAGCAGACCAAGAGAGGCCTGGCCTGACATCTGGTACCACATAAGCCAGTACCGCATGTTCCATTGTCCGGTCATTGGCTACTAAACCAGCACCCCCACCTGAGTGAGGAGGATGTGTGGACAACCAGCAGAACTAAAAAGAAGACCCATCAAAGGGCAAATGAGCTCCCTGCAGACTAATGGCCATCCATACCTGGAGAGGAGATGGGTGCCAGCAGGTCACTCTGCCCAAAGAATCACCAAAGCAAAGTAACTCAACTAACCTAGAAGGATTGTTACAGCATCTAAAGTGCCCCAACAGTTGCAGCAGCCTCGAGACCAGCTTAATTTGAAGGTGGGCTGCTTCTGTGCAACATAATGCTAACCCACCTCCTGATTTTACCATAAGTCTCCTAATAACCAGCATAGTGCTTCCAGAGGCTTCTCAGACAACATTAGGAGAAAATTTATGGACAAAGAGACAGACAGACAAGTTTCTAATGTAGGTGCTTGCAGAGATAAAGCTTGGAACGGGACCCAAGTACACCCTAACGGCACAGAAACAAAAAGGTGAAAATAAAAGCATCCATGGTTTTTTGTTTGTTTGAAGTCTAATTTTAAGCCAAGTCTCATGATTTTCCATGGTCTGACTCGTGGCATTTGGACTGACGGGCATGACAATGCTGAGCAGATGCCACAGTCACCACCCCTCGTGAGAGGCGCAATAGACCATAACTACAGCAGTTCACGGCAGCAGCTATGCACCAGTGGTGCAGATGCCTCAGGCCCCTCTTCATTCCATCCTCCCCAATCCCCATGTGGGGCCCCTACACACAGGGCGTTTGCTCTGGCTGGTCATAGGGGGCTCCACCACCTCCTAGCTCCCAGGCAGAAGTTGTGGGTATTCCAGCTTCAGTTCTGCTTTGTTTAACAGAAAATTGCCTTTTTCCCTTCTGTTTCACTTTCCTCAATATTCAAAAGCCATTGCATAAGAGTTGGATTAGGAAAGGAAGGCACTTCAGCAGTAGAATGTGACTCCATGTTTTCAGAGCTGAACCATCCCTTTAAGAGCAGAGGAAGAACACGCGCTTTGAGGAACAAGCTTGGAAATTATAAGCAAGGAAACCATCTCGTGTTTGCTTCTACAGGATCCAGGGAAACAGAAGCATACATTTGTGTCTGTTCTATGCACACAGGCAAGGCTGACCAACTAGACCTGGCTGGCATCATAGTTTCATAGTAGCTAGGGTCAGGAGGGACCTGAACAGATCATCTAGCCTGACCCCCTGCCA
>NW_005841891.1:1646317-1669459 GCF_000455745.1 Alligator sinensis
TCTGTGCTTTCAAGAGGGGAACTCCCCAGCCTGTATGTATGCTGTGGATTCCTTCTCCCAAGGTGCAGCACCCTGCATTTATCTACATTGAACCCCATCCTATTCTCATCTGCCCACTTTTGTAGTCTGTCTAAATCTAGTTGCAGCTTCTCTCTCCCTACAACTGTGTCTACCTCGCCCCACATCTTAGTGTCATCAGCAAACTTGGACAGTGTGCTTTCCACCCCCTCGTCTAAGTCGCTGATGAAGATGTTAAACAGCGCGGGCCCGAGGATCGAGTCCTGGGGTACCCCACTGCTCACATCTCGCCAGGTTGAGTATAACCCGTCCACCACTACTCTCTGGGTGCGCCCCGTCAGCCAATTTTTTACCCATCCAACTGTGCAGGCATCAATGCCGCAGTCGCTTAATTTATTGATGAGGATGGGGAGAGGCAAGGCCCTGAATGTTAGATAACTGCTTGTCCAAAAGAAAACAGCAGCTCCATGCACTGCAAAGTCCAGTCTCCTCAGCTCAGCAGAAAGCTGAGAAGTAAGGAACTAATAAGATAGCTCCCATGTGGTAAAGAGAGGCTGAGAGGAGAACAATAGTAGAGCACGTAGGAGTGAGTGCAGGTTGAAAAGAAAACACTAACTAGAGTGAGAAAGGTCATACTTGTCCCCCTACCAAAAGTACATGGGCTATTGAACTTATGACTGTAGGAAAGACATCCCCCGTCCATGTAGTGACAACAGCTTTGATTACATTTTCTGTGAAAAGTTTAAGGTGATGAGCTGAAGAGCTCCTTGTGGTTCAGGGAGTTGTGGCCCACTGCATGGACTACCCAAGCCCCGAGTCCAGATGGGCAAGCCAAAGTAGTGCTACATGTCAGCTGATCCCTGGAGTATGCTGAAGGCCATCCATAAACTCCTACTTCCTTCTCCAAGCAGTAGCCAGGGGGAAAGTCAGGCAGGACATATCAAAGGCTTGCTGACTCTTGGTTAATATAGTCACTGCTTTTCTACAAGTGCAGCCTATTTATGGTTGAAATATAATCATTCCCCAAAGCCCAAGATACCACATTGCCTTTAGCATAGACTCCTCTGTATTGCTATTGAATTCTGCTTTGAATAATGAGCTTGTTGCAGCTCTGACCATTGAGCAAATCCACATGGAGGTGATGCCTTCCAGCTCCAATCCAAGATTACCACAGCCCTTTCCAGAATGTGCTTGGCAGCTGGACTGCTCCACCCTGTGAGCACATTTCTTGTCCCTAAAATAATTTAAGCTCCACTTTCGTTTCCTCACTCATATCCCATGTTAGGAAAAAAAGCTTCTCACTGGGGCCTTTCCCTTTGACTCACTGAAGTCGTCCAGGAAAGCACAAAACAAGCTAAGACATAAGCCTAATAACTTATAGACTCGCAAAACAAAGAACAAGAGAGAAATCAAAATCAACTTAAATATTTATCATTCCATTTGCGTGATGGGAAAGATCGAGTTCTTCCCTGCGGCTTGTTGAAAAAAAATGGGACAATGGGCCTCTGTGGATACATGGGTGTGTAGACATGATAGTGAAGTAACTGCACAGGAAGGACAGAAAGCAGCATCTTTAGAGCCCTCTGATGGTGCTACCCTGCAACCAGGAGGGCACTTTTACAGTCTAGCATGAACCCCCCATCCAGTAGGTGCTCTGGTCCTGCACACCCTGGCTGGGTCAAGTCCGTGCCACAGAGGTTGTTGCCAGAAGCTCAGAACACAGCAAGTGAACCTCACCCATCATATATGCTACTCATTTACTGTCACCGTACCTGTGGTAGCAGCCTCTTACTGAAAGTCACAATGCAGAGTGAAGTCCTACACAAGAGAGAATAAACCATCCCTGGGTCCCAGGTTGCTTTGGAAGAGCACAACCTCCTCCATTCTTTTAAGGGAACTTTTTCAGCACAATGGGCCCTACCAGTGCTGTATAAAACACCCAAATACCAGGAAAATATTGGTACATAAAAGATCAAAGTTCTAACCTGAGCATGATGAACAAGTGAGGCTAAGGAAACCAATATGCCTTATAGTCAGCAACCTAGAAGGGGGCAACATGCCTAGCAGAACACCCTGCTGCCTTTGATTTCCCCAGCTAGAGTAATAAGGTATCCAATTGCAGCTCGGTTTACAGGGGTGCTCTTCAGCTTGGGCCTGCTAGGGAGTAACCTAGCTTGTAACCTGCTAGGGAGGAAAAATCATATTCCTGTGTTCTCAGTGAGACACTTAACTACACTCCCTTGGTGCCCCTGCAGAAGGCACAGACATGACAAGACACTTTACAACAAGTAGCATAACCTTTCAGCAGAAGGTTTCTTCCAGTTTCCCTTCTGGCAACTACATCCAACCTGTACCTCCAGTTTAGGATACAGGCTTTAAAGTGACCCCTGAGAGTTGCATACAAAAATTTAAAAAAGACACATGCTAATGGAAGACTCCTACTATAGGAAACATATGCTGGAGATATTCTGAGTATTCTTAACTGGGGAAAAAGACCCGAATGAGCATTGTTTGACAGCACACTGTCCGTGGGAATGTGTTGCATAGTTCATAATAAGGGTGCCTGTATGGTAGGAAGCACATGGCTAGAACACGGTAAGAAAGCCCATGCAACATGTATATGTTTGTAGTGTGCGACAGAAAGAGCTGACATTTCTCCATCCTTTATTAGCATGTTCAGGGTTCTACAGAGTTCAAGAATCAAGGATTGTACAATAAACAGCTCTTCCCATTTTATATCATTACAAAAGAAAATGGACACAGTAGACCCCAATTTCATATAGTTTCTAACCCTCCTACACAGTAGCTTGATCATGGTCCGATATTCCCTTTTCAGGCTGGAACATATTAAAGAAATGTATATTCTTCCTACTCAACTTTAAAAACAAGATTTGCTATATCACTACAAAAAAAATATTCAATTAAACAGAGCTGCACCAACTGTAAGTGGTATATGCCATTATACTGCTGCATTTTCAAATGAAAGTCTTTTTCCAATAGGGATCGTTTTCCTCCCTCCATTGCAGAGGGGAGAAACAGAGTATTCACTGCTAGAATTTAGAGCCAGGGAGAAAACCTGAGGCCTGTGGAGACACAGGTAGGCCATGTTTAGATATAGTCTGTGTTCTGCAGCCCCATCTAGTGGCTTCAAGTTCACTTCAGTATCAAAAGCTTCACTACCTATAGGTTACATTCATAAATAGTGCAGGCTTCCATTACACCCTCAAAATAAACTTGAAAAGTAGTATTCCCAATGTTTGGAAATTTGTCATTGGTCTTTCCCAAAGAAAATTCCCATTGATTTCAACAGGATTTTATTTTCACACAAGAAAATTTGGACTCTCAAAATGCTTGAAACACATCTCACATATAGGCTGACCTGCCACTGAATACAAACACTCTGAGCACATCAAACCAACAAGGAGTCTTCTACCACTGGAAACTCTACTGGTTCAGTGACAAGGTAGACAACAGTACTGGGCCACTGAGCCCAGTCCCCCATGTTCTCAGGCAACCATTTACCAAGAAATCCCTAAAATTGCTGCTCTGTACCCTCACACACAGCTGAGAAGCATAAAAACCAGAAGTGCCAACAATAACCTAGAACATCATTAAAAAAAAAAAAAACACAAAGGAGAGGAGGGTTCACCAGTGCCCTGCCACTGCAATGAGTTGTAAATATGCAAGTAGTCCAGCAATCATCCCAGTGCAGCTCATCTGTTAATTATCCCAAGATCAGGTTTTCAAGATGCCACTTACCTGCACAAGTAGCAAAGTGCACACCTCTGATCTCAGGACAACAGCTTCCACCAGCCTCTACTTCCTTGCAGTAACTTTGACACTTTCAAGTTGCTTGCAGAGAACATCCCAGAAGAGCCCAGTTTTAGAGTGCTCCAGCAAGTGGCCTGAGGTCACGTTGCAGGAACACCTGGAAAAAAGAGAGTCAGTCCCAGCTTCATTCTAATTTGAAATTCCCTGGTTAGTGACATAGGCAGACAAGGTTCCTTGTGTGAATTTGATATCTTTTATTAGACCAACCCAAATGGTTGGAGAGTAGTTATTAAGCAAGCTTTCGGGTTCAAAAACCCTTCATCAGGCTAAGGAAGCTTCAGCAGTTGGTGTGTGCTCTTCCTGGTTAGGGACAGGCATTCAAAAAGCCGGAGCCTGAATCGATTCAGTCTTTGTAGGTTATTCTAACCTGCAAAGCTTGAACTGATTTGGAGGTGGATAGACATTCCCTTTTCATTCCAGAAATACAGGCACATGCCTGCAGTGGCTCAGGCTAGAAGCCTTGGGGCACTAGAGCAGCCCTCCCTTCCCTTCCACCCTGCTGAGCTGGGGAGGAGGAAGGGGGTGTAGCCAGGCCCCAGAAGGACATTCTGATTAGGGAGGGGTATAAACCCCAACCCTGCCTGCATTCCCAGGATTTCCCTCCCGCTTGCTGCTCAAGGGGCGGGAGTGTTGCCAGACCCTATATTTGTTGGCGATACTGAGCTTTTCAGTTTCCTCTCCTTGCTTCTTCAGACTGTCTGCAAACCAGGTAATTTCTAACACCTTTCTCTGACCCCTCTTGAGAACTGACAGATTGCAACCAGCAGGTTGCTTGTCAGAAAAAAGTTCACCAGCCCATCAGGCCCTACAAAAGAAAACATCTCTCTCGTTGCTTTCAAGTTCTTCTTATCTGCAGGGTGCATTTACATTGGCAAGCCACTAGCTGTCTTCCCTTTGTTCCAGTGAAACTGGAGACCCACACAGATACCTCTCAGCAGTAGCAGGGAGGAAGGGAGGTGCATGGCCAGATGCCGGGTCCCTGTGCTTGGGTCCCTGCTGTGGGAGAGGGGCAGGAGGGGGAATCCCTGCTTAAGCAACCAGTGGGGTGGGAGGGGGGTAAGGGGAAGCTTGGCAGCTTCTGTAGTCCCTCAGCCAGCCAAAGCAATGATAGTGCTCTGGCTAGGAAGCAGAGGGGTGGGGCCAACCTTGTTCTGTTCTAGCAGATGCTTTGCAGTGCTGCGCTATCTGGGGTGCTGGGGGACTCTGGTTTAACTGAAACCAGGAAGGGGTTTGGGGCAGACATTGCATAAACCAGTTTAACCCATATCAGTTAAGTCTGATACTACATTCAACCAGGTTTATCTTAAAACAGTTTCAGCCATTTTTAAGCTGGTTTATGTGCACAGAACTTATGTTCTGTTACAGATTTAAACCAGTTTCTGATCACTTAAACTGGTTTGTGTGTAATGTCTGTTCCTCCTGGGCCTATGAGACAGATAATAGAGCAAAGCAAGAGATGTGAATAATGGAATAACGCAACCAGGGAAGGAAGGAAAAATTGCCTCTTTCTTACGGAAGCTGAACTAGGTTCCTACCATTTGCTGTCCTACAGATCATCCCAGATAGCACCATAGTGCATAGTGCACAGAATAGTGGTTTCTCTGAACCAGTGCCACATAGGGTGGCAATGGTTCAGAGAAAATCAGAGGCAAAGGATTTGGATCAGCATCTAGAGGCCACACTGGGATTGTCAGAGACTATAGCTCTGGAGACAGTAAAGGAAACATGAGCAGAGGTGGCAGACTCAGGAGGACATGGCAAAGGCAACAAACCCCTCTTTACAGAGGGCATGTTTGATTGGATTATCTGTCTTGAGCAGGGCTGATTTTGCTAGCTAAGGGGTTCCTCAAAGATAGTGTTACTGTTGATGTGAAGTGGAAAGAAGGTCACATGAGGATGAAACCATGCACTCACTAACCACCGCCCATAGCACAGGAGGCACCTCCACATCACATCTTCCCACTGTCACTGGACTCCTGCTGTGCACAACTACATTGGGAGTAAAAGCCAGGCATGGAGATCTAGTTAAATCTAAGAGTGATGGTTACACAAGAAGTGGCTACAAAATGGCCATGATTATTCCAGATGTGAAATCAGAAGGCTTTAAACCAGAGCCAGGAGGTTCTGCAACAACCTTTCAGTGGGAAAAGTGTGTAGAAAAAGGCCTATTACTTTCCCAAGGTGGAACATAATAAGTTTCTGAACGGGAATATATGGCACATGGTCTGCACTAGCAGGGAACTGGACTCAGTGATCCATTACATCCCATGTTCCTATGAGGATATAAGTTTCCTTCAATAAGCTGCATTGGACTTGAATGCATGCGTTATACACGAGGGCTGTTCAACTTTGCAGCAGCCAGGGGCCATACCCGTGTGGGTCACAGGCCTCCCAGGTCTCATGCTGTGTGGGCCCCTCACAGCATTACTGGCACCTTCCTACCATGGCATGCCACACAAGCATCCCTGGGTCCCTTCCATGAGCTTTAGATTCCTTGAGCCCCACCATACCATGCTTCAACCTCAAGGGCAGGGGCAAGAAATGCAAGTCAGAGGAAGAGCAGGGAGCCTATAGACCCCAGAGCCAGCAGCAGCAAGGGTGGAAGGAGTGAATTTGCACCTGGGCAGGAGCCACTAAGCCACAAATTGGTCAGCCCCATTATACATAGCTATCAGCTCACATATTGGAGCAGGCAGCCCTAGCAATCTGCTTGGAGCAGCTGATCTGACAGCAGTCACAACCACATTATTTCTCTGAGTGGAGGCCAGTCACAAAAAAGGCTGAACATCCTCTGGGATTATGACGTTCTGCCCCTTCTGCAAGCATTCTCTCTGCCTCCCAGAAGCCCTTTCAAAGTTCCCTGCAAATCAATACCTCAAGAAGCTATTCAGGGAGCAGTATACCAGTCAGTGGTGTGGAGTGCTGGTCTTCCCAGGAATCCTATGAACCCGGCTGACTTCCTGCCCTTTGGGCGGGGGGCTGGACTCGATCTTCCAAGGTCCCTTCCAGCCCTGATGTCTATGAAAGGCAGTCTGGACAGATGGCCAGTAACACCTCTGCTATAGCAGTAATTCTGTCAGTGAGGCTTCAGGACTGCAGAAGGGACCCAACCTAGGACTGAGTTCCTAGCATCTGATCTTGCAAACCTTTATTCATGAGACTGAAACCCTGTGTCTACATATTGCTAACTGTCCCACTATAACTATAAAGACATACTCAAATCCATCAGTGTAGAGGGAATGTTATACCCATGCAGCTTGCCCTAACTCACTGCTAATATACTTGCATCTGTTGTAAGAGTTCTCCATAAGGACTGGATAGGAGAATGGCAGCAGATGGGCCTTCAAGAAGATGTAGCATCATCGCTGCACTTGATAGTATTGATGAAGTTTGCTGTTGTGCACTGCAGCAGACTTCCTCCATGCAGCCCTTCATACTAGTGACAATTCTGGCACATGAGCAAGGTACTTCATTGGTCACATTTAAGAGCAGAAATGCGTGTTTAGGGCAGGGGTGGGCAAGATGCAGCCCACCAAGCCATTTAATCTGGCCTGCGGGGCCCCTAAAAAAATTTAGAAAGTTAATATTAGTGTGCCCTGGGCTACCTGTCATGTGGCCCTTGATGGCTTGCCAAAATTCAGTTTGGCCCTCCACCCAAAATAATTGCCTGCCCCTGGTTTAAGGTTTCCCCTAACTCAAGAGACATAGTTAATACCCAGTGGCTGCAAAGCCATTTTTTCAGAAGAATTGTTTCCGCTCTGGGATACTTCCTGGCTATTTCTGTCTGAAAAAAGCATGGCCATTTCCAAGTGCCTGTAGATACTTATGAAGAATTTCTTTCTTCTCAAGCACCACCATTGCAGTGAGGGCCAGGGACTCCCACTAGGAGAGCTGCTACATCACCAGTCCAAAGGCAGTGCTTAGCACTTTCTAGCTGAGCAGCTCTGAAACCGAGCCCTGGGAGAGACACAACACAGCAGTGACCCACCCACAAGCCTTTTTTTTTCCCCCCCTTTCCTTTCCAAGCCTTTAGAAAGAACTCAGCACCCTCTGGCCAACCATCAGGAAATACTCACCTTCACCTCAGACAGTTCAGACACTCCCCAGCACTACAAGCAAGTCCTACCCTCAGACAGCTCTCCTCCCCTAGGAAATACACAGCTGCTTCTTATCAAACTGAGCTGCTTCTCATTTGAATTCTTCCTCCAGTCCTGCTATGCCTTGCAGGTGTGATCAAGCGGGGCTGCTCAGGACTGCAGCAACTCCTTAACTCTTTTTGTCCGGTGCAGGGTTAGTAGCAGACCAACCCCATCACAGCACTTCCTTAAGACTGGGCTGTCTTTTCTGTGTAAAGATGACTCTTTTCCCTGGGTTCTGCTTTATGCCCCTAGGCTTCTTGTAGAGAGTCTGTAAGGACTGCAAATCTCTCTCAGGCTGGGGCCCAACACCAGATTTTGTGGCCTATAAAGTGGGTGCAACTAATTGAGAGGAGTCCACAGCTTCTGCTGGATCTTGCCTTCCCCCAAGCGAAGGCGTTGGAATTGCTGTCACCTGTCCTTTCCCAGAGCAATCACCTCCACCTGAGCAGCTGTCCCAGCAGACCAGAGGCAGTTGTTAAAGAAATATCTCTTAAAACATTTCTGTGATGGCAAATTGGATTTTTGAAGAAATAAAAGTTTGTCTTGGAAAGTGGAAATTTTCCTCTGAGTTCCCCCCCCACAGATAAATCCAAAACAGGGTGGAGGGAGATTTTTGTCCCTTGGCTTTTGCAATCTTGCAGCTTAATATTTTTCAGGTTTGGGGATTTTCAGTGTTTCAACAGATAAATAATATTTTCCATAGGGGAAAAAAAATACCACCAAGCCAAGTATGCCATCTGTAGTTCCCCAATTCTGGAGGAGAACATCATTGCTCATGAGCTTTTCCCCTGCAAAAATAAAAGTAAAACCAGTGTCTGTAAATTTAAACTGTAGACTTTGCCAACACTGGAAAGTCCTGAGGGTCCAAAATGACATCATTCTGCCTCACACCGAACAAGGTTCAATCCCTGGTTGGACCAGATGATCTCTTGAGGTCCCTTCCCACCTTAGTTCTCTATGACAAAGTCCATTTTAATGTTTCATAGTTTCAATGTTGCAGAGGACTAGGACAAAAAAGCCGTGATGATGTAAACCACAACCCTAGAAAGACTCCCACCCTCATTTGTGGGGGAATTTGTGTTGAACAAAAACCTGAGCAAGGATAAATGAGACAACAAGCCATTCTACAATGTCATTGGCCTGCCTGGGCGTTGATGTGCTGGCACTAAAATGCAAGTTCAAGAATTCAGGGGCTTTCCCAACAGCTGTTATCAATCCAGCCAAGTTATTTTAATTGCACACAAACTGACATCTATTTTGCAACAAGCCATCTGGGCAGTAATAAGCAGAGGGCATGGATACTCGGCTGAAGAATGGCAAATGCCTCTGAAGAACTTTGCATCCTCCTGTCCTCAGCAACATTGTAAACCTCAGCCACAGATGAATGGGTGTGAGGCAGACTGCTCCATCTAGAGGGCAACACAGCCAGAGAACAGCAGCAAGGCCTAAGATTATGTTGTATTCCTTGAGTGATTCTAGATTCCTGTTATTAATATTTGTAGAGTAGATGCTCCCCACACACACTGGAAGACCTATCCCAGCCCAGCAGAGGTCACAGTCAGCATTGAAAAGCCCGTCAAACTAGTTATTATGCCCCAAACTTTGTCTTTTGGGGAATGCTACATTTGAGGGGAAAGGACATTTCAAAACATCAAAACCATTCCTGCATTTGGATCAAATCCAGTGGAGAATTTTAACTGAAAAGGGGGGAAAAGTAGTAAAAAACGTAACCTTTTTTGACATGTTCAAAATGAAATATTATGATTTTTCATTCCAAACTGGAAGTTTCATTTAAACTTTCAGTTTTGTTTTCCTTCTTTAAACAAAGAAGAAAAAAAGGATTAAATAGCTCAACAATTAAAGAAACATTTTGTCTCTGGTCAAACAAAATGGCTGAGTTGTTCTGAAATACAACATGGTTTATCTGGGAAGTTTTCCCCCTCCTTTTTATTTAAAAAAAATGGTTTGAGGTTGACTCAGAATAATTCTTTTCCTCTTTTTTTAGTTCAGGCAGAAGAGATTAAACCCCACAAAAATTCAGTGGCTTGTCCACAGTCACAGAGATCTGTGACAGTCAGGAGTGAACCCAGCCCACTGAGCCCAGGTCACACAACCTCCTTTCTTTCTGTGTAACTGTTCCTCCACCTAGGGCATAGCTATTGGGCCTCCCAGCCAAATTTGGGGATACCATCAAGCCCTGTGATTTGTTCCTTCCCCATGGGCAGTCCCAGCCATTAGGCACAGTAGACAAAGAGGATGGGTCCGCCACCTCCTTCCTCCGAAGCATACTCTTAGCATCGATCTCACAGTGTGGCTTTTCCCTTTCTATGGCATCAGGAAGTTTGTGCACTTTCCAGAGAGAACTGGACTGCAACAGAGCTAAGGTGGAACTGAGCTGTCGAGGTGAGTGATGCTCAACCTGCAGCCCACGGGTTGGATCCAGCCCCACAGAAATCACTGGATCTGGCCTGCGCCATGGGGGATCAGCAGCAAGTTGCTCAGGTCAATGCATCCCCTTTCCTGTCCTGTGCAGTGCTGATGATCTTCTCCTCTGCCCTCCCTTCCTTGGCTCTTCCTCTCTCTTAACATTTGCAGCTATCTCTTTCCCCCCTCTCTCCCTTCCCAGAATGGAGTAGTGGCCCACAGTGCAGCTGGGTTACAAACACCTGGCCTGGTGTTTTAAAAGGCTGAGCTCCACTGATCTAGGTCTGTTTGAGATCCCTTTTGAGCAGAAGATTGGCCCTAGGTGCTAGGGCATCTCTCCAGACCCAAATGGAAGTTCCCTGTGAGGAATCCAAGTATCTCAGCGGTGTTCTGGCCTCTGTACAGGGTGGATAGGATCACACTTAGTGATTTGAAGGCCTTATAGCCATAAAAGTGCAGCTTAGAGAGCGAAAAGACTCTGAGGCTCATGAGGCTGCAAACCTAGCTGACAGTTTTCCAAATGAATTAACAGAACTAGTGCTTAGCCTTGCCCAGCAGTAGTAACTTGGATTTGTTTTATAGGGAAATTAATAGGGCTGTGCGAAGCTTCAGTCCCTGATTCAATTTGGCAGAGATTTGGCCCAATTTGGTGGCCAAATTCCTGAAGCCGAATCGAATCAGAGGACCCCTTAATCTCTGCAAATCGAATGGGACCCCTCCGAATCGATTCAGAAAGATTCAGAGATTTGGACATAGACACAGCTTTAAATGTTTTTTCTACATACCTCTAGGTAGCAGGGGCTCGTGAGTGCTGCAATACTGGGGTGCATGGAGTGTCCCACAGAAATGCAGGGGGCTCCCCAGCACGCTCAGCAGCAGGCCCAGAAGTGGACCAGAAGCACTTCCAGTCCACTTCTGGGTCCACCGGGGAGTGCGCAGGGGGGCCCCACAGCACCCCTCCCCCCCGACTGGAACCTCCTGGGTTGGGGGGGCAACCAGGGCCAATCACCGAGCCAGGGGGTTGCAGGGGGGCGGCCCCTGGCGCACTTCCTGGTGGACCCGGAAGTGTACCTGAAGTACTTAGGATCCACTTCCCAGTTCCCCACCAAGCACGTGGAGGGCCCCCCGCACTCCTGTGGGATGCGCCATCTGCCCCAGCATCGCAGGATTCACAAGCCGTGCTGGTACCTTGAGGTATGTAGAAAAAACATTTAAAGGTGTGTCTGTGTCCGAATCGCTGATTCTCTGAATCAGCATCGAATCTTCAGATTTGGATTCGGCTGAATCAAATCAGGGACAGTGATCCGAATCAATGAATCGAATCGCTGTTCCTGATTTGGGCTGAATCTGAATCAAATAGGGCCCACTTCTCACACTCCTAGAAATTAACTACTCCATCATTAATTGCCAGTTACATGCCTGGGGGACAGGAGCTTGCAACAGAGGTTTTTGAAAGCACAAGACTGTGGGCACATCTACACACACACATTTACTGTGCAGTAACCAAAATTACTGCGCAGTTTGGGCATGTGTCTACAGCCTTACTTGAGTATGTCTACCCCAACTTGAGCATAAATTTGATACCTGCATCATGCAGGTATCAAATTTACACCCAATTAGTTACTGCGCAGTAATGCACAGGTAGATGCCTTACTGTGCAGTAACACTGTGTGTGTGGACTGACTTGAGACTAACTTTACTTCCAAGTCAGTCCACACACAGCATTAATGCGCTTTAATGCCTGCACGTGTAGACACTGACCTATTCCCACTTACTGCGCAGTAATTTACTGCGCAGTAAATTTAAACCAGCATAAAAGCATGTGTAGACACACCTATATGTTTCTGCCCACCACCTGTTTGCTGCTAGCCAGGACTAGAGCAGGAAGAACACTTCACTGAAAAAATTTATCTTGTCTTACACTTAGACCAGGGGTGTCAAACATAGGGAGCCCTGGCATCCGGCCCCTGGTGCTGCCCCTGGGTTTGACCACACCCACATGGGGCACAGCACACACTTGTGACAGATCCTGGAGCTGCTGGGACAGCTACTGTATACAGCAGAGTCTGGCCTGGTCACTCACTATGTGAGGTTCAGGGCCAGATGAGTTTGACACCTCTGACTTAGACAGTAAGCTCTTGCCTTCTTGTTCTTTCTCTGTCCAGCACTCAATGCCCTAGTCAATGACTGTTATAATCATCGCAACACGAAACAAACAATAAGTAATAATAATGTTCACCTTTGTTCTGTTTGCAACAGGTTTTGATTGCTTCCAGCTTGCCCCCATAACAGTGCACCAGTGGCAGGAGTCCATATTTGTATGGCTGTTCATGACCCTTTCTGCCAACAAAACGAGCCTGCCTGAATAGTGGCAGAAAGCAAGCAAGAGGGATTGCCAGGCTGCAGGCAGACAAACAAGGGTTAGTGCTACTGATATTTTCTACTGCTGCAGTGCCCAAGCCCCCTAGGACAGGGATTAGGGCCCCACCACAATAGATCCAAGCAACACAACAGGCCCTGCCTACAGAGCTCACAATCGGGAGCCAGGACAGCTGCTAACCACCAAACAAACTGACAACCAGCAGGAGGGAAAGGATAAGGCAACCACAGGAGAAAGGGATATTTGCATTGGTAAGCACAGATAAGCACCAGCCTCTGTTACAGAGATTTTTCTTTTTTTGGCAGCTTTGTCCAATCCCTACTCAGCACTGCAGTTACATCTGAGAGCTCAGCTTCAAGGGTCTGGGGCTGCTGAAAGCTGACACTGTGAAACAGAAGATGGTCTGGAAACCTCGGTCTACCGTGGTGACTTTTAGGCTATTACATCATCCGCTATTTCCATTTTTGCCTCCTTATTGTTGCATCTAATTCTGAAATCTGTTTAGCACCATAAAGCTGGAGTGTACTAACTGCATCCTCTCCTGCCAGGCCCTCTCTACCTCTTGCTTCCAGCCCCACTAGATGGCACCAACTGTGCATCTTTTCTGCTGCTTTTTCTTAGTCCCAGCCTACCACTGGAGGCAGCTTTTAAACACAAACAGCACAAACAAGTGTCTTTATCACCATTTCTAAGCATAACAGTCTTTCCTGTTCTTTTCTACTTCAAGAACCTACATTAAAATGATAACCTGGCACCAGAGCTCACCTCACTTTCCTGTCCTTCCTCATTTGGCCATAATCATCAGATGTTTCGAAGAGTGGCTGACATGACTAACCCCTGTAAAAGTGCCTTAAAATGAAGGATTTGGCATCCTCAACATGCTTAAGCGTTATCAAGGCAAGAGCAAGTCATCCAGTATGGCTGTCAACTGTCTGGTCTGCCCTTTAGAAGACCTCCTTTGCAGAAGATGGATGGCAGGGCTGGGAATCCCAGTTTTTGGCTGTAACCTGACCTGCAAAGAAACAGCTGAGGGCCACAGGCTGAAAATGTTTCCATACACAGGGTAGTCTGGCCAGTACCAGGACTGGCCAATGTCCAGATGTTTAAATTACCAAGCTTCCTGAACCTCATTTTAAAAAACATACATAGAAACCTTTGATCTAAAGCAGTGGTTCTCAGCCTTTTTAGGCTCAAGGCACCTTTTGGAAAATGCCAGCTCTAAGTTTTCACTCATATTTGACTACAGAAAAATAACACAGCAATTCTTCTGTTGCAAAGAACCCAGAAAGGCCACAATAGGGCAGATTTGTTTTAACACTGTGGATTCCTATTTGAAAGCTTTGGGTTTATCTTGTGAATCGCATGTAGGTGTTTGCACACCTAACAGTGCTCACACTGCATGGCACTCTGACACACTCTTAAAAGAAGCTCATGGCATCCCAGGGTGCTACAGCACCCTTGTTGAAAATCATTGATTTAAAGCATTATGTTTGGCAAGTGAATTTTTCTCTGTGGGTCCATTTGCTTTGGTTATTTATTGCCCTCCATGAATGTCCTCTGGCTGATTAAAAATCAAAGGTGCCTTCCCCCCACACTTCCTTTGGAGTCTCCTTCCAGTAGCTTTCACCACTAAATCCTTCTTCCCATAATATCATATTGCCTTGGCAAAGCTACCTCATACAGCCATAATGCAGATATAGCATCTCACTGCGCATTAACTGAGAGATGCAGGATAATACTTGCAGCATTATTCAAGGGTGTTAATTTTTATGGAATCACTCCTCTCTTGGGAAGCAGAGAATCTTTTAAGATGGCCATTATAAATCAGGTCATTACTCATGGGGTCAGATGTCTTCTTTAAGTACAATGTTCAGTATTATGCTTCCTATATGCTCTGTATCACTGTCCCAAGATGCCTTTGCTAATTCAGCACAGCTGAGCACCCACACATCTCAGTTTAGGCTCTCAGCAGACTCCCAGCTGAGATATTCTGTGGAAAGCAATGCCATACCTAGACTCCCAGTGGCTCCAGGCGAACTTTTAGTATTGGGTCCCCCTTCACCAGACATAATGATAATAATAATTGGACTTGTTGTAGAAGTCTTTATCACATCTGTGGTAGTGATGTCTTTAAATAGTTCATTCTCAGTTGATAACACTGCCAGTCCTGTATACGTGCAATATTAAAACTTTTTTTTTTTTTGCAATTGTAATTTTTTTCATTTTCATTTTCAGGCCCCACCCGACCCATTTGTAACATTGATGGCTACCATGCATTAGGCCACCAAGTTTACCCAAGCCTGTGTCTGGGTCTGCTGGAAAGGTTAAAACAGTGACTGGTCCAAAGCACCAAATTCAGAGCTCACTTTTAAAGAGCCCTAGGGTCCCCTCACTCTGCCTGTGGAAAGGCCCTCCCTGCTCCAGGCAGAGAAAGCAGGTAGCTGATAACAGCCACTTAAAAAAAGGGGCACCTGTTAACTGAACGAGTCCTTCCAAGCTAATCCCACCAGCCTTTCGCAGAGCCCTCTAATGCTTCCCTCAGTAGTCCCGAATAGAAGTCCTATCCCAGTCATGCTGGGTTTGTGTTTTTATTATTTTGCTCCTTGTTGAATTAGGGTCCTCTCCATGGAAGCTAAGGGCATGTGATTTGCCTAAATGACATACAGGAGTTTGAGAAATCAGTATCCTTGGAGGAGCAGAGCAGATGCACAGCTGTGCTGACTCTGTGACCATGGTCTACCTCTGCTTCTTGGTTGGGAGCCAGTTCCTCAGCATAGTTCACTGATCATGTCCCTTGCCTGACCTGCCCCAGAGCCCCTGCCATCTGCCACAGAAAGGTGCTGGGAGACCCTGTGAGGGGTGCTTAGTCCTCTCTTTTGTGACCCCTGCCAGAGTCTTTCACAACAAGGGGCTGGGGCAAGAGGCAGAGGGCCTTGTTCTTAGCTCCCGGAGTGACTTCAGCAAACATATCTCCGCTTTACTGGAGCAATGCTCCACCTCCCACAAAACTCCCAGGCCTGTGCTCTAGTTCAAAAACCAGCCATCAATGAGATCGCTTCAGAGATGTTGTTAGAGCCTCCAGACAAACAGCATCCCCAAGCTGTACTGGCAACATGGAGGAAAAATTATCTTGCATTGAACGTGGATCCCACTTGGCACAAATCACCAGAGGAAATGGGCAGAAAAGGTCTCCCAGAAAGGCCAAAGGATTAACCCTTTCCAGAACCCTGCCAGCCAGCACATCATCTCCTTTGGAAGGTCTGCTCCTGGGCTCCTGATATAAAAGCAGTCAGAGCAGGACCTCTATGCCTGTCCCTTGGAGGGCTTGAGCATCCTCCATTCTCACTGACTGATGGAAATTGTGGACAGATTCTGCCCTCCAGGATGTCAGCATTGTACAGGAGAGCACAGACAACCCAGCATCCGTCTCCCTGGTATAGATCCTATAGCAGGCCTTAGTGCCGGAGGAATATTATGGGGACACTGGAAGAGAGCCCTCCCTGGGGGCACCTCAGGAGTGGGGAGCACTCAGAGATTTGGAGCTGCTGTAGACTGCAGAGGAGTGCAGACGCAGCCTTCGGGATGAAGGTAGAAAGTAGGGCAGCTCATAGATGCTCTAATTTAGCTGTAAATTGGAGCAAATCCTGACTGCTTGAGAATCTATGCTGAAGGCTGTACTGCTTCCCCCAAGACCAGAAACAAGATATTCAAAAAGGAGACTTAAGGCCATCTTTGTCCCTATCATCCACAAACTGTCACAAACTGCCACAAGATCCTCCCTGAGGACCTGAACCATGTCACAGGACCATGGCTACAAAGCTGAGCATCAGGATCCGTGGGCAAAATAGGTCAGAGATTCACTACTGAGCTCTAGCGTAAAAACCTCAGCTAATAAGTCTAATAGTGTGTGTGTGGGGCGGGGGGGGTCAGTTATTTAAGATTTTATTAGACTTCTTTATGGATGCATTGCAGGTGCAAGGAAGGGAGATTTACAATGAAGAAATATTATTTAAAACAAATCTCTCATGTACACATATACAGCACAGAACATAATGCATACACATACACAGAAAGAACAGACTGACACAACTGTACATGTCGGTGCTCACTGGCAGCTGTGAAATGGTTATTGCTTTCATCCATTTTAAGTTAAAGAGTCAGTTACAGGACTTTATATGTTCTTGACGGTTTCCAATTTTTAGTTTTTTGGTAAGCCTAAAGCCCTTTGTTGAGTGTGAATGTCAAATGGAAGAGCTGTATCCCATGATCAGTCATTTGAAAAAGACCTTTCTAGTACTGTGGAAGTATTTTTAGGCACTGTGATCCAGTTGTTTGCGGGGGCGGGGGGGCGGAGTGGGGGGTTGTGTGTTTTCATCTATTTGTTCTGTAATGCTTGTTGATCAAAACACCAGTCAACATAATACTGCCTTCCAGAGCCTGTGCACATAACCTATTCCCCTCCCCTGGAAATAAATGCACAGATAGGTAGCGCAGAAGGATGAATACTATGATCTACTTAATATGACCAGCAAAGTGCAGAGTTCAGCCTTGCATATTTTGACAAGTGCCTGCACTCCTTCACATGTGAGGCTGGATGACAGCCACCAGACCCATTTGTAACACTGATGGCTACCATGCATTAGGGTTAATTTACTACAGGGTAAAAGCAGTAGCTGACATGCTGTAAATCCCTGCCCTTGTTTCTGTGTGCCTGCCTTTACTGTATGAGCAGGCCTAGCTAGGTACCTTTCCTCATGGGGTATTACTGTTCCCTGTAGACAAGGACTGCAGCATCTGGCCTTTCAAAGCCAATCTGTTGCCACTATGGACCTCCAAAGATCACAGCTGGTTTAATTTCAAATTATGACACCCGTAATGTTGTTCTGATGCAGGAAGCTTTTAGCCCAGACACCCGCGAGAGTAGCTTGGTCACAAGTTATTCAACTCCTCAGAAAAGAACAACCTTGCCTCTCTTGCACCAACCCTGGCAAACCATAAGCATCACAGAAGCCATAGAAAACAGGAGAGTGAAACCACGCTTGAGGAAGCTGATGCTAATGAGGAATGACTGCCTAGAAGAGCTGCAGTGTCTGATGTAGCAGTTCTTTTCTGCACTGCTAATTTGTTTACCCTGGGAGAGATGAGCAGAATGGTAATGACCTAGATTAATACAACAGCAAACAAGGCCTTGAACCATGGCCAGCTCTAGCCCTTACATGGGTTTAAAAAAAAAAAAAAAAAAAAAAGGGCTAGTGTTTTCCCGACTGATGCTTCCTGGCTATTATTCACGTCTGAAAACACTCTACACCCAGGCCAAAGAGTTGGAGGAAACAGATGGTTCCGCTGTCCACTTCACAGGACATCACCGTAGCAAAAAAAATGCCCCTGTAGATTTCTACAGAAGAGGGAAATCTGAGGTAAACCGAACGATGTGGATGGAAGGCAAAGCTCGGCTCTGGTGCTAGTTATAAAATTAATATAATAATATTATACAGTTTATACATAAATCAGTGCAGTGGGGCCGGCGACGATGGATGGAGGCAGGTTATAAGCAATCAGCACAGCTTTCAGTGAAGCACCTGAATGGACCATCAGACCCCTGCTTCCACTCTAGGGTGCACACAGTCTGAACGGCAGTGGGAGTGCCAGGTCTCTGCTGCACAAGGGGGCTGACTGCAGTCATGGACAGACAGGGCTCTTCCACTTCTTAGTGCTACAGAGCAGAGCCACATAATGCCTTGCCCCCACCCCTACAGGACCATGGGGGAGCCCTGAGGGAATAGCAGGGGCCTGGCTACCAGACCGACATACAGCATAAATTCAACCACACACACACAAGTGGTGCCCCAAGTTCCTCTCCACCTCTAGGAATAGCAGCCGTGGCCCAGGAACCTAAGTGCAGTTTCGTCCCCAATAACCTACGTGCATTTCTATTTTTCCATTTGGCTTCACTGGAGAACCAAGGTCTAGACCTATGGGAGTTTTCATGCAAAATCATGGCAGTTCTGGACCTCCTTCATGGTTGCTTCCAGCAGATGGATGCTTGTTCCATTCATAGCAGCTTGCATGTCATTGTGATCACGGTGGTCCCTGAGCCCTCTTGACACAGGCACATTTCATATTCAACCTGAATGAAAGAAAAAAAAACTGTATGTAAAAAAAAAAAAAGAATGTGTGCGCAAATCTCCCAGCACAGGGCAGGGAGTTAGACAGCAAAGCACACAGCATGGCTGGGAACTGAGGGATGAAATACACCAACATTTCTTTCTTTCCAAAAAAATAGGAGATACTCCACTCTGTGACTGTTGTGCCAGATGACTGGACTCCTTAGCACTAGTAGCTAGCTCCTGTCCTAGCAGATCTTTTTACTGCTGGCAACACTTGGAACAGTGTTTCTCAAGCTTTTGGGGGGTGCATGCCCTTTATAAATCTATTATACTGCTGTGTACCCTTAGGAGTCCAGGTTTTACATATTTAAAAAAATAACACTTTGTCTCTGTCACCTCTCCAGCAATCTGAGAGGCATTGTACAGCTGTTCGTCATTTGCAGTTTTTCTTCCTTTTCCTCCATTTGTATTTCCCATTTCCCATTCCTTCCCCTCATGTCCCCTCTTGAGATATGCCACATACCCCAGTGGTACACATACCCCGGGTTGAGAATACCAATTAAAGGAACCAACAGGAACATATTCAAGAAGACCTAAGGGTCACGCCAAAAGGGTGCTGAGGCACGTAACTCCTGTTTTGCTGCCCAACTCACTATTGAAATAACTTATGGACTCAAGAGCCTATGGGCGCACCTCCAATGCAAATGAAGTTGTGACCAGAGCATGGTAATGTGTACCCACACAAGTTTTAAGTTCATTTACTTGGATCACACTTGCAGTGGAAATTGCCATGACGTGGGTTTTAGCACGGGCTAGTGATGCCAGGAAATAGCCAGGGTTCCTGGCAGGCTTGCACACTGGTTGCTAGCCCACACCAGAGCCAGGATCACCATATCTTCAATATTAATATTACCCAAGATAGCAGGATGAACACTACCATGGTTATATCTGCCTCTGCTGCAGTTACACTTCCACTGCAGTACAGACACAGCCTAGAATGTGCATGGGACTATACCTCCTATGTGTCTTTTGAAAATAGGACCCAACTCAAGTGCTTTTGAAAATGTTACCCAACATCTCTGTTTCAAGGGAAATTTGGTGTAATGTGTACTTGTATTTAAAGGAGGTTAGAAAGGTTGGGGGCTGGATGCAGTGGGAGTTAGTCAGTTCATTATACTGAAATCAGTTTCTAATAACTTGGGGAAATGTCATTGCTTATTAATTGCTCCTGAAATTGTTTCATCTCCTTTCTAGCAGCCTAACCTACTGCATGCCCGTGCCTGGAGGCCCCAGGTCAGAGCTTGGTGTAACTCACCCAATATCTGAAACTATAAATAAAGGGTGACACTTAGGAGAGGCAGTGGGCTTGGAAGGGGACACTGCCTTTTCACTTGAGAAGCTCTATATATTTCATTTAGCCAAGAGAAGAGGTTACCTGACAACTATATGTAAATGCCAACCTGGGAAGAAGGTTGGTGACAGGAGAGGGCTCTGGCCTGCCAGACAAAGATAAGGCAAGAGCCAGCGGCTGGAAGCTAAAGCCAGACAAATTCAGGCTAAACTAAAGCACAGATTATAGCCAGGGAGTCTCCGATGATGGCAGTCTAAAGCCCAACCTGGATATCTGTCTAAAACTCAACCAGAAATCACGGCAGTTGTGAAATTTTGTGTGATAGGAAGCAATTCAAATTACCTTGCTTCCTAATGGCCTCAAAAATCTATGAATTCTTCTGAAAAAACCTGGAGGACCACATGGAAACAGACAAAGTCTTCTGCTTAAAAAAGAGGACTCATGCTTCTAAATAGCAGTAGCTAGAGTATATGAACACGCCAACACTAGGAGTCCCCAGGTACTAGGTTTTGGGTCTTGTCAGCAATGGATGCCCAGCTGTGCTATCTGTATAGATTGTATAGGGACTGCAACAGATGTTACATTTGAACCAGGATAAACCATTTCCAGCAGGAAATGCCAGGACAAAATGTAATCATTCGATGTCTGTTTCCATTGCCCCAACGTAAATTCTAAGAAAGGTTCACAGGATAAGAAATGATTAACAGTTTATCCTGGGATATCACAGAGTGCATGTGAACCATTGTCCTGGGATTGCAGAAAAGCTGTAGTGCATTCAGCCCACTCACTAAACCTTCCTTAAAAGGGTTTGGACACTGGAGTTTGGGGTTCAAGTTTGGACACTGTTGAACATGTGAATCCCTGGATACTTCTATTCCAGGACAAACACACACAGAATTTGTCCCTAGACAAGTTGTATGGCTGTTCCTAGACTTAGAGACACTTGAAGACACACAAATGGAAAGCACTGTGGGAAAGCAAAGTATTAATAATGCTGATTTGTGGTGAAAATCACTGTAGTCCTACCTTGCTATAAATGCATAGGCCCACACTCACCTGTCCTAACTGCAGAAGCAGCAGCAGCATCCACATTTCCAAGCCACTTGTCTTATGTTTTCAGAAAGCAAGTTGCCTCTGCTCTTGGCAACCACGTGTTCACAAACCATGTTCAATAGTTTATTTCTATCTTCTTGACTGAGAGTGCCTTCCATGTCCAAAATGGTGGTCAGATGTTCTTTCCTTTCCAACAGAACAGGAAGTCAATCAGAAAAAAAAAACTTCAGACAAATATGTTTACTTAATAAGACTTGTTTAGGCTGGGTCAGAACTGAGTTTGGACACTTCTAACTTTCCATTTCTAATAAATGTTTTTCTAATACAGTTGGCCACCCAACAAAGAGGAGGCCAAAGCTGTATTATCACATTCAGATCTAGCCTTACCAAAACTGGGTCCTGGCTCACTGCGTGTGTTACCCAACAATACATGAAAAGCTCCAGGACTCACAACTCCACTAAGAGCAAGGCTGATCTATTTGTTTAGCAGGCTGTTTTGGGGCTGATTCTACACATTGTGTTTCGAACATATTCTTGAGAGACTAGTTGGGGGGCAGACTATTTGCCAACTGACAGACTGGCTTTTTCCTCTCTGCTCATCTGAGTGGGACCATTACCTATCGCTCGACTTAATGATATCAGAATATCAGATGTGATGTAAGCAAATACAATGCTATTGAAGTCAATGACAATGCATCCACCTGCACCAACTGTCCAAGCTTGGCCCTAGGAGACTAAATGCAGAATGCACACAGAAAGAAAAAAATCCATGCAATTCAACTTGGAAAAATAAACTTGCCAAAATAGGAGCTCAGTAACATGATGGGTGGGGTCAAGGGAATTATTTTGACCAATACAAATTAGCAACAAACTCATTTTTATTTAATAAAAGTCAAGTTTAGGTTAGACTAGATATAAGGAAAAACTCTCTCACGAGGAGGGTAGTAAAGCACTGGAATGGGTTCCTAGAGAGGTTGTCCTTGGAAGCTTTTAAGACCTGGCTAGACAAAGCCTTGGCTAGGATGATATAGTTGGGGATGGTTCTGCTTTGAGCAGGGGGTTGGACTAGACGACCGTCTGAGGTCCCTTCCAACCCTCATTTTCTATGATTCTTTCGTTATATTCTCCTCTAGGCTTCCTGTGCAAAATGGAAACATGGGCACATTGCCGACTGCCTCCTGGAGAGTATTTACTTAATGACACACAAGAGAACTGCATAAAAAGTATATTCAAGATACAAAGCCATGTATCTAAATGTTAAGAAAAGCCTGAACTTTTGATGTTTGTGCAGCCTGACTGGCTGTCCTATACATGTGCATTATGACACAATTTTTATATGATGAGACAACATTTAATTTTTTTCACGTATGATCCCCGTCCCATTCTGTGCATAGGATGGGAAATTCCAACTCCAGGGGTCACGATGTCTTGCTGAAAGCAAGGGATAAACATAGAAAGTGTCAAGCATCCTCAGCCACAGGCATTGCTACTAGGGCTGTGCGAAACAGGCCCTATTCAATTGGGATTCGGATTCAGCCTGAATCAGGGACAGTGATTCGAGCCGTCGATTTAGATCACTGTCCTGATTCGATTTGGCTGAATCCAAATCTGAAGATTCAATGCTGATTCGGTGAATCAGCGATCCAGACACAGCTTTAAAAGTTTTTTTCTACGTACCTCAAGGTAGCAGTGCGGCTCATGATTGCTGCGATGCTGGGGCACATGGAGCATCCCACAGCAGTGTGGGGGCTCTCCAGCATGCTTGGTAGTACTTCTGGTCCACTTCCGGGTCTGCTGGGGAGCACGCTGGGCCCCCCCCCCATGCCCCCCGGCTTGGCG
>NW_005841891.1:1669960-1671709 GCF_000455745.1 Alligator sinensis
TCCGCGGACGGTAAGGGGAGCGGGAGCCGGTGCAGCTGCAGAGGATCCGGAGGGGAAGCCCCCGGATCCCTCTTTGCTGAGCCGGGCAGGGAGCCACGCTCCCGAGCCACGTGCGAACAGAGCGCGTAAACAGGCGTGCTCTGTAAGGGCGTGCTGGCATTCGCACAGGCGGAAGCAGGCAGGGCAGCAAGAGAGGCTTCCCAGGAGGGAGGAGACTCCACCAAAAGGGAGGGAGGTAAGGACTACCTGCAAGCCATGGTGAGGACCCCTGGCAGTACTGCGAGTCCTGCCTCCGTGGTGCCACCCTTCCGGGGCTCCTCTGAGGCTGCCACCCAGACGGAGCCCTTGGGGGGCCTGGTGACCACCTGCCCCCTGAGCTGTGGGGGTGGCTGTGTGGGATCCCTGGGGATGGGACTGAGGTCTGGTGACTCCCCCACCTGCCCCTCTTGTGAGCGTCTTCAGGCTCTGGAGGGGCAGGTGGCAGAGCTCCAGGCCGAGGTGAGCATGCTGCGCGGGATCCAAGCAGCAGAGGATGAAATTGACCTGTATTTCCATTCTCTGCAGGGACAGGAATCCACCAGAGAGACCCCATGTGCACAGCCCAACTAATTGGTGGCAGCAGGTACCTGTCAAGTCCAGGGCACTCCGAACAACTGCTGTGCCTGCTCCCCAGACACCCCTCGGGAACAGGTGCGCAGCCCTGGCCCCCCTGGAGGAGGAGGCAGAAGAACTGGTCCCCAGAGGAACTGAAGCCACTCAACCTACATCACCAGCTCAGAAGAGGCATACCCCGAGAAGAAGGAGACGCAAAGTTCTGGTCATCGGGGACTCCATCCTGAGGGGAACTGATGGTCTGATCTGTCGCCTGGAGCCCTGGACACAGCAGGTCTGCTGCATGCCTGGAGCAAGGATTCACAGTGTCACAGAGACCATTCCTAAAATCATCAAGCCCTCTGACTACTACCCACTGGTTGTGGTCCATGTGGGTACAAATGATGCATCCAAGGGCAAGCTGGATAACATCATGGAGGACTACAAGGCCTTGGGACACCAACTGAAGAGGATGGGAGCTCAGGTGGTATTTTCCTCCATTCTCCCAGTAAGTGGACGGGGTAGGCGTCATGAGGCCTGCATTGACATGGTTAACCAGCGGCTTTGGAGCGGGTGCCACGAGGCAGGCTTTGGGTTTTTTGACAATGAACCAGGTTTTTGTAAGGAGGGCATGCTGGGGCAGGATGGGCTTCACCTCTCCCCTAACGGCAGACGTATCTTTTCCTCTAGGTTGGCTAATCTCGTATGGCGGGCTTTAAACTAGCTTCGCTGGGGGAGGGGGCCGCTTCGAGTGGAGAGGATGCTTCACCAGCACGCAGGGCGACAAGAGGAAGGAAAGCACAGGTAAGTATAAATGTCCGAGGAGCAGGAGGCCACAACCGTCCTGGGAGTGGGAGGAAGGCACGAGCACCCTCAGGAGGCCTCAGGTGCCTCTACACTAATGCTCGGAGTATGGGAAATAAATAGGAGGAACTTGCCCTCAGAATAGCCAGTTCAAACCCAGACATAGTAGGGATCACAGAAACATCGTGGGATTCATCCCACGACTGGGCAGTGAGCATTAGTGGCTATAGGCTCTACAGGCAGGATAGAGAAGGAAGGAAGGGAGGGGCTGTGGCGCTCTATGTCAAAGAGCAATTCACATCCTCCGCCAGCAAAATGGGGTCGGAGGAGGGGCAAGCTGAAGTGCTTTGGGGG
>NW_005841891.1:1673532-1673943 GCF_000455745.1 Alligator sinensis
GGGCCCGCGCTGTTCAATTTCTTTATCAGCGATTTGGACAACGGGGTGAAAAGCAACCTGTTCAAATTTGCTGATGATACCAAAATATGGGGTGAGGTGGGCATGCTAGTAGGGAGGGAAAGACTGCAGAAAGACCTGGATAGGTTGCAAGGGTGGGCTAACAAAAACAGGATGCGTTTCAATACTGACAAGTGCAGGGTGCTGCACTTGGGCAGTAGTAACCAGCAGCACACTTATAAGATGGGAAACTCCCTTCTTGTGAGCACGAAGGCAGAAAGGGATCTTGGAGTCATTATTGACTCCAAGATGAACATGGGCAGACAATGTGAGGTCACGGTCGGCAGGGCTAACCGGACCTTATCGTGCATCCACAGGTGCATCTCAAGTAGGTCCAAGGAGGTGATCCTCCCC
>NW_005841891.1:1674060-1680993 GCF_000455745.1 Alligator sinensis
CCCTACAATGAGAGGCTACGGGACCTGAACCTGTTCAGCCTTCACAAGAGAAGGCTGAGGGGGGACCTGGTGACCGTCTATAAACTCACTAGGGGGGACCAGAAGGGCTTGGGGGAGACCTTGTTTCCCCTAGCACCCCCCGGGATAACAACGAATAATGACCACAAGTTGGTGGAGAGTAGGTTTAGATTAGACATCCGTAAGAACTACTTCACAGTTAGGGCGGCTAGGATCTGGAACCAACTTCCAAGGGAAGTGGTGCTGGCTCCTACCCTGGGGGTCTTTAAGAAGCGGCTTGAGGCCTACCTGGCTGGGGTCATTTGAGCCCAGTTTTCTTCCTGCCCAGGCAGGGGGTCAGACCTGAAGATCTGCAAGGTCCCTTCTGACCCTACTTCTATGATTCTATGATGGCACTCAAAACATTTCAAAACTTGTCATTTCAAGTTTTGAAGCTGGGTTTTCTTGGCTTCAGCGCCATCCCAGGCGGCGGCGGCAGCCTTCTGTCATCCAGTGTACAAATCCGGGGGCTGCTGGGCTGTGCTGGACTCCTCCCAGGGGTGTGAACCTCTGGATCTGCGTGCCGGATGACAGGAGGCTGCTGCTGCCACCTGGGACCGGCAGCAGCAGCAATCTTCCATGGCGTTGGGCGCGGGCTGTGCCCAGCACCAGTCCCAGGTGGCAACAGCAGCCTCCTCTCATCCAGTGCATGGATGTGGGGGCTCTCACTCCCAGGAGGAGTCCAGCACAGCCCCACAGCCCTCCCCGGGGTGCGGGCCCCCAGATCTGCACGCCAGATATCAGGAGGCTGCTCCTGCCGGCAAGTGTCAGGAGTTTTGCTTTGAACAGTTTGAGGTGCGGTTTCCTAGAAACCTCTGCACCTATCTCCTTGAAACTTGGCAGGTTTCATGCCCTCAGATGGGGCTACCATCCCCGCAATTGTCATCTGAATCACGCAAGAAATGACAAAGTTTTAGCCATTTTTATGATTCCCCATTATAGCCTATGGGCGAAACAGGTTCGCCAAAACGAAACAGAACAGTGCTTCGAAACAAAATGAAACGATGAAACTAAACGCTGTCCCTTTGAAACAGTGAAATGGAAGTTGAAACAAAATGATGCTGTTTCACACAGCCCTAGTGTTTCCCCCTGAAGATACCAATAAAGTGGCATCCTAATCATGTAGGATTGGAGCAGTGCTGTAGCCATGATGGTCCAGGAAATGTTGCGAGGCAGGGTGGGGGAGGGGGTTGTAGTATCTTTCACTGGACCAACTATATAGTTGGGAGACAAGTTTGATAAGCTTTTGGGCACACTGTACTTCCTCAGGTCTGAGCTCAGGTACACCTGAAAGCTTGTCAAACTTCTCTCCCAACTATATAGTTGGTCCAATAAAAAACACCCTATGGTCAGACTGGTATGGACCATGGTTTTTTTCCCTTCCTCTGTAGTGGGGGGGGCATAGCTCTCTTCCTGAGATCTCTCAAGCATATATTAATAACCTTTACAAAAGCAGGGTATTGGCCATTGTACTACCCCTGCTTTATCTGTAGCAGGTTAACATGTTAAGTCTTGTGTTGTGTCAGGGTTGACTGTGTAGTTTTGCTAAGAGGTTAGATAATGGGTTTGTATAAGATGGTTTGGATAAGGATGATCCTGCCTCAGGCAGGAGGTTGGATTAGATGACCTCTTAGTGTTCCTTTCAGCCCTACTTCTCTCTGAGTCTCTGAAAACCCCTTCCCCCTCATGTGTTTCCTGGGCAATCACACTACAACAGCGTAGAAGGTATCACAATGCACCATTTGGAGGATATCGCAATGCACCATTTACAATGAAGAGAAAATAAGCCAGACTACACTGTGACATCTACTTCCTAAGTTTCTGCAAGAAACATATCATCATCCCTGGAGGACTGACTATTTACAACCCTCTGACTATAATGCACATGACTCTAAATAGGCAGCACAATTATGCAGGAGGACTCAGAAAAATTGAGAAACTATTTATTTCACCTAACCCACTCCAAAAGAGATCAGCTTAAACAGGACATACCTACTTACTCCACTAAACTAAGAGATATAAATCCAGAGACATACTTTGTCATTGGACACAGACCTTCTACCAAAAAAGCCTAATAACAGTAATCCAACACAAGAAGAAAAAGTGGGATCAATTATCACAACCCCAGACTTGAGTAGGAACAGTTTGTGCCCAAAAGTTAGTCAAACTTCTGACCCAATAATATACATTATTTACTCCCATACCATGTATTCCCAAATAATACACACACCTTGCTTTGGTAAAGAAGAATGAAGGGGGGAAAAATGTGTCCAAAATCTTAACTGTCACAGCATGGGCTCAGCATGGCTGAATGTTGGCCCAGGGCAGGAGGGGCAGAGCCTTCTCCTCAGCATTTCTCAGTCTCTAGTAGCAGCTACATTTCTACTGCTCAGCAGCTATAACAGCATTAGATCAAACTGTGACCCTGTGACTCCTTCCTGGCCTGGGAGAAGCACAGGCCCATGGCAGCCACTAAATAAAGCTGTTATACAGCAACCATAACATGCTTTAATTCTGGTGTTTCTCTGCTTAAGACACACCCCAATTTTGGAAGGCTGATTTTGGGGGGAAAAATGTAGGTCATATGTGAGTATACATACCCCCACATCCTGGGGGTTACAGTGGACAGTAAGCTGAATATGAGCCAACAGTGTGCTCTTGTTGCCAAGAAAGCTAATGGCATACTGGGTGCATCAGTAGGAGTGTTGCCAGCAGGGCAAAGGAAGAGATAATTCCCCTCTATTCAGCACTGGTGAGGCCACACCTGGAGTACTGTGTCCAGTTTTGGGCCCCCACTACAGAAAGGGTGTGGAGACATTAGAGAGAGTCCAGTAGAGGGCAACAAAAATGGTTAGTGGGCTGGGGGACATGACTTATGAGGAGAGGCTGAGGGAACTGGGCTTATTTTGTCTAGAGAAGAAGAGACTGAGAGGGGATTTAATAGCAGCCTTCAACTATCTGAAGGGTGGTTCAAAAGAGGATGGAGCTGGACTGTTCTCAGTGATGGCAGATGACAGAACAAGGAGCGACGGTCTCAAGTTGCAGCAAGGGAAATTTAAGTTAGATGTTAGGAAATATTTTCTCACTAGGAGGGAAGTAAAACACAGGAACAGGCTACCCAGAGAAGCTGTGGAATCTCCATCCTTGGAGGTCTGCAAGACCCAGCTAGACAAAGCTTTGGCTGGGATGATCTAGTTGGGGATGGTCCCGTTTTGAGCAGGGGGCTGGACAAGATGTGACCTCCTGAGGTCCCTTCCAACCCTAATTTTCTAGGATTCTAGAATTCTAAATAAGGTAGTTGGTCCAATAGAAGATATCCCTTCATTCTCCCCTGGCCTCTCATGTCTAATCATGTGAAGCTAATAGCAACTCCCACTGGCCAATACCAGCAAGTGCAATACTGCTGACAAACCCCCAGAAAGAAAAAGGCTACAGGGGGTGCATCTACATGAGACACTACTATGCAGTAGCTCGTTGCTACCATGCAGTAGCGTTGCTGGGTACTAACCATGCAGCAACAGTACTGCACAGTAGTAGGAGCTACTTCACAGTAACTCATTGCTACTGTGCAGTAGGGTTGGGAAAAAATGTGTGGCGACAGTACTGCACAGTAATAACTATGCAGTCCACCACTCATATAGATGCAGCCAGGGGGAAGGTAAAATTGAAACAGAAAGACAAGGGAAATAAGAGTTTTATCCTATAAAAATCTGAGTCCTTGTGTGCAGTCAGCTCCCAGTGAATGCTTGCACTCTGCCAGACTGCCTCCTATACAATGAGGCAAAGACACTCATTATACTGATGATATTTGATAAGTGAGGGTTGGAAAGAGCTAACCAGAGGGAGCTTCAACTCTTACTCACATTTTCAGTGGGAAGGTAATGAAAGCAAATGGCTTCTCTGAATTATTTATGCCATAATATGAGCATAGTTCTGTGACAAAGCAAACCAACAGACTATGCTGCTGGAATGAGGTCAGGGCCAGATCCAATTCCCCTGATCGTCATGGAGCATCTGGAAAGGTGCTGGCTCCTCTCTGCACTGAACATCAATTTAAAAAAAACAGTATTTCAAAACAGCCTTTTCTCTCCCCCTCCCCCAACCCTCTTTTCCCCTGCATTGCAGAAACACACAGCAGGTGCTGCTCTACATAGCAAGAGCACTGTACTCCTGGCAAGACAATGCTCCTTAGCATACTAAAACCTTACAGTATTTCCAGTTTGTCATGCTCACCACTAGTATATGTTGTTTGGTAGAGAATGTCAAATGTTTGCCTAGCACAGGACAGAAAGGGCAGAGGGCAAGACCCACCATCTTAATATACCATCTAAACAGACAAAGAGTAATCGAGTGAGCAGTAATACTTAGCACAGGTGTCCTTTTGACAATGGGTGAATTTATGATTTGGCAAATGCTGTTTTGAAGGAAGTGCTATTTCAAAACATATCCTGAAAAAGTCTTTGGACCCAGGACAGAGCTGATCACAGAGCAGGTGCAATCTGGGTAAGAACTGCATGCACAAATTAACTAAGTGTGCAAGTGAGCATATATTTTGCATGCACAGCTGTGAACCTAATATGTCTGAAAATTAGATATCTTTTTTAAGCTTATGCATTTCCTCTGCCAGGGTTTCAAAGCTCACATCTCAAGCAAGAGAGAGAGAAAAAAGGAGGCAGGGGGAGTAGAATTTTACTATGTCTATACAAGATGTTAACTGCGCAGTCGGCTAATTAGCTCCACAGTAAACATCTCAGCATCTACAAGAGCAGGGCTATTAGGCTGGAGTAAACTAATAAACTCCAAAGCAGGGTAGTACTTGTAAGTACAAGTACTATCCTGCTGCAAAGAAAAATTACTTCACATGTGTAGATGCTGATGGGGCTGCCTGGGACACAAGGGTGCTTCAGTGCAGGGGCTGCCTGCTGGCTAGTCCCACACTGGAGCACACTCATGCCCCAGTCAACCCCTCTGCAGCACGATGATCTAGGTCGGAGCTCCCTGGGTCCCCTGCCAGCTGGGGCTGCTGCACCCTGGTTCAACGTGCCAGTCCTGGGCACATGTGTAAACAAGGAGCCTAGGAGCAATAAACTCTGGTGTGATAAGCGTGTGTAGATGTGCCCACTGTATGTAGATTTGTTCTTAGACATGCACATTGATTTTCTCTCTGTGGAATTAAACAGTCATAAGCCCCTAGGGGTGGAAGGGACACCAGGAGGTTATCTAGTCCAACTCCCTGCTCAAGCCAAGATAATCCCTGACCAAACCATCCTAGACAAGTATTTCTCTAACCCTCACTTAAAAGCTTCCATGGATGGAAACTCCACTACCTCTCTAGGTAATCTATTCCAGTGAATCACCACCGTCACAGCTAACAAGTTCTTCCTAATATCCAACCTAAATCTCCCTTCTCACGATTAGCCCATTATTCCTTGTACCGTCATCTCTGTTATAAAAACCCCCTTCTGTATATGTATTAGATGTATTGTCTCATGTACGGTCACAGCTCTGCTTCCACATTTTGTTCAACACTGAGCTCAGCATTAAAGAGTTATGTGTTATAATAGAAAATCTTTCTTTTTAAGTAATCCCCTGACATTTCTCAAGATTTGGACATCTGCATACCTGTCCACTTGCCACAGCTAGGTCTGAAGCTAAAAGTGTTGACAGCTTTCAGCTTGCCATCCTGAGACTAAAAGGATAATTGCAATAAGTCTGAGAACTTTCCCTGGGGAACCTCAAGCCAGGGCTATACCACCTCCCTGCTGAGCCTGGGCCACCTTGGCACAAACAAACCCTATCTACTCCCTCCCACGCTGCCCACACCCAAGACCGGAAATTAGGCAGGCCAGACAGCCCGGAAGAATCCCAAGCATGTGCTCAGTTGTTGGCTGGCTGACAACCAGCTGACAACAGCTCCCAGTGGCAGGTTGAAAACATGATCACCAACTCCAAGGGAACACAAATTACAGATCAGGCCTAAAAATCATGCACTCATCTTAAAATTGATAAGATTTTTATAGATAACAGGTCTGGGGGCTTTCCATTGGCCACTTGGTTTCTGAGCCCTTAGGACTCATATGCCACCATTTCTGTGGAATGAGGAGGGCTAGAAACTTACTTTTTCTTAATGAAACCTGAGACACACACATTATCACACGTCTCCAGGACCTGGGGCTTTAAGAAAAATTCCACATATTGAGATTGCATTGAAAATCTCTCAAGTGTTGGCAGTATTGAGGCAAATCTCCTACTGCACTCTGTTCATGTATTTCCTTCTACTCTCACCCAGGGTACCAACCCTCCTTTTAAAATCCTTCTGTCATGGATCCACCTGGTCTCTGATTTTTTGTTCCACTCATCCGTGACTTCATTGGGAAAATATGCCAGGTACTCCAAAATTATCAGATTGTTTAATAGTACAATCAGCAGACACCTCAGCTATGCACTTCAGCCAGCACCCTAAGTGTGCGCAGCAAATATTTATGATCAATCCTGCTGCCTGTGCGATAAGTCAAAATGTATACTAGACATGCTGTACCCATGGGTGAAATGCAATGACTTTGGTAGGGGAATACTAACATGTATAGAACATCCTGTTAGAAAAGGAAAGGAATTGAACTATGCCACAGCAGGCATATGAGCAGAATGTAATTACCCAAGTTAAAATTTGGCCATGACATTGGAGTTAATAGCAAAAACTGCTGGGTGATCTTTGCTGACTACAAGCAAGCAGTAACATATTGCATGGTATTTGATTCTAATGCTAAGATGGCTGCAAAAAATTTTTCCATTTGCATTTTCTTGCTACTATATAATCAATAAAATCTTTGTCAGCACCATCCATAATCTTGCTCACTGAAAATAAATGAGAGGAGA
>NW_005841891.1:1681007-1684769 GCF_000455745.1 Alligator sinensis
GAATGTTTTCTAGAGTGATTTCAACCTGCTAGCACTCCTTTTTATGCAAGTCCATGAATACAAACAAAATGACTTGGGCACTATCAAGCCACATGGGCATAAACTGCATTGGGCAGAACTTTCTATTAGATTTTGCATATAAATACAGGCTTTCAGGTGTGCAAAAGCACTTCATTGGCAAAAAATGCAGGACCATGTTTAGAAGCCGTTTCTGAAAGTCTGGCCCACAATTTTCCTCCAAGCGTGGTAGGCTCGCCGCTTTTGGCCAGCAAGCCTGGCTTGGAGAAGGACACTTTGGATTGGTGGAACATTTCTACCAATCAGGTAACAGCTGGGAGGGGCTTGCCCTCGGCTCTAATTGAAGACTGCGCTTTGCAGATCTGGCCGACTTCAGGGGCAGGGCCTCCAGTGTAGATAAAAGCCCAGCGTGCTCAGCGCACTGGGCAGAGACAGCAAGGGATACTGGAGAGGGAAGAGCCTTCACAGGATCCCTTCTATGCACTAGCGGTGCGCAGGCTGGTGCACAGGGCTCAGGCTCTGGGAGCCACACCAAGGCAGCTCAAGCCTGCATCCTCAGCAGAGGGCTGGATGGAGTGGTGTGCAGGCTGGCACATGGAGAGCCAGCCCTGAGAGCACCTCCAGGCTGCTCAGGCCCCATGCAGTGTGCAAACCAGCACACAGAGAACCTGCCCTGGGAGCAGCTTGAGGCTGCTTCGGTTAGCCCTGGTGTAAGCCAGATAACCGGAGCCCCGCAGTGTGGCCCGGCCAAAGAACTAAAAGAGCCCCGGAGCCTAGAGCAGGGGGAAAGGGGAGGCCTAGGCAAACCCAGCCAGCAGCAACTAGATTCTCCCCACACGAGAGCTGGAAAGACCCTCGGTGCCGCAAGCAGGGCACAGGGCCAGGAGGGGAGGTCCCGGAGTGACGCAGACAATGCTGGTAGGGCCTCTGATTGAGCGAAGGACACTGAGGCCCTGTCGACAGCTCCTCGAAGAAAACAGTTGCGGGCAGAGTTGGGTCCCGCAAGGGAAACATTCCTGAAATAAGTCAAACCCCTTCCCCCCCACCCTGCCGCCAGAAGGAAGCCCCGGAAAGTTTCCCTCCTAGCTAGACCCATAGAAGGGGAAGCGCCCCTTGCTAGCTGGGATCCAGGGGTAAACATGCCTTATATTGTGTAAAACTGCGCCTCATATTTTGTATACTTGTTATAAAAAATTATGAATATGTTATATAAAATGTTATGGAATTGGGTTAGTTTGGTATAATGGGTTTTTGGCTTATTGTATTGTAAATATTTATCTGTATATCTTTAGTGTTGTTAAGAGATATTGCAAAGAATATTTTTTGGCAAGGTTTTTTTTATTACCTGTTAGAACATTTACACACACACACACACACACACGAGAAATAATATGTATATTATAATTCAATAAACTGTAAACAGTTAAGAGCATTGGTGTGGAGTCAACTCTATAGAGGAAAGAGGGACCCATGCTCAAATCACCTGTGTCCCTCTCACAGCACTGTCACCTGCCTCATCTATCCCTTTCAATTGAGGATGGGCACACCCTTGGGTGTTCCCGGGTTACACAAGGAAAGGAAAGCCTTTCCACAAAAGGTTTCACTACTCTTTTAACATATTAAGAAAATATTCTCTAACCACAGCGCTGGAACAGTGTATAAAACCCTTCCATATGCACCAAAAATCAATTAAAGAATGTGAATTCTCACAAGGACAGAAATCATAGTGTCATAGGGCTGGAAGGGACCCCAAAGGATCATTGGGTCTAGCCCCCTGCATGAGCAGGAAAGACATCTGGGGTCAGACGACCCCAGCCAGGTGACCGTTCAGTCTTCTCTTAAAGACCTCTATGCCATCCTCAACCAGAGGAAACAGCTCATATTCACATAGCAGGCCAAACTACCTCCAATGTCAATAAAGACACTGCACAGGTTCCCACAAGAAGAGACAGGGAAGGAGAACAGAGTGCATGGTGCCCACAAACTCTTACCCAGGGGGGAAGAAACGTGTGGGGCAAGTAAAGCCTCCAAGGGGTGGTATCGCAGGGCATTGAATCTTAGGCTTGAAAGGAACCACAAAACTCAGCTAGTCCACCCTCCTGCATAGAGGTAGTATTCATGGTTTCTTACCCATCCTAGCCAGCTGCCTTTCCAGCCTACTCTTGAAACCCATCAAGGGAGGACATTCTCCCAGGCAACTTGTGGCAGTTTTGTATTGTTCATAGGAAGTTTTTCCTGAAACTGGATCTAAATCTTCTTAGCTGTACTTTAAACTTGTTTCCTCAGCTCCTGTTCTCTGTGGCAAAGGAGAACTCCCCGCCCCCTTCTTCTTTAGGGCAGCCTTTCAAATCTTAGAAAATAGCTGTGTCCTCCCTTCATCTTCTCTCCAGACTAAATACACCTACTTCATTCCCCTTACTAGTGACACAGGGCGGGTCAGTGTTTCACCTCGGCAGCTGTCTCCAAATGGAGGCTCTGTGGAAATCTGCAGTGCTTACCTGGAAAGGGCACCATTGACCACACAACCTGTTCACTGTGGAAGCAACTGCCCCTTGAGGCACAGCTGGCCACATGCTTGCGCCAGCAATACATCATCCCACTCCCTTTGACATCAGGGCAAGACTGGAAATATTGTGGTCCCCTTCAGATCACCAAACTAGAAGTTAACCATATCTCACAGATCTGAACAGCTAAAACTGAACTGTCTATACCCAAAGTAAGCACAATGCTTTGTAATTGAATCAAAGACTTACTAAGCATTTGACAAAGAGGTCTTGCAGGGTTTCATAGTCTTGTTCAATTCTGCGGGTAATTGACCTCTGCTGCTTAGGACGTGACTTCCTGTAGCCTGTCAGGAGAGCCTGTACGTACTCCATGACAATCCTGTGGTGGACGGCCCTGATGAGCATCTGTTCCAGAACAGGGGAACAAAAGTTAATGTCTTAGCACTGAGGGGAGCTGGACTGTCGCTAGAAAGTCAGTAGCCACTTGGAGGGGGTAAGAAGTCAGACCCAGGCTGCAGTCTTCTCTCCTCTAAAGCAATTCCAGTCTAAAGCATGAAGGTACCCTTCACCCCAGAATTGTGCCTGGCCCCACGGCACAGGAGCACCATGGCTTTTAGTGCTCTCTCTTCACTTTGTGTACTCATGCCAGGGCAGCCACCATCTCCTGGGCCACTGCCATGATGAAGCATGTAGAGGGAGTGAACAAGACTGGGCCCTCACAGTCAGTAGGGAGAGTTCATTGGATCAAAATCTCAGTGTAATCCAAATGAGTTTCAGGCTGCAGTCCAAGGATACAGGAAATCCTCAGCTTGATACTGAACAAAGCGACAGGCTGTTCTGGCTCAGTGCTCTATCTCTGTGTTGCTATTTGATGTGGCATTAATGTGACCTGTGTCTGGTGACAGGCTCTGAACAGCCAACAGAACTCAAGACTTCTACATCCCATTGCATTTTCCAGCCTCACAAATTCCAGTTGAAACGATTCCACGCAGAAGGTGCCCTCTTTACAGACCAGCAGCGGAAGGCCCTCGTTTATTAGGGCTGTGCAAAGCTTCGGGTGGTGATTCAATTCAGAGGAGTTTCAGCCCGATTCAGTGGCCGAATCTCCAAATCCGAATCGAATCAGAGGACCAATTTAAAGGTCTGAATTGATTCAAAGCTCTCTGAATCTTCGGCAAAGATTCAGAGAGCTTTGATGATTCGGACAGTCCCTGGTGGCTACAACAGGGAGCTGCAGCCA
>NW_005841891.1:1687687-1692214 GCF_000455745.1 Alligator sinensis
TACTTAAAAAAAAGCCCCGGTGATTACCGGGTGCTGCCGGGAGGGAGGCGATCCCCACTGCCCCACACTGCATTGGGGGGCTCTGCACGAGTGCCGTCAACGCCCACCCCCCCAATCCTACCAGCACCCCCATGGCTGCCCCGCCTGCTGGGGCTCTGGTCCTTTAACCAAAAAAAACCCCCAAAAAAACCCTGGGACTCACTGCTCCTGGTGCAGCCTTGGGGCTTCGTGGGCTCATGCAGCACCTCCCACATGGTGGGGGGCAGCAGAGATTGCCCCCCACCTGGCAGCACCTGCTGAGCCAGGGCTTCTCCCCACCCAAGTCCTGGGAGTTGGGGCAAGTGGGGTGGCCATCGCTGGGCTGGGAGAGGGGCAGGGGATAGGCCTGGCCTGGCTGATTTGGCCAAATCAAATCAGGATAGTGATTTGAATCACTGAATCGAATCACTGTCCCCCGAATCAGCTGAATCCGAATCTGAAGCAAATACTAGCCGCTTTGCACAGGCCTGCTGTTTATCCATAGAGCATTGACAGCCCAGGCAACAGTAAAGCAAGCTCTCTGCAGTACCCCAGCACTGAGAAGCAAGATGTCTCAGTAATAAGGGAACTAACCTATTCCTTGGGGACCTAGGTTCCCTTCCCTACCTGTTACACACCCTGTGTGATCTTGGGCATGTCACTAAGGCTGGATTCATAGAGGGAGTTGGGAAGAGTTGTCACAATGCCCATCTCTTAGGTGCCTGCCTCTCAGAATGGGATCTATAG
This sequence comes from Alligator sinensis, assembly GCF_000455745.1. NCBI lineage: Eukaryota > Metazoa > Chordata > Crocodylia > Alligatoridae > Alligator > Alligator sinensis. The sequence goes on from NW_005841891.1 coordinate 1,688,453, forward strand.
CCCTGAGTGTGATACCTGAGCCCCCTACAGAAGGGCTGGGGAGGCTCCTCAGAGCAGGAAGTTGCTTGTTTTAGCCTCCAGACTAGAAAATGCTGGACTGAGCATGGCACCTGGGCCTCGGAGCTAAGGCACCTAAGCTCCAGCCTGTAGGGGACACCCATGTCAAATCTGGAGTTACTGCCTGGAGCCCTCTCCTAGAGTGAAGCATCCAAGGTATTTCTTTCAGAAGAACAGAGGAGGATTCAAGCTTTTCATGTGAAAGCCAATGGCGATTATAATCTTTTGCACATCAGCCTGCCAACTGGAGTGCTCACACAGTAAAATTCAAAATTACTTCTCCCGCCTCCCAAGAGACTGGCTTAACCACTGACTGACTAGAGGCATCTATACCTCTGTTCAGCTTCAACAGGAGAGGTGAAGAATGTCCTTGGGTAGTTTGAATACCTTCAGGCATGACGAGGAGTGAATCCATGAATCCTACAACTTGTGTGAAAGCTCTAGCCATTAAGCTAGCGTGTACATGGGGTGACTCTTCCAGTCCTCTTTTTGAATTAGTGGCATAGCCACTTTGTTTTGGACAGAGCTCAGTAATGATGATGCATGCTGGGTATGCTCTAAGCATACTTTCTAGACAGAACCCCTGGGGACACAAGCAGAGGAATGCCTAATTTGAGGAGCCTAGTCAGGCTAAGAAGTGAGACAAGGACCAAGCTGCTCAGAATTGATGGAGGCTGCTCTGAGCAGCAGCAGACCCTCAGGAGCCTAGGGAATTATACAGGTAAAAGCTTAGCCTCCTGAAGCATTAGATTGGGGTTTAAAGATCACAGAATTTAGATGCTCAAGTTCTTTTGTGAGTCTGAGCCTTAGCTTCAGTGTATCTCAACTCCCCAACTGTAAAATGGGTGTAATGCATTTATCTTCGCATCAGGGTGTGAAGATAAATGCATTAAAAATGCACAGGTTTTTCACAGATTATGGAAGTGGGGATAGATAGGTATCTATCTGAGAGAAATAGCTGTTCTGCTTCCATGCAGACTTCATACTCATTCACTTCTTGTATTTTCTGTTGCAATTACAACAAGGTTTTTAAATTGAGTAGTATCTGTGATATGCATTAGGAATTGGACTGCAACCATCAATTCATTCAAATCACTGCCTGTTGGTAGTGTGGATTAACTTGGAAATATTTGGCAATCCAAAATTCCAGCAGCATATTTTGTGGTGGTTTTCTCAATAATCACTTCCTTTTTTCTTACCTCATAACTATCTGTTCCTTTCTTCTCAAATGCTAACAAGTTTGACTTTAAAGGTACTAGAAATTTGGTAAGATGAGAATCATGACTTCTGAAGTGTTTCTTCAGTGTTGCCTGAGAAAAAGGAAATAACCAAAGTCAATAGGAGTCCATCCGAGACATCACAGAGCACATAGGCATACATCAGGGGTGTCAAAGATACAAAACAAACTAATCGAGTTTAAGCCCCTACCATCAGAATCCCTAAGGCTTTGGAATACAGGTAGCCTCTTGGTGCTGTGATAACTGTAACCACGATGCTGTGCAGAACATACCCACGCGGAGCACAGGAACTGTTGCACTGCATCAGACTCAACTCCATCTACTCTGGTGTCCTGTCTCAAAGAGTGGCCAGTAACAGATGCTTCAGAAGAGAAGTATAAGAATCATGAAGTAGACAGAGAGGTGGTAATCTGTCTCCCATGCTACATCTCATCCTGACCTCTAACAGCCAGAGATTAATTTAAAACCTGAAGCATAAGGTTTAACATTCCTTCCATAATTGCTGTTGGCTTTAACTGTTATAATGTTCGAAGCTATCATTATCCACATAAGCGTCCAGTCCCTTTTCCAATCTTGATAACTTTTGGTCCCAGTGAATTTTTTGGACATGGAGCCTTAAAACAAATTGTATATTCCTTTTATCAATTTTGCGTTTCTAACTTTTTAATGCAATTGCATGTTTTGTGTTGCAAGACATGGAGGATGGACACTGCTCATCCACCTTCTCTCTACATAAATTAACCAAGATCTGACCAAGACATATGGGCTTTGAGAATCACCACTTCCCATTCAGAAATTCATGGTCACTAGAAATTAACAACGTGCTTCTTTGCTTCAGAGCCTGGGATTTGAGTTCATGGGGTCAGCAACTGGTACTGATTTGAGTAAGAACAGTAAAGATGACAGCTCCAAAAAACAGCATGAGAAAGATTGAACAGAGCTTTTTGATCCAGTTCTAACAGCCAAATCAATTAATTGATCCCCACAGACAAAGCTATATATCATCTCCAGGATGAGGATATAGGAAATAAAATGAGCACTTGCCCAAGGATAAAATGAGATGTTAATATTGGTACCAAATACCTTGACTTCTGGAGCAATTGCCTTCCAAAGATATTCTCTACCCTCTTCTTCTATCCTGCTTATAATTTCCTTTACTTTGGCATCCATGTCAGCATTAGTGTTATAGATGTACGTCAACTTGTGCCAGGCAGCTCTGTCAAAAAGCATCATGCAAAGTATGGTCAGTTAGGGCTGTGCTTTCAGCCCATGGTCTCTGTAAGTGAGAGCTGGACCAGACCTTCAGTCAGTGGGAGTGTTCATATGCTTAAGGTCATGACTGGTTCAGGGTCTTAGGGCAAAATGACTATATTTGGATGCACACAAACACTGCATTTTATGTAAATTAAACACAAAAGAGTTTTGGCAAGTGTGAATTCTGCCATTTTCAGGAAGGAGAAGGCATGGAGTGCACAAATAGGACCGGCTTATGCAGGACTGTGTGCAAATAAATGGAGATGCCAAAGGTGCTGCCTACATGCACGGCATGACAAATGCAGACTGGACAGACATACATTATCCGAGCATTCTTTGGCTCTGTATGATACAAGTCCTAGGTGAGCAAGCTTGCCAGTTAGAAACCCGGATTTTTCAGGGAAAGGTTAACGTGTAGTTTTTATGGTCAGCATATCTTAAGGTTTCTATACATTTTCTTCTCAGTGGAACCAGCATAAATCATCAGATTAGACTTCACAGCTCTAGTAACATATCGTATGTCCTGTGAAAGAAAAAGCAATCTATCCATAGTAACGGGCTCCAATATTAAATAAGCCCTGTGCCTGTTTGGCTTTTCTGGCTGACTCCAGCTGACTCGCAGATAATATCACCTGGGACAAGCAGATGGGGTCTTGTTTTTCACTGTTGCCATGGGCACTAAAATGAGCATTATGGTGCAGACAGCCTCCTCTTTCCTTTCAGACTTTGTTGTTTCCTGTTCCTTTTAATAAAAAGGCCAAGTGTTGTGCGTTCATTAACCTTCAGCCTAGGAGTAGTCTCTTTGGTTTAACAGGGTAATTCACATGAATAAAGTTAGTCACACACTTTGCAGTTTGGGGATCACATGATCTGATCCAGTCAGAGGCAAAGCTCTGATTGACTGAGGGGAATTAGCAGAGGTCAATACAGCAGGCAATTCACTACCCATATCCCCAAGGTCTATTTTCTAACCTGAGAACAATGCAGTTCTCAAATACTTGCAGCTTGGTGCAACTCTCAGAAGGCCTGTCAGGTTGATGAAGGCTCCTTTCTTCATTTTCATAGCTGGGATACAAAAAAAAAAAAAGTAATAAGGACTCTGGTTTTTAATGACTGTCATGGCGGGGTCCTCTAGGAGGGCTGTGATCTCCTCGAGGTCCCTCGCTCCATGTCAAGGCCGGCCCAAGACACCCTCTTATTCTCGCCCGCCACG
>NW_005841891.1:1693240-1696055 GCF_000455745.1 Alligator sinensis
GCTCTCTGGCTGTAACAACTTAACTCTAGCCATCAGGCTAAACCATGGTGCTCAAACCTCTCAGAGCTGCCATCCTTCTCTCAGCTAGAACGGTTCCTCGGATTCTCACTTCCAAGCTCCTGCCCCTCTGGCTGCAAGCAGGGAACTGCCAGCCTGGTCTCAGCCCTGGGCTTTATAAGGGCCAGGCCCTGCCTCCTACAGGCAGCTGGCTCTCCTTAGTTGCCCCGGCAACCCGCAGCTGTGCCCGTTACCCTGGCAACCCTCATCTGGGCTCCTTATGTCCTGCCAGGGCTCTCTGTCCCTGGCAGTTTCTACTCCCTAGGAGCAGGCACTGAGGTGCCCTGCGACAATGACATACTGCATAATACTTCAGACAGCATTGCAGAGTGTGTTAGCAGAGCAGCAAAATGGAGCAAATCTTTTCTATTACTTATGAATTTATAGATTTCATAGATTTCATAGACATCAGAGCTGGAAGGGACCTCGGAAGATCATCGAGTCCAGCCCCCCGCCCAAAGGGGGGTTGTAGAGTACAGGTCTACTCTACCAAGCAATTCCTGGAACAGACAAAGATACCAGGCCCAGTCCTGACCAGGTAGGAGGGCAGGACTTGTTTTATCATGATAATCCTGTGAGCTCACACAGTTTAGGCTTTATGATGTCTTGATTGTTGGAGAATTTTCTGTTTATTTTTCTAAATACTTCCTTCTTATAAGTAGCCAAGGAAAAGGGAAATACTCCAGAAGCTAAAAGCACTGCTTAAAACCTCAGTGTGCCTGAGTTACCAGTGAAATCTGTCAACAGCTTCAGTCATGAAGTGACTCATACAACAGAGCTAGACAACTCAGTCTTTCACTTTGTTCTTGCCCTCTGTTGATTTATAGGAAAAAGGACACACAAAAAATCATGCTTTTTCAGAAATGTTTTACCTACAAGTAGTAAAGAATCAGGCCTTGCTATATGGGATATACAGAATGAGTTCCCCACAAGGGAAAAAAAAAAAGAGAAAAGTCGAAGCCATAAGAAATTAGTGGGTAGCAGGTAGGAGGGTAGAGCATAGAACAAACTCTCTTCTCTAAGAAGCATGAAGGATAAGACCTCTCTGCAACTGGCAGAAAGGAGGGACAAGGACCCAGTTTTCCACTGAAAGAGGTAAGAGATACAGGAGGTCTCATCCCATGTTTTGGTCAGGAAAATCAGTTTAAAGACAGTCTTCCTGAGCACCTATACATGTGCAGAGAGGCTGCTGCAACGCGCTGTAATTACAGCAGAGCAGACTCAATTAATCAATTCTGCTGGAGCGTGGTAATTATCATGCTTCAGCAGACTCCAGAGTCAAGTGTATCAGCGTCCCTGTGCTGAAAAATGGTAGCGGGGCGCTTTAAACAAAAGCTTGTTCGATGAGCTTTAGTTCAAAGTGCCCCACTGCCATTTTTCAGCGTGGAGTTGCTGATACAAGGGATGCTCCAGGTGCTTTTAATTAGCACATCTCTCAGCACTGTACTACTTAAAGGGCTCTCTTCCCCTCCCTGCCTCCTGGAGCACATCTATAAGTGTCCCCCAAGACCCTCCTTCAGAAGCAGATGCAAAACCCAGTGAAGTCAAGCCCCGGACAGTAGCACTGTTTAAAGCATCCTTTAGTATCATTTCCAGGAATCTAACCTTCCCCAAAATATATGCTCACCCACATAGTCGCACAATCCAAGGAAGGTGAAGAAACTTCTTAGTCTAAGAAACAAATATTTAAAATTGGCACACCCCAGCAGAGCTAACTCTGTGGTCATGGCTTGATGGGAGCCTGCTGTGGAAAGGAATGGGGATCTGATGATGAATTCAAACAGCGAGTCACCATTCTTTTCCCTGGCATTTCTTCTTTTTCTTCCTCTTACCAGAGGCAAGAATGCAGAAAAGGACAGGCCTGTTACCTCCACAGAAAGTGCTGAAATTCCTCCAGACATGCCACTTCCACTCTCTCTCTCAGTCTCTCACTGATATGCTGGACAGCTTCTGCCCCTTCTGTCAATATCTGTTAATTACAAAAGGAGCAGCTGAACAGTCTGAAGTCATTTATAAGTCACTAGATGCATATGAATAGGTACAATTCCTTCACCTTGAAGAAAGTCCCTCTACTTCCTCTGGGGATGATTTATTTCTTGCTAATAGCACAGTATCCTCCACTTACCTGCAAACCAGACAAGTGTATAATTTGCTGAGCTACGTAATACAATTCCAGTCAATGTGTTGCCTATTGCTTACCTTGGAAGAAACAGGTGATTTGCATTTTGGTTAAGTATTTAACATATTTCAGCTCCACTCTGTAACTTAACTGTACTCTGATGCACTGCATACTAGCTGTCCCAGCAAATGTCTACTTGAAGCTAATTGTACTTGTGTGGGCCTCCTCCCAATCTCATCCATGTCGCCATGTGCGGGCCGGGAGCGATCCGGGCCCTTTTTCGCTCCGCACGGGCTGTGGCCAGCAGCCCGGGCACCCTGGATCAGAGAGAACGGGCGACACGCTAGAATTAGGCACGGACTCGTAATGGTTGATTCAAGATTGTTTACTTACACCGAAGATGGTCGCGGTGTAGGCTGGACAGTTTCCCAGGCACAGCTCCTATTAAATCCTCGTTTGAGGACTACAACAAGCTCGGGTCTCTCTCACGAAGTTTGCTAGGCTCCGTGGATCCTTTTATTCACTCACTCACACGAAGTTTGCTAGGCTCTGTGGGTCCTTTTTTGCGCGCAGGGAGAGGGATACGTCGAGGATTGCGAACGGCGACGGGGAGAGGCTAAAGGGTGGTGCAACCCCCCG
>NW_005841891.1:1698946-1701148 GCF_000455745.1 Alligator sinensis
CTGTTGCCTGCTTTAAATGCGCTGGGTCCGATAGGCTCCGCAGTGCCTAGAGATCTTCACACAGCGTGAAGTCTCCTCCTCCTGGTGTTCGTGGAGTCCTCCCTTGCGGGGTTCTCCTCGGAGTTCTCCAACTTGGGCAGAAACCACTCAAGCCTTTTATACGGCTAGCAAGCCAATCACTAGCCGCCATGTGGGCATAATTTAACGCAAGCCAATAATGGGGCTTGAATTATAATACAAATGGCGGGAACTCTTTGCAACGAGCATTTCTTAGCTGCAAAGAAGAAATGCACACTGCAAAGAAAGCTACGAATTGGCAGGAAAATAATTCAGTGGTGCCAAAGCGCACACAAAAACAAAAATCACACCCTTGGGTTGTGACAGTGCTCCCTTCAGCTGCTCCAAAAACAGCAAAAGGGAAGCAGCTGTTAGAGGGCTGTTATTAGAAGCCATGGAAATGAAGGGAGGTGGTTAGTTTCATGGCTTCTAATAACACAGCCCTAATATTGTTGTGTCCGTTAGAAACATTAATCATGTGTATAAGTGCATGCTCTGGGGAAGTGCAGAGCCCATTCTCCATCCCAAGCTGAGGCACCTGGGCAGAGTGCACTGTATCAAATTCTACAGATACTTCCACTGAATTGCCAGGAGCTCCTTGTGACATCAGGAGCTATGTGAGGTGAATAAAAATGGCAGTATCAGTCCATACCCTTGTTCCTCACTAACAGCACTTGACCTTATGACCCAACATTTGGGGAAATATATCTTTATTGCTGTGGGATCCAGTAGTAACTTTCACATGACCTTGTAAATAAGTATTTTTAACATTAGCCTATAGGAAAAAACCACCTGTGAGCACGAGGCAAGGTATGTATTCAGGGATGGATCCGGGGGGGTACACTTGGCACCCCCTTTTGATTCCTGCTTGCAACAGGCCTGCCTGTTGCAGGGGCAGCCGTGATGCCCCCTGGTGGCTTTGAAACTCCTCAGCCTTTCTTCTATGGCTTGCCTTTTATGACTGATCATACAGGTGGCTCTTCTTTGGATTTTCTTAATTTTGTCCACGTCCTTGTTAAAGTATGGTGCCCAGAACTGGATGCAGTACTCCAGCTGCGGTCTCACCAGTGCCAAGTAGAGTGGAAGAATCACCTCCTTGGTTTTGCTGGAGATGTATCGATTGATGCATGCCAGAGTATTATTTGCCCTACTGGCTACAGCATCGCACTGCCGGCTCATATTCATACTGTGGTCTATTATTACCCCCAGGTCCCTTTCATTTGTGGTGCTAGTCAGTTTGGTGCCACCAAGCCTGTAGGTGTGTTGGGGGTTGCTCATCCCGAGGTGGAGCACTTTGCATTTCTTGACGTTGAACTTTATCAAGTTCCGATCTGCCAACTTCCTAGCCTGTCTAGGTCCACCTGTATCTGTAGCATATCTTCAAGTGTGACCACGCTCCCCAATAACTTGGTGTCATCCATGAACTTGGCCAGCGAGCTCTTCACCCCCACATCCAAATCATTAATAAAGATGTTGAAAAGTACTGGACCAAGCACTGACCCCTGCAGGACACCGCTGCCCACTTCTCACCAGGATGACGCAGATTCTTTCACTACAACTCTCTGGGTCCTATCCCACAACCAGTTTCTCACCCACCTGACTGTCTTGGAGTTAAGCCCACAATCCTCCAATTTTCTCATGGAGGACATTGTGGGATACTAAATCAAAGGTGTTTCGGAAGTCAGGGTGTACAGTGTCAACCTGCTCTCTCGTGTCCACGTGGCGAGTTACCTGGTCATAGAAGGAGATGAGGTTGGTAAGGCAAGACCTGTCCATGACAAAGCCATGCTGGCTGTCATTCAGAATCTTACCTTCTGCAAGCTCATCGCAGATAAACTCCTTGATGAATTTTTGTAGGATTTTCCCTAGGATGGAAGTTAGGCTGATTGGCCTATAGTTACTAGGCCCGTGCAAAGCGGCTGGTATTCACTTGGGATTCGGCCGATTCGGGGGACAGCGATTTGAATCACTGTCCCGAATCGATTCGACTGAATCGGATTCAGAGATTCGGCTCCTGCCGAATCAGCTGAATCTCTGAATCACACAGGCCCATCCCCCGCCATCTCTCCCAGCCCTGCCTGGCCCCAGCTCTCAGCTTTTTAAAAAAAAAATCCCACTCACCAGCTGCTGCCGGGCGGGGGGGGG
>NW_005841891.1:1701375-1702675 GCF_000455745.1 Alligator sinensis
GGGCTGGGCAGGGCAGCCATGGGGGCAGGGCTGGGAGAGCGGGCAGGGGTCGACAGGCTTGTGGCAGAGACCCCCACGCAGTGTGGTGCAGTAGGGATTGCCCCTCTGCCTGGCAGCAACCGGTGAGTGGGGGCTTTTTTTTTTTTTAAACACCTGGGAGCTGGGCCGGGCAGGGCCACCATGGGGGTGCTGGGAGAGCAGGCGGGGGCCAGGGGGGCATTTGGGGAAGCAGGCAAGGGATGGGGCCTTGCAGGGGTCCCCCCCATGGTCCCCTCCCCTGCCCCCTACTTACCAGCATGGAGTCCAGGAGAGCTTCAAATTGATTTGGACCTTTTAACTGTTCTTTTAAACACCTGGGAGCTGGGCCGGGCAGGGCCACCATGGGGGTGCTGGGAGAGCAGGCGGGGGCCAGGGGGGCATTTGGGGAAGCAGGCAAGGGATGGGGCCTTGCAGGGGTCCCCCCCATGGTCCCCTCCCCTGCCCCCTACTTACCAGCATGGAGTCCAGGAGAGCTTCAAATTGATTTGGACCTTTTAACTGTTCACCTGATTTGATTCGGATTGGGAGATTTGGCCACCAAATCGAGCCAAAACTCCTCCAAATCGAATCAGCACCCGAAGCTTTGCACAATCGTAATAGTTACCTGGGTCCTCCCTCCTGCCCTTCTTGTAGATGGGCACAACATTGGCCCTCTTCTAGTCCTCAGGGACTTCTCCAGAGTGCCACAAGTTGTGGAAGAGTTTTGCCAGGGGTTCCACAATGACTTTGGTCATTTCCTTCAGCACTCTTGAATGAAGATCATCCTGTCCTGCTGACTTGTATACAGTACATCTATTTTTTTTTAATTGGTTTAATTGTATTTTGAAAGAGAAACTACCTAAAGATCCTAGAGCAAGCCTTGGTCTGTCCCCCTGCCAATGGGTCCTTCTCAGACTCCACTGATCCCTATCTAGTACTCATATTAGGTGGGCATATCTCGCTTGCCCATGCCCCCAAGGCACTCATTACCTTATGAGCTATTCATAGACTCAGACCTCCCCTACAGCCATGCCCATGCCTCACAGGTGTTTCCAATCAATCATTTCAGTAGGCTCCTGGTCTGAGTCCAGTGTCATGTCTCTTCAGGCCTTTATGTTTTCTTGTCCTGCCCTTCTCGGGCACTGGGTCCCTGACCTGTCTCTTGCCCTCTTGGGCATTGGGTCCCTGACTCTATCACTGCCTTTCTCAGGTGCTGGGCCTTTGGCCCCAGTTCTGCCACTCTAAGGTACCAGGTCCCACACCCTGTGTCTGTCTCTTTCCC